>NW_026728138.1:0-373478 GCF_030684315.1 Stegostoma tigrinum
CCCTATTATTTCCATCGCACGTTTCCAGTTGTTCTCCTACCACACCCTCCCGCAGCTGAATAGCCTGTCTAGTCACAAATTCAAAAGGGGGTCAACCTCAGTTTCATTAGAATAGTGGGGTGTACTCTAAACCATCCTTGCCTTGTCTCTTTCAGGGTCTTAGACCAGTTTCCAGTGTTCGGTTAATTTGTTCGACGTGAACTTTGGGGCTGGTACGGGAGATGGAATCTCCATTTAGTACCTAACAGCACACATACTGTTTAATTACTTTCCCTGTAAATGTGTCCTTTTTTGAGAATTTGCAGGGGAATGCTTCCACCCACCCAATAAATCTCGGGTGAGGCGGCCATGCAAAATTACTGATAACGTGCGGGGATGTGCAGGCTCAATCGGTTAACCATGGTAGTTGTGGGGTTACAGGGATAGGGTGGACTGGGTCCCTCTTCAAAGGGTCTGTGTGGACTTGATGGGCTGAATGACCCATCCCAAATGTAGGGATTCTACAATCTATGATCTAAGAAAAGACTGGATCAGCTGGATTAGAGATCGGATCGACTGGGTGTGTACTCATTGGAATTTAGTAGAATGAGGAGGGTATGGCATAGAAACATAAAATTCTAATGAGCCTGGATGGGTTAGGCGTAGGAAGAGGATTCCGGATGATGTGGAAATCTCAAACTGGGGGTCACAGTCTAAGAATAAAGCCTTTGGGACCGAGATGCAGAGCAATCCCTTCACCAAGAATGTGAACCTGTGGAATTCTCTCCCACAGAAAGCTATTGGGGCAAATTAATTAGATATATTCGAGAGGGAGCTGGTTGTTTCCCTTATGGCTAAAGGAAGGAAGGAGTATGGAGAGAGGGTAGGAATGTTATGCTGAGATTACACAATCAGTCATGATCATACTGAATGGTTGTGCAGGCTCAAAGGGTCAAATAGCCAACTCCTGCATCTACTTTTCTGTTTCTGTATGTTTAGACATTCAGCATTTATTTTTCTTGGGTAGGGAACCCGTTGAATCCATCTGCAATTGTTCCCATTAGCCCCCTGGGTTATGGCTACTGTCTGCATTTAATCTTTTCCCTGACACTGTGTGTGCAGAGCCTTCGATAACACTTTATTATATCATCCCCTACTCCAGGCCACCACCAGCAATGAGGCATCTGATATTGCATTTTATACCACCCAGCATGGGCCAGCCGATGGTATGTGGTGGCACTGTCTGATCCTATGTCTTCCTGATTCCATCTTGTCCTCTCATTGCCCCACCCTTTTCCCATTCACATTTCTCATGTTGTGGGGCTGTTTCTTGAAATGTCTTCAAACTTACTTCTCTTCCTCCAGTAACTGCTGCCACTGCCACTTCCTCAAATATCTGTACTGTTTCAGTAAGTATTTTAGCTGCCTGACCTGCATACTCATTGCCCTGTTGTTGTGGGGTTTCTACTTTCCTGTGAGCTCTAATCTTCATTACTGCTGCTTCAGTCACAAAATTAGCTGCTTCCATCAACTCTTTAATCTGGTCTTCGTGCTGTATGTGGCCTCCAGACAAGGTGACGTACCCGCGCTGAGGCCAGGCCAATATATGGTCGTGAACTATACCAAAGTCATCAGGACTGTCTGTGTATATGTTGACTCTCTGGCTCCTGACTGATGTCAGGGCTTTTAGTAGTTGTGCCAGTTCTGAACATTTTCCGCATAATTCCTACAATAATTAAACAACCCTCAAGTTTGCCTTTTTCCTTTCACGGTGTGTGACTGGGTAGTTTAAAATCGCATTCTTTTGTTTTTGCGGGACTATCCTGTGTCCCTACCTGACTGATATCCCAGACAAATCACTCCCTGTCATTCCAATTTGCTTTCTGTGGTTTAATTTTAAGCCCTGCCTGGCACATGTGACTCAATACTCTATTGATGATCCAGATATGCTCTTTCTGACTGACTGAGGTGATGAGGTCTTGGTAAGATCAGTTTGGCTAATTCCGTGAACCATACGTCAGTGGAATATGGCTGGAATATTGTGGAATTGCCAGAACAACTGGGAACATGTGTGCTGTTTTCCTCAGAGTATTCTTATTCTGGGATTCCAGGTCCACAGGTACGGATCTGGACTGAGATAGTGTCCTGTTGCGATTTCAGCCTGTTAAGTACAGTGTGCTTTTGCTACTGTAGGATACTGTTCAGAGACAGATGTGTTCAGGGAGGTATAATCAACAGGGAGGCAATCTGAGTCATCAGGCTTCAGTGAATTAGTTTGGGATGCTATAGTATCAGTGATAATGGGAACTGCAGATGCTGGAGAATCCAAGGTCATAAAATGTGAGGCTGGATGAACACAGCAGGCCAAGCAGCATCTCAGGAGCACAAAAGCTGACGTTTTGGGCCTAGACCCTTCATCAGAGAGGGGGATGGGGTGAGGGTTCTGGAATAAATAGGGAGAGATGGGGAGGCGGACCGAAGATGGAGAGAAAAGAAGATAGGTCGACAGAGTTTAGGTAGGGAGGGGACAGGTCAGTCCAGGGAAGACGGACAGGTCAAGGAGGTGGGATGAGGTTAGTAGGTAGATGGGGGTGCGGCTTGGGGTGGGAGGAAGAGATGGGTGAGAGGAAGAACAGGTTAGGGAGGCAGAGACAGGTTGGACTGGTTTTGGAATGCAGTGGGTGGAGGGGAAGAGCTGGGCTGGTTGTGCGGTGCAGTTGCGGGAGGGGACGAACTGGGCTGGTTTAGGGATGCGGTGGGGGAAGGGGAGATTTTGAAGCTGGTGGAGTCCACGTTGATACCATTGGGCTGCAGGGTTCCCAAGCGGAATATGAGTTGCTGTTCCTGCAACCTTCGGGTGGCATCATTGTGGCACTGCAGGAGGCCCATGATGGACATGTCATCTAAAGAATGGGAGGGGGAGTGGAAATGTTTGGTGACTGGAAGGTGCAGTTGTTTGTTGCGAACTGAGCGGAGGTGTTCTGCAAAGCGGTCCCCAAGCCTGCGCTTGGTTTCCCCAATGTAGAGGAAGCCACACCGGGTACAGTGGATGCAGTATACCACATTGGCAGATGATCCCCTATTCTCAATTCCTCCGCCTCCACCGCATCTGCTCCCACAATAAGACATTCCACTCCCGCACATCCCAGATGTCCAAGTTCTTCAAGGACCGCAACTTATCCCCACAGTAATCGAGAACGCCCTTGACCGCGTCTCCCGTATTTCCCGCAACACATCCCTCACACCCCGCCCCCGCCACAACCGCCCAAAGAGGATCCCCCTCGTTCTCTCACACCACCCCACCAACCTCCGGATACAACGCATCATCCTCCGACACTTCGGCCATCTACAATCCGACCCCACCACCCAAGACATTTTTCCATCCCCACCCCATCTGTTTTCCGGAGAGACCACTCTCTCCGTGACTCCCTTGTTCGCTCCACACTGCCCTCCAACCCCACCACACCCGGCACCTTCCCCTGCAACCGCAGGAAATGCTACACTTGCCCCCACACCTCCTCCCTCACCCCTATCCCAGGCCCCAAGATGACATTCCACATTAAGCAGAGGTTCACCTGCACATCTGCCAATGTGGTATACTGCATCCACTGTACCCGGTGTGGCTTCCTCTACATTGGGGAAACCAAGCGCAGGCTTGGGGACCGCTTTGCAGAACACCTCCGCTCGGTTCGCAACAAACAACTGCACCTCCCAGTCGCCAACCTTTTCCACTCCCCCTCCCACTCTTTAGATGACATGTCCATCATGGGCCTCCTGCAGTGCCACAATGATGCCACCCGAAGGTTGCAGGAACAGCAACTCATATTCCGCTTGGGAACCCTGCAGCCTAATGGTATCAATGTGGACTTCACCAGCTTCAAAATCTCCCCTTCCCCCAACGCATCCCAAAACCAGCCCAATTCGTCCCCTCCCCCCACTGCACCACACAACCAGCCCAGCTCTTCCCCTCCACCCACTGCATCCCAAAACCAGTCCAACCTGTCTCTGCCTCCCTAACCTGTTCTTCCTCTCAGCCATCCCTTCCTCCCACCCCAAGCCGCACCCCCATCTACCTACAAACCTCATCCCACCTCCTTGACCTGTCCGTCTTCCCTGGACTGACCTATCACCTCCCTAGCTCCCCACCTATACTCTCTCCACCTATCTTCTTTTCTCCATCTTCGGTCCGCCTCCCCATCTCTCCCTATTTATTCCAGAACCCTCACCCCATGCCCCTCTCTGATGAAGGGTCTAGGCCCGAAACGTCAGCTTTTGTGCTCCTGAGATGCTGCTTGGCCTGCTGTGTTCATCCAGCCTGACATTTTATTATCTTAGTTTGGGATGCTGTCGGTCTGACAATTACCTGCTTCGGCCAATTGTTCATGATCACAATTGCTGCCTCCTCAGCCCCAGCTTTGATGGGGTATTGTTTTTGTGGTGGAATGAGAGGGCCCTTGATCTTTTCCAGGGTTTACAGATAATAACCCATGTTCCTGCTTGTGATTGGGTCCCAAGTGTAACTTCCCAGATTGCCTGACTGTCCCAGTCTCCCTACAGTGTCGCTACTCTGGAGATGCAGCCTTCTTTTTCCTCCTTCCCATGTCCTGCTTGGAGGGCCCCCCGTCGTAGTTCGGGAATCTACAACGTGAGATGCTCCTCATTGTTTTCAGAAATCAACCCCCAGAATGTCACATTCCCAATCTGCATCTGAAAAGGTTCACTTCATCTATCACTGAGTCATCGAGATGTGCCGCATGGAAATGGACCCTTCAGTCCAAGTCTTCTATGCCAAGCAAACATCCTAAATTCATTTAGTCCCATGTGCCAGCATTTGGCCCACATCACTTTAAACCGTTCTTGTTCATATACCCATCTAGATGACTTTTAAATGTTGTAATTCTACTTTCATCGACTGCTTCCTCTGGCAGCTCATTACATACATACACCACCCTCTGTGTGAAAACATTGCTCCTTTAAATCCCTTTTAACTCTTTTCCTCTCATCTTAAACCGATACCCTCCAGTTTTGGACTCCCAACCCTGGGAAAAAGATCTTGACCATTCACCCCAATCCATGCCCATCATGACTTAGAAGCCTCTGTAAGCACTGCCTCCCCACCTCTTCCCCCCCCCCCACCCCTCCCCGTGCCCCCCAGCCCCAGCCTACAACATTGCAGGGAAAATAGCCCCAACCTATTCAGCTTCTCCCTTCTGATCAAACCCACCAATCATGGCAGCGTCCTTGTAAATATTTTCTGAACCTTTCAAGTTTCACAACATCCTTCCTGTAACAAGGAGATCAGAATTGAATGCACTATTCTAAAAGTGGCCTAAGCAATGGCCAATATGTCTGCGCCGTGACACACTAACTCCTAGATTCAAGACTCTGACCTATGAAGGCACACGTACCAAATGCCTTCCTCCCTCCCTTGTCGACCTGCAACTCCACTTTCAAGAAACTATGAACTTGCACTCCAAGATCTCTTTGTGCAGCAACACTCCCAGGGCCTTCCCATTAAATCCATAACTTCTGCACTGATTTGCCTTCCTAAAATGCAACACCTCACATTAATCTAAATTAACCTCCATCTGCCACTCCTCAGCTTATTGGCCCATGTGGTAAGGATGTGATTGTACTCTGGAGATAACCTCCTTCACTATTCACTACACCACTGCTTTTGATGTTATCTGCAAACTTTACCTCCTATATTCACATGCAAATCATTTACGTAAATGACAATAAACAACGTCCTTTTGTCCGTCACTGTCTGTCCAAGGTTTAACTTTGATCCACAACGGTGCCATAGGCACTGCCTTCTCACACTTCCAGGTCATCCCATCCATTGTTGTCCCTCTGCCCATAAATGGGTGTTTTGTCATCCAACCCATTTGAGTCAGTGTTATCATCCTTCCCTTCCTATAACTACCGTCTTGTCCTTTTGCTTTAAGCCCTCGTGTAAGAGCTGCCACCTTTGCTTGTTCCCATTTCTCATTGGTCATATTTCTGATGGAGGCTGTCAGAGTTACAGCTGCCTTCTCATATTGACATATTTTTCTTGTCTATTCCACCAGGGTCTCTGCTCTGGTTTTAGGGCGCCCAGGTCTTAACCCTTCCTGATCATCTTCATGATCAGTTTCTTTTTGCAATCCAATACAATTTGTAACAACCACCCCTCGAGGCCTTTTTTTTTGTTGTCCTTAGGTAGGGCCCATTCAGAATCCGTTTTGGCCACCTTGGGCTTATGCTTGCCCTCGTGCCCCACTTTTCCACCACGATGTCCTGCTGTGTGGTTCAACCCCTCCCAGGTGTGGATGAGGTCTGTCAATTGTCCACTGAATTCAGCACAGCTCCCTTCTCCCTCATTGTTCTTATTATATTGCCAAGAGCGATTCTGGGGTTTACTGTCTGCCTAAAGTGTGGTAAATATTGAAGATACTTACGTGATTAGGATCCACAGCTGATCACTGACTGGTTTAATATTCTGCTCACAGAGCAGAATGTTGGAGGAGAAATATAAAAGAGGGGCTGAGAGACAATTAGTCGATATTCATGGTGCCTGTTAAACTGTACAGTGAAATATATTTACTTTGATTCATGGATATGATAATAATGAAACATATTCTGTGATTATTAGAATACAGAAGAACAAAGTGTGACATTTTAAACTTCACTTAATAATAACTTGACATTCATTTTATATATCTACAGAGCTGAACGTAGACTGATTATTAAAGTGATATTAATGTGATCACAGCAAAAAAAAATCATTAGGAGCTAACAATAATTAACAAAATAAGCAATATGATTATTTGCACTAATTCTTGTATTGAAAATCCAGCCTTGTTTAATGCTTCTAAAATACTACGCTAGTCATTGTAATTCAAGAATACAGTAACAATGATGTCAACTAAAAAGACGACTTTAATTTTAGCTTCACTGTGATAATGGACCAATGCAATAATTGGATGACTGCACTGTAAACTGTAAAGATATATAATATCGGCTCTGAGAAAAATAATTTGGTTTACAAGGTGTTCTGTACTCGGAATAATTAGAAATTAATTGTGATTATGAATTAGCCATTTAAAAGATCATTACTGTAATTGGCTAAAAATATTTACATTTTGCTAAGATAATCGGACCAAGGAGCATACAGGTTGAAAATGTGTTTATTCAACAGAATACACAAGAGAGAGTTTTCCCCAGGAACTAATTGTAAATACACAGCTCAAAGTAGCTTGAAAAATATATAGAAGCCAAATGATCATTGAATTGAAAAAGATTACATAGTTATAACTGACAGTTTAAAAGTCCAAGTATTTTGGCTACATGTTCATGTTGTTCATAGAGGCAACATGTGGATCAAAGTTAAACCTGGATGGACAGTCGGGGACAAAAGGATGCTGCTTTTTGTCATTTACATCAATGGTTTGACTGTGAATGTCGGAGGTAGGTTTGCAGATGACATCAGAATAAGTGGCAGATTTTCATGTTGGGATTCTTGTCTGTTTAACTATAATCTGTTCTGTTCTCAGTGTAAGAGGCTCTTCTTGTGCATGATGGGCTGTCACTAACAGTGTAATTTACCCGAGAGTCCTGGGATCAGGTTTCCTTTGCCTGCAAATCAGGCGGCCAGTAAACTATGCACCGGCTTTTCTTTGGCGCAGCAGAGATTCATTTCTCAGTGAATAAGTGTTCGATCACAAAGTTATTTCACTCAGAATGGTTTCTAGCACACACCATCCACCAGTGTATCTGGAAAGTTTTTTTTTTCTGAACAATTCCAATCTCTACCTGTCGATCTGATGGTACTTGTCAGTTTTATGAGAATTCAACCCTTTGTTGCCGAGCTATTTTTGTAAATGATTCGGTAAATCTATTGCTTCACTGTGGAGTCTGAAGTCGTTATGAGCCGGTTTCACCAGTTCGCCACACTAACTTACCCCGTCTGTCTGTATTCTACTTTTTTTAGTATTATCTTATCAGCAAATTCTTTCATTAAAGTGACGAGGAGTGATTTTTTTTTACGTGACTTTTTTTTCTGTTTAGCATTTTGATTTAAAACATAAGACAATGGTTTGTATTTGTGAGGGGGTGATATTGCTGTGTGCAACAGCCTGTCATTTATGGGATTACGTTGCCTCGAACACAGTGTTCTTTTGTCTCCAAATGACACATGATGTTACTGGAGCACCTGGAAAAAGGATGTGTTCATTGCCGTGTGAATTCCATCAATGTACTTTGTAGAACCTTCTGAAGCCAGAGATACACACATGTGTGTAGATTTGTTTTCCACACTTAAGGAAGCAATCATTAGCATTTGAGTGATTGTAACACAGGGGTACCAGACTCATTCTTGCAACTGGAGATTATAATGAGGTGCGACTGAGTAGGCTAGATCTGGATATCCTGTATTGCATGTGAATAAAGAGGTGTTCTGTTTGCACTGTATGTTATTACCAAAGACAGTGACAGGGTACATGTTGGCAGCTATCTTTGCTGATAGGAATGTAGCGTTATGGATCAGTCTGAAAGTGGTAGAACAGCCTGAGTGCCTGAGATAAGCAGAAATATCTTCACTCAAATACCTGTGAATCTGTGATCATTTCCACCTCAAGAAGTGAATCTGACCACATTCCAAAAAATGGTTTGCAATGTTTGTGATGCTAAGGGGATCAAAACACGTTGCAAAAACTGGATGAGTGCTGAGAAGTCAACAGTGATGTGACTCACATGAAGTGTGGATGCTGGCAAATTGAAACAAAACAGAAAATGCTGCAGAAACCTCGCCAGTCTGGCAGCACATGTGGAGAGAGAAACAGAGTTCAGGTTTCAGGTCTGATGTGATTCTCCTTTGGAACAAACAATGTTAAACTGCAAGATAATAAAATGTGAGGCTGGATGAACACAGCAGGCCCAGCAGCATCTCAGGAGCACAAAAGCTGACGTTTTGGGCCTAGACCCTTCATCAGAGAGGGTCTAGGCCCAAAACGTCAGCTTTTGTGCTCCTGATATGCTGCTGGGCCTGCTGTGTTCATCCAGCCTCACATTTTATTATCTTGGATTCTCCAAATCTGCAGTTCCCATTATCAATGTTAAACTGCAAGTCAGGCTCCAGGTGTGAAATAATGTAAATCTGACTCAGTCTCTGAAGAAGGGTCGAGGTCCGAACCGTCAGCCTTCCTGCTCTTCTGATGCTGCTTGGCCTGCTGTGTTCATCCAGCTCTACACCTTGTTATCTCTATCTCTGAAGTTCTTTTTCAGAGAAGCAATCTTCCCGTTTGTTTGATTGTGGCACTGAGAGTGCACTACTGAAACAGAAAAGACGCTTTCTGTGTCTCGGTGATGTCTGGGTATAGTGTCTGTTGTTCGTCGCTGAGACTGGACGGGAGTTCTGATACACTGGAATCTTCAATTGAAAATTCTGTTTTTTTTTTGTTGAAGATCAGGAAGGCTTTCTCCTACGCAGGGAATCAGCCCACGATCACTGATCTTCGCTGACCATGACAGGACTCAAACCTAGAGGCTATTTTTTGTGATTAACACAGTCAGATGTGCTCGACCGTACTCAAACAGTCCTGTCTTTCCCCACGCCCCAGCTTCATGATTCTGAGTAAGAGGATCTCAATGTAGACACATTCCCTATATATGGGACAAACCGGCATAGATCCACTATCCACATTTTCCCTCAGAACACATTCCTGACAAAATATTTAGTTATAGTGAAGGCTAGACTGCTTGAAGTGCCGTCACTGTTCTCACAGAAGTAATTGAACTGTGTTGTCTGGATAGTTCATTTTAATCATTTATGGACGTGCCTGTAGCTTTCATTTCAAGTGGGATCTAGAATGTATCAGCCCTTAGAGGTGTTTCTGAGGAAACATGTCACTGTTTTCAGGGAGCTCCTTGGGAAATGTATCAGTGTTTTCTCGGGGTGGAGGGGTGCGGGGGGGAGAATGTCAGTGTTTATGGGGACGATCAAAATGTGCCTGTGGAAAGGTGTCAGTGTTTATTGAGAATCTCCAGTGAGTGTATGAGCATTTACAGAGTGTCTGTGGGGAATGAGTATCGGATTCTGGTTTGCAGAACTTTCCTGATGTCTAAGCGGCTCCCAAACCTGTGATTCTGAACACTGGATTTATTTATGGGGATGTGAATGAGGAGACTTTAGACAAGTACTAAAGGGCAAAGGAATCTCTCTTTATTTAGTAGCATAAAGGTAATTAGAATTTAAGAAATGGGTATCTCAGTAAATTCTATGAAGTTAATACAATACACGATGGAAAGAGACCACCACTATTAGACATTATTTACTGACACACAGAAAACAAGCATTTACACTGTCTGCCTGAATTCCTCCCAATAGGGTCCCAATGCACTGCCACCGATGTTGGAATTTGGGATCTCGGGGTTTATGCTCCCATCCCAGAATGCGATTTTTGAAGTCCGGTGGTCCCTCTGGATTACCACACCTAGAGCCTGGATGAAGACTTGGGACTGTGTGGGTTTGTACGTTTGGGTTGAGTCGGCTGATGCGCAAAGGTGTGTTTTGGTGAGTAGCCGTTTCTCTTCACCTTTTGGGTTCTCACCTCAGGTTGTGACTGAGGACTCGTGGCTTCGGTGAAGTCAATGATTGCTTGTGCTAGTCAGTGTCTGGTTTGGAAGGCCTGGGTCAGGTTTTTGCTGATGGTGTTCTTGGTTCAGAAAGTTTGGATCCCGTGTTCGGAAGCTCTTTGTTCAGTTTCCTCCTCCCATAAGATCGGGGCTGGCAGTTATACTGACTGAGAGTCCCATTATCTTCACACCAGATTTGTAGTTTTCACTCTGCTCTTGATGTTCTTTTCTGAGGTTAATTAGCTTTCCGATGGTTAGACCGTGTGTGAATGGATTGGAATGTCGAGTATCTCTGTAGGCTCCATACTATCTGTGCTGCATAGCCAGAGGTGTAAAAGCTGTCTTGGATCAGTTCCTTTTGGATCAGGGTCTGTTGGTTTCGGTTAATTGTCCTTTAAGTGAGGAGGTGCAACATGGGATTCCAGGCCGAACAATAATTTTCTGAAGAAGGGTCTAGGCCTGAAACGTCAGTTTTCCTGCTCCTTTAATGCTGCTTGGCCTGCTGTGTTCATCCAGCTCCACACCCTGTTATCTCAATAAACCCACACAGCAATCTCTGTTCCCAGGCATGATTATTGTGTTGTGTATTTCTCGCAGATTCAGTCCAACTGTCTCTTTGAAAAGTTTGGAAGTCTAGGATTCTGCCCAGAAACGCAGGATTGGTCGAAATGTTTTACTGTTGTCGATTTTTAAACTGGGTCCTGCTTGAATCAGCACTTGTGCAGGTTTCCCAGTGAGTGTGTCAATATTCACAGTGAGCCTGTGGTTAATGAGTCAGTATCTATACAATGTTTCCAGTGATTGTGTGGGGTGCTATTTACAGAATGATCACTTGGAACTATCTCAGTACCCCAGGGAGTTGCTGGGGAGTTTGTCCTCACTGCAGTGAGTGAAAGGTATTTAAGGTATCCTTGGGGAGTGTGACAGTATTGGCAGTGTGTCTGGGGTATTCATTCAATATATACAGTGGGTCCAGAGGGACTTTGTCATTATTTACTTGGGGGTCCCTGGTAGTGTATCACTATTTACAGCGGGGGTGTTCGGGGAGATTCTGATGTTAATACAGTATCCCTGGGGAGTGCGTCAGTATTTACAGGGAATCGTTACAGCATTTTGATGGATACCATGCAGAGGAGATTGAGGGGTAACCCGACAGGTTTAAAAGTCCTGAGCGGTATTGATAAAGTGAATGGCAGATTGCAATTCAAGAGGGTGGGGATTTCAAGGCTGGGTCATACTTACCAGGGGAGAGGAGAAAGATTTTAATAAATGCATGGAGTTTTATTTTTGTTTACACAGGGTTCATGTACAGGATGGCCTTCCGGAGGAAGTACTGGGTGCGGGTACAGTTACAGCATTTAAAAGGCAGTTGGGTAAGTACATGAATAAGAAATATTCAGAGGGGCACGTCCCACATTCCTGTGCTTGGCCACAGTTCAGTTTGGGTTTATGGTTGGCATGGACTGGTTGGACTGAAGGATCTGATTCTAGGCAATATGGTTCTGTATCTCTAAAAGCAGTATCCACAAGGTATCCAGGATGAGTGTGTTAATATTTACAGGGGTTCCAGAGGGGATGCATCAGTATTTACAGCATGTCCTGGGAGGATTTTCAGCATTTCCTGGGTGTTTCTGGGGAGAGCATTAATATTTAAAGGGCATTCCTGAGAAGTGTGACGGACTTTTACAGGAAATCCCAGAAGAGTGCATCAATATTTACAACAAATCCATTGGGAGTGTGTTAACAATTTCTGGGAGCCTGACTGGGAGTGTTTCAGTATCTACAGGAGGGACTGGGGAGTGAGTAATGTTGACAGGGAATTTGTGCACGATGTGTTAGTATGTTGAGGGGTCTCTGGGCAGTATATCAGTATCTGCAGCGAATCCAAAGGGAACGTGTCAATAATAACTGGGTGTTCCAGATGGAATACAACAGTCTGTACAGTGCGTCTCCAGGGAAGTCTGTCAGCATTTACAGCCGGTCTAGGGTGACTCTGGTGATAACATGGTGTGAGGCTGGATGAACACAGCAGGCCAAGCTGCATCCGAGGAGCAGGAAAGCTTGACATTTCAGGTTGGGACCCTTCTTCTGATGTTGTTTACTTGAGTTCAGTGGGACTGTCAGTATTTACAGGGGATCTTTGTGTGCGTGTCAGTATTTTAAAAAGTGTTCCAATGTAATGAGGTAGAGTTCACAAGGAATCACCAAGAAGGGTGTGAGTTTGTAGAGGCTTCTCATAAGGAAATTGTCAGTATTTGCCAGGATTCTCACAGGGTGTATTTCACAATGTTGTTGACAGTGTGTCATCGTTTACATAAGATGGTGTCCATGTTTACATGGGTGCGGGGGTGGTGTGTCTGCGTAATAGGCTTCCACAGAGACCACAGTGAGTCTCCAGTGACTGACGGTAATTTTCAGGTGTGTCCAAGGACAGTTTCAGGAATTTGTGCCTTTGGGAGTGTGTTCATAATTATAAAGAATTTGTGGGGTAATGAGTCAGTGTGTATAGAGATTCCCCAGTGAGCGTGTTCGTATTTACACAGTGGGTGCAGGTGCAGCAGGGGTTGAAGAAGGCAAATGGTATGTTGGCCTTAATAGGGAGAGGATTCAGGGAGATCTTGCTGTATTTGTGCAGGGCCGTTGTGAGACTGTATCTGGAGTATGATGTACAGTTTTTGGCTTCTGTTATCTGAAGAAGGATGTCCTGACCATAGAGGCAATGCTTACCAGACTGATACCAGGTTGGACTGACACATGAAGAGACGTTGGATTGATTAGGAGAGTATTCAATATTTATGAAAATGAGGGTGGATCTCATGAAAATGTATAAAATTCTGACAGGTCTAGACATAATAACAGTAAGAGCAATATTCCCGATGACTAAAGAATCTGGAAGCAGGGCTTACAGTCTGAGGACACAGGATAGGCCACTTAGAACTGAAATGAGGAAAAATGTCTTTGCCAGAGATTTATTTTTCACTCATTCATGGGATGAAGACGTCTCTGGCTAGGCAGCATTTATTGCTCGTCCCTAATTGCCCAGAGGGCAGTTAAGAGTCAACCACATTGTTGTGGCTTGGAATCACATGTAGGCCAGCACAAGTAAGGATGGCAGTGTCCTTCCCTGAAGAACATTAATGAACCTGATGGGTTTTGTCAATAATCAACACTGGATTCATGGTCATCATTAAACCCCAAATTCCAGGTATTTGTTGAATTCAAATTCCACCCTGTGCCATGGTGGGATTTGAATCCAGGTCCCCAGAACCGATATTCACCGGAATATTATCTGGCTCTGTTGTTTAATAGTCCAGTAATAATGCCACTGGGCCATTGCCTCTGTGTCTGTGGAATTCACTGCCAAAGAAAGTGGTTGAGGCCAAACCATTCCATGTTTCCAAGAAGAAGTTTAATCGAATTACGGGAATAAAGAGAGCACATGATATTAGGGAGTCAGCTGTATCAGAGGCCCGAGTTCGAGAACCAGCCATGGTCATAGTTATTGGTAGCACAAGTTTGAGTGGGCAGATATCTTCTACTTTTGCTCCTTATTCATATTTATGTTCTTACGTATGTTAAGGGGCCCCAGTGAGCAGGCCAGGATGTTAAAGGGACCATGGGGAATGTGTTAGTATTTACGGTGGGGTCCCATGGTGTCCTGGGGATTGCATCAGTTTTTACTGTGGGTCTCAGCGAGTGTGTTGTTGTTTCCAGTGGGTTCCAGGGGTCCTGGGGATTGCATCAGTATTTATGGCGGGTCCCAGGGGATGCATCGGTCTTTCATGGGTATGTACAGAGTGTAGCACCATACTGGATGAACTGAAGCTGCTTCCACTTTTACAAGGGTCTCAGCTCGTGGTAGGCGGGTGTAGTGTGTGACTTTAAAAAAGTTATTTTGTCATTTATTTTTTGAAGATTGCTTGTAAAGGCAGAAGTGGGAAGTGTTTCAGGGGTTTTAGGAGGCCTTTGGGTTTTTTGTTTTAAAAGAAACTTAACAATGGAAGAGGAGTGGCCAGTTCAGGCTCTCTAGTTATATTTCAGCTGGAGCAGCCATGAGATTTGTGCGCCCAGAAGGTTTGCAAGCTTCAGTAAATAATTCCTAACTGGCTTTCTCGGAAATCTCTCTCTGGATGTTGTTCCCTTCTGCCTTTAAGAATCTGTGTTTGAAATTACCTTTTAGCCAACGGGTGTGTTTATGGGATGTGACAAGATTGGAGCAGTTAATTTGTAATAGTTACTGTATTGGGTGTGTTAGGCTTTCCGATATTTTGTTATTCTAAATTCCACTTTCTTCTGTTCATGTTTTAATTGTCGTGTTTAAATAAATTTGTTTTGCTTCAAACCAAGTGCATCATACCTGGAACACCCACATGACATCTGCCTCTTAAAATAAGAAAGTTAGGGTCGAAAGGTAAGTGTGGAGTTGGAAGAACACAGCAGGCCAGGCAACATCAGAGGAGCAGAAAAGTTGGCATTTCAGGTTGGAATAATGGGAACTGCAAATGCTGGAGAATCCAAGATAACCAAGTGTGGGGCTGGATGAACATAGCAGGCCAAGCAGCATCTTCGGAGCACAAAAGCTGACGTTTTGGGCCTCGACCCTTCATCAGAAACGGCCCCTTTTCTGATGAAGTTTCTCGGCCTGAAACGTCAGCTTTTGTGCTCCTAAGATGCTGCTTGGCCTGCTATGTTCATCCAGCCCCACACTTTGTTATCTTTCAGGTTGGGACCCTTCTGACTATCTCAAAATTAGGGTCCAGGCTACTTTGTTAAAATCTTGTGAGGAAATTCCCGCCTGGCCCATAACAGATTGGGCGCTCTTGCCACAATAATTCTACAATTCCACTTTGGGTTTCGGGTTAATTGACTCCAGGGTGGTGAGTGGTTGTTGTCAGTGTCTTTTGTTTCGGGTGTTGCATTCCCTTGGTTTAAACAGGGGGTGCCTTGTGTAGGAATGGCTCTTTCAGTCATCACTCAGATTTCTGGGGGTGGAAGCAGTGACTTCGGCGTCTTTGCAAAAAGTGACCACGGCAAAGCTGTTGGAATTGGCAGACAGGCTGGAGTTGGGGTTACCCTCATCTGTGAGGAAAGGAAAGGGACTGACAACACTCTTTGGAAATGGCTAGGATTCAGTTGCAGATGAAGCAGCTTGGACAGGAAAAGGAACTCAAACAGCCTGGATTCTGGTTAAAAGCAGAGGAAGGAGGAAAGAAAAGAATCACCCTAGCTGATAATGTGGATAGTCAAAATCTCTTTCTCCAGTGAAAAAAATGCCAAATACTTGGGTGCCCGGCATGGAGGAAATTTCAAATGAGATGTGTGGGGCGCATGAATGAAGTTGTGTGGGATTGAGACAAATGCAATAAACAGGCAGAGGATCGAGGGATATGGACAATGTGCAGGCAGATGGCATTAGTTTAGAATAACATTGTGGTAGGCACAGCCGTGGTAGCCTGAAGGGCCTGGTGCTGAGCTATACCGTTTTATTTTTAATGCCGTTTGGGGAAAAGAAACACTAAGAATCTCAAATATTTCATTATATTTCTCCCTCCTTCTTCTAAATGACAATGCGACAAGCTCAGACGACTTAACCTCTCCTCGTTAGAAAATCCCTCCATTCCCAAGATAAGCCCAGTGAACCTTATCTGGCCTGTCGCTAATTCAAGGATATCTTTCCAAAGGGCTGTCATACTGTTCATAATATTCTTGGTATAGTTTGACACAACTTATTTATTTTAGCAAGGACTCCCTATTTTTAAACTTCATTCCCTTTTTAATAATTGTCAGAATTTGATTTGCCTTCTCTATTACCTGCTGAACCTGTAAGCGCCCTTTTTCAGATTGATACTTATAAATTCCCGAAAAGCTTTGTGCAGTCAGTCTGAAGCCAACACTGAGCCTGACAGTAAGTTAGAAATGTACTGGACTGTATTATAAAGAATATGACAATAAACAATAATTGCACCCTTTGAAACAACAGAAGATACATGAGTTTATGAAAGGGAATTTTTTGATGATCCTGTTCGATTGCATTTTTTTAGGTGTAGCTATCAATTGCAGAATAAGTAAGGGGAGGGAGGGGATTGGCATTAGGGAGATCTGGTTAACTTGAATTTTCAAAATCATTTTGACGAGTTTGAACAGGGGCTGGAGAGCATGTAGGGACTGAATAGGGCCTCTTCACGATCAACAAAGCCATTATATGTGGGATAACTAGAGATGGATACAATCCTAAACAAGTATTTCACTTCAGTATTTACTGTGGAGAAAAACATAGCACCTCAGGAACTTGGTGAAATAAATTGTGATCACAAGAAAAGAGTCCACAATTGAGAGCATGAGGTGTTAGGAGTCTTAAAATGCACAAAGGCAGATAAATCCTCTGGCCTTGATCAGGTTTATCCCAGGACATTGTGGAAGGCGAGGTAAGAAATTGTGAGCTGCTCCAGCAAGATATTTATATCATCAACAGCCACAGTGAGATGTCAGAAGACTGGAGGGTGGGTAATGTTGTTGCATCACTCAAGGGGCTGCAAGGCAAAGCCTGGAATCTACAAACCAGTGACACTGACGTCAGTGGTGGGTAGTTTGTTGGGGGAGATCCTGAGAGACTGGCTCTTCATGCATTTGGAAAGGCAAGGATTGATTAGGGCTCGTCAGCACGGCTTTGTGTGTGGAAAATCATGGCTCAGAAAGTTGATTGATTTTGCTTTGAGGAGGTAGCCAGGAGATAGATGAAGGCAGAGTGGTACTTGGTTCTCAGCAAGTTTAGATCACATGGCGTCCTATGAAAGCTTGCCAGTTTTGTACAAGATTGGCTTGACAGTGGGTGCTGGCAGAGATTTGTTCTTCCTGGAGGCCTATGCGTGTGCCACCAGGTTCGGTTATGTTATGTGTCATTTATATTGATGATTTGAATGAGAATATAGGAGTCATGTTTAGTAAGTTTGTGGGTGACAGTAAAATTGGTGGTATCATGGACAGTGAAGGAGGTTATCTAAGAATTCAGTGAGATCATGATCTATCACGTTGATTGGATGAGGAATAGCAGATGGAGATTGAGGTGGATAAATGTGAAGTGTTGAATCTTGCAAAAACAAACCAGTGCAGAACACAAACAGCTAATGTTCAGGCCCTAGACGGTGTTGTCAAGCAGGGAGACTTAGGGGCACAGATACATAGTTCCCTGAAAGCGGTGTCACAGATAGATGGGGTGATGAAGGTGACATTTGGCATGCTTGCTTTCATTGGCCAGAGCATTGGGAATAGGAGATTGGGATGTCATGATGTGGCTGTACAGGATATTCATGAGGTCACCATAAAAGCATTCTTAATTATCAGGAAACACTTAACTGGTTCATTTGTGTCCTTTAGTGAAGGTCATCTGACATTCTTAGCTGCTCCAACTGACATGTGATTTCAGACCCACAGCAACATGGCTGACTCTGAGCTGTGCTCTGGCAGTTAGTGTTGGGCTATGATTGCTCGACCAGCTGGTGACATCCTCATGCCATGAATGATTTAAATAAAAGTACATATTTCCCTCCCTACCTCTACAGACACCTCCAGATCTGCAATTCCTCCTGGATTTGTAACATTGTTCAGGCCCTTGCCACTTTCTGTAACACACTCATCACCTCCAGCACCTTCAACTTTCCCTGTTCCTATCATCTCAATAAATCCCGACAATGTTTCATGTTCCTAATACATTCCTCTGCTAGTAAATCCCTTTAATACCTGCGTCACTACTTTGGTAATAAAATGTGAGGCTGGATGAACACAGCAGGCCAAGCAGCATCTCAGGAGCACAAAAGCTGACGTTTCGGGCTAGGCCCGAAACGTCAGCTTTTGTGCTCCTGAGATGCTGCTTGGCCTGCTGTGTTCATCCAGCCTCACATTTTATTATCTTGGAATTCTGCAGCATCTGCAGTTCCCATTATCTCCATACTTTGGTAGCTGTCTTTTGCTGAACAGTCTCTTTCTTCTGATTTTGTTCTGTTTATTTTGTCGTCTTCTAGGGCTCTTTCAATTGAATATATTCCTTTACACCCTGCGTGAGACACAGCTAGGAATTTCTTGCTGAGCTTTTGTCAATGGAATGCCCTTTTTGTTGGATATTTTACAATGTTCTTTCAAATGTTTTCCACTGTTCATTTGCATTTCAGTTAGTTTACTCTGTCTACACTGGTCACTTCCCCTCAATGTCATACAGTTGGCTTTGTTTCTGTTTCTATTGTTGCTTGTTCTTTGTCTGGTCACATTAAAACTTCATTATACCTTTGAATTCCACTTTTTTCATAATTTCCCTTTGGATCTCTGTGTGACATGACTCATTTATTCAGCTTCATCACACAACAGTCGACCTGGGATAGTTCTGTCCCTAGCCAGTTGCACAACATGTTATTCAAAGAAACACTGACAAAAATATTCTCCAAGCTCCTTTTCGAATGCCACCATTTTATTGCACATACTTTGAACATTCCAAAAAGTAACATTATCATGTACTTTATACTACAATTTCCTGTCACAAACTGATGTATGGTTTCTGTGAAGCTCTGTGCTTCCTGTCCCTTTCTGCTTGTCTTCAGCCACATCACCATGCTGTTCCAATCACATTTTCTGTTTGGATTTGGACATCTCCTTTCCCCTGAACCCTGTCCCTGCATCCTCTCTGTCAGTTGCAAGCCCTCTCCATAAACATTATAACATGATTGGCCAGGACACTGGTCCCAGCACGGTTCCAGTTATTATTTATTCACTCACGAAATGTGGGTGTCTCTGGCTGGCCAGCATTTATGACCCACCCCGAGCTACCCTTGAACTGAATGGCTTGCTGTGCCATTTCAGTGTGTAGTTGTGAGTCAACCATGTTCCTGTGGGTCTGAAGTCACATGTAGGCCTGACCAAGTGAGGGTGGCAGATTTTCTCCCCTAATTACAGTCAGACTCAATCACACGTCATCATGGGAGGCCTACTTTCAGCTTTGAGATACTGTACCTTCCGAAGACGACAGAGGAAGTTCACAGTTATCAATCCAGGCCTGTGCTGTCTTTGTGAGGATCAGCCCAACAGAAGTGAAAGCAAATCTCCCACGATAGGGCGGTAATGCTGTCTCTGATTTTCCTGTTCTGTGCTTTCCCTCCATGACTGTGTCTGTGTCATGTCTTGTGGACCAGTGTCTTCAATCATTCTAGCTCCTATTTCTGTCACCGCCTCTCCTCTCTGCAATCCCTCCATAAATTTGAAACATATTCCAATCCTGACCACCATCCTGACCTCTGTAAATTGCTTCAGTCTGTGCAATATGCCTTATCTCGGGAGTCTCCTCCTCCAGTAATTGGAGTCGTCGAGTTGTGAAGCACGGAAAGAGACGCTTTGGCCCAACTTGTTCATGCTGACCGGGTTTCCCGAACTGAACAAGTCACATTTGCCTGCGTTTGGCCTGCATCCTTACAAACCTTTCCTGTCTGTGTACCTGCCCCAATGTCTTTTCACTGTTGTAATTGTACTTACCTCCACCACCTCCTCTGGCACCTCGTTCCATATTTGCACCATTCTCTGTGGGAAAACGTTACCCCTCAGGTCTGTTTTAAAACTTTCCCCTCTCACTTCAAGCCGATACTCTGTAATTTTGGGCTCCCCTACCCTGGGAGCAAAGACCTTGTCTATTCACCATTTATATGCAGTTCAGGCATTCATGAACCTCGAAAATGTCACTCCACAGCCTCCTCTGCTTGAGGGACATATCTGTGCTTGGGTTCCCACAAATTCAGCCCTGGTTTCTCAAACGTCCTCAGATACACTTCATCAAGCTTTTCTTGACCTCCAACAGCACTCTTCTGTCGTGTGGACTCTTTTCAAGACATCGCTCTTTATTTCCCTGAATTTACTAGTCCTTCTGTCTAGATAAGGCAGAGGGTGGTGGGTGCCTGGAACGTGTTGCCAGCGGAGGTGGTGGACGCAGACACGTTAGCGCCTTTTAAGATATATTTGGACAGGTACATGGATGGGCAGGGAGCAAATGGACACAGACCGTTAGAAAATAGATGACAGGTTAGACAGAGGACCTTGATCGGCGCAGGCTTGGACGGCCGAAAGGCCTGTTCCTGTGCTGTAGGTTTCCTTGTTTCTTTGTTTGTTTCTGCACAGTAAGTACTGATGAGAAACTGTTTAGAATCTCAAACACCTTGCTTCTCCATATCTATTCTGGGACCTGTGCACTTTATGAATGACTTGGGTGAGTAAGTGGAAGGGTGGGTTAGTCAGTTTGTCGATGATACGAAGGTCGGCGGAGTTGTGGACAGCATCGAGGGCTGTTGGAGGTTGTAACAGGACATTGACAGGATGCAGAGCTGGACAAGGAAGTAGCAGATGGGATTCAATCCAGAAAAGTACAAAGTGATTCGTTTTTAAGGTCGAATTTGAATGCAGTGTGCAGAATACAGGCCAAATGGCAGGATTCTCGGCAGTGTGGGGGCATAGAGGGATCTTGGGGTCCACGTCCATAGATTCCCCAAAGTGGCTACCCAAGTTGATAAGGTTGTAAACGTGGCATATAGAGTGTTGGCTTTCATTGAGCTTAAGAGCCGTGACGTTATGCTGCAGGTCGATAAAACTCTGGTTAGACCACGCTTGGAATATGGTGTTCAGTTCCGGTCACCTCATCAGTGGAAAGGTGTGGAAGCTTCAGAGAGGGTGCAGAGGAGAATTCGGCATTCTGCCTGGACTGGAGGCCAGGTCTCCTGAGGAAGGATTGATGGAGCTAGGGCTTTTTTCATTGGCGTGAAGAAGGATGAGAGGTGACTTGATAGAAGTGTGCAAGATGATGAGAGGCAAGAGAGAGAATGGATAGTCAGAGACTTTTTCCCAAGGCAGAAATGACAATTATGAGGAGGCATGATTTTAAGGTGATTGGAGGAAGGGAGAGGGGAGAGGTCAGAGGTAGATTCTTCACACAGAGTGTGGTGGGCGTGTACAATGCGCTGCTGGCAATGGTCATGGAGTCAGATAATTTAGAGACTGTTCAGCGACTCTTGGATAGGCACATGGAGGATTGTGAAAGGTAGGGTATGCAGGGTAGATTGATCTTAGTTGGATAACAGGTTGGCACAACATTGTTATCTCGTGTCCTGTTTTTGCCCTCCGGATTTCCTTCATAAAGTGTATTTCTAAACTTACATTCTCCTCAAGGGATGCGTTGATCCAGTTGTGTCCCCTCTTTCTTGACCACAGTGCCTCTATCACCAGTCATCCAGTGTTTCCTATTTCTGTCAGCATTGTCCATCACACTAACAAGAACATGCTGGCCCTGATCTCTCGTTTTATCTCACTTTTTAAAAGCTTCCAACTTGCCAGATGTCCTTTTTATCTGTCAACAGCCTCCCCAATCATCTTTTGAAAATTCCTATCAAATACCATCAAGATTGGTCAAACCTCAGCTTATAACTTTAGCTTGTGGACCAGGCCAATCGTTTTCCATAGCTATTTTCAAATTGATAAAATTGTGGTCAGTTTCCAAAGTGTTTCCCTAATAACACCACTGTCCTTGCCCGACCGTGTTTCACACGTGCAGGTCAGGTTTTGTTCCTTCTCCAATCGGGCCATCTACATATTGTTTGAGAGAGTTTTCTTGAACACACTTAACAAATTCCTCCCATCAAAGCGCTTCACACTTTGGCAGTACCAGTCTAGGTCTGGAAAATTCAGAATCCCCGACCATTACACCCTTATTATTCTCACAATTATCTAAGATCTCTCAACATATTTGCTCCTCAATTTCTGACCGACTGTTGGGGGCCTGTAGGACAATTGCATCAAAGTGATCACCCGTTCTAATTTTTCTGTTTTGCTAGTATAGCTACACTGGGCAAACCCCAGGAATATTCTCTAAGCACAGCCATCATGTTTTCCTGATTCCTCCTATCTTGTCTCCTCTTCTATCCTTCCTGTAGCATTGAGCTGCTTGTCCTTTCTTTCCCTCAGCTGTGTTTCTGTAATATGTTTGATATCCCAGTCCCATGCCCCCATCCATGCCCTTAGTTGATCTGCCTGACCTGTCAGGTCCATTGTGTTGATATAAATGCAGTTTAATTCATCAATTTTCCCTCATATTCTGCCCTGCTCTTCCCTACCTTGTCTATTTAAATTGTTGTGTTGAACTTCTGTGCCAGCCTCTCTCTTGCCTCACTGCTGTTTCGGTTCCCACACCCCTGACAGACTGGTTGAAATACTTTCAATGCCTCAAACTATTCACCTTGCCAGAACATGTGATCCCCCGCCCCCCCCTGTACAGGTGCTTTCACCCCCTGCCCCCCCCCCCCCCCCCCCCCCCCCCACCGTCTATCTGTGCTGACACCTTCAGTGATCTCTGGACTTTTGTGCCAAGGTCCTTTTTTGTTTTTTCAGTATTCTGTGTGTACCTACTGCCCATTATGTATGTCCTTCACTGAGCATACCTCCCACAGTGTATTACCTCACGCTTCTTAGAAGTAATGTCCATCTACCATTACTGTGCTCAGTTTATCAGTTGATCAATATCAGACTGTAGTCAGAGACCATTCACCTCACTATGGACAACACCCCCAACTTTTGTCTGAACACGTTCTAGATCCTCAGCATCCTAACTGAAATCCACAGCTACAACATGTTTCTCCTTTGTGAGCACAGATGAGAAGTGTTCATTCAAGACCTCACTTACTTCTGACTCTATGACAATTTGCCCCTTGGTTTCTAACAGGCTCCACTCTCCTTGGTAATTCTCTTACTCTAAGTATACGTATAAAACACCTTGTGGCTTTTTTCCTGAACAGTACTTGCCAAAGACATTTCATGGCCATGGTTTGCTCTCCAATTTTAAGGACCTCCTTTTGTAAACTATAATTTTGAAGGGCTTTACCCTTTTTCGTTGTGCTCTATTTTCTTTATGAAACTCATGATATCGCTGCCTTTGTCGTTCATGCTCATTCATCCTCATGTCATTCATTCATGGAACACAGTGACCCTGGATTCTCATTGTATCTCTTGAAAATAGTCTCACTTTCCAAAATAGAATCACTGCAAGCAGTTCCTCCCCCAGTCTATATGTGCCAGCTCCTGCCTCGTGTGTGATAATGTCGAGTGATAGAAGTGGTGTAATGATAGGTGGTTTTCCTCAAATTTAGACACTTCTGCACTATCCTTTTCGCTTTCCATAATGACATTCAAACTTCGAGTTATTATCTCTATCCCCAAAAAATTGGAGGTCGGAGGAAACTTTATTTGACTTTTCAGATCCATTTTAACAGGGTCCCACTGAAGAAGCAAATCAGCATATTTGACCACATGGACTTGGAAGTGATGTGCTGGCATGCGTTGAGAATTGTTTAACAGACAGAAAAGCACATGCTAATAAATTGTTGATTTGTGAATTTGCAGGTTGTACTTTGTGAATTTGAGGAAGGATTCATGTTTGGGTTCCAGCTATTCGTAATCTCTCGACCAATGAGATGTACAGATCAAAACTAATGTTTCTGTGTTTATTGATGGCCAAACCATAGATGGGATTGTGAGCTGTGCAGAGAATGCAAAGAGGATGAAGGGAGACATGAATTGTCTGAGTTTTGGCACACATTCATGCATGTGATGTGGACATAAGTGGCTTGGCAAACATTTACTTCCCATCTCTAATTGCCTGGAGAAGGTGGTGGTGCTTCTGAGCAATGTTAACTTTGATTTCTTTTCACATGTTGAGCTTTTCCAGCAACTTCTGTTTTTATTTGTGAGCTGCCTTGATTGACCCACTGCAATCCGTTGGGAGTGCAGACAGCCACAGGGCTGGGAGGAAGGAGCATGGCTTGGAGGAGCCCTTAGAAATACTGCTCATGTCATACACCTGTTGTTTTTCTTCCAGGCTGTTTGTGGTCTTGTGAAAAGCTGCAGCTGCTGAACCTTGTAGATTTTAGCCACTGCTGTCGCAGTGTGTAACGCGTGAAGTGAGTAAATATCATTGCAAACATGAGGCTGCTTTGTGCTGGATAGTGTCAAGCTCATTGAGTATTGTTGGAGCTGCATTCACCCAGGCAGGGGGAGCATATCCTTTGACATTGACCTGTGCACTGTAGATGGGCAGCGTACATCCTATGAAATGTTGTTGTTTCTAAAATTCCTTTTCATTGCAAAATATCAGTCCTGTGTTTGGGAAGATTTATTTTATCCTGTGAATGATGAATGGCCAGTTCTGTACACGGAGCAGTCTGTTATTTTCTTGTGGATTGTGAGTGCCCAGGTCTCTGCTTGTTCGGTTGTGATTGTTTTCATTCTATGGACTGCCAGCAGTTGTTCAAGTGTGAAGTGTTACTTTTTTTTTTGAAAGAAGCACTTGGAGAGCGAACAGTTCATTTCCTGAGCGGAGAAAGTTTTTTTTTAGTCCTGTACACTGATTTTTCGCTCTTGTGTGTCTGCAGACTGCATATGGTCAGTTCTGCGTGAGGACTTGTTTCCAACCTGTGTGCTGCCATTGGTCAGTCCTGTGTTGTAAACTGCTATTGTGTGTATCCGAGCCTTTGGCATTGATACTTAACTCGTCATTGTCTACAGGAATAGTGCCAGATGACTGGAGGATAGCAAATGTGGTTCCCCAGTTCAAGAAGGGGAGTCGAGACAACCCTGGTAATTATAGACCAGTGAGCCTTACCTCAGTTGTTGGTAAAGTGTTGGAAAAGGTTATAAGGGATATGATTTATAATCATCTAGAAAAGAATAAATTGACTAGGGATAGTCAGCACGGTTTTGTGAAGGGAAGGTTGTGCCTCACAAACCTTATTGAGTTCTTTTGAGAAGGTGACCAAACAGGTAGATGAGAGTAAACCGGTTGGTGTGGTGTATATGGATTTCAGCAAGGCGTTCGATAAGGTTCCCCACAATAGGCTATTGTACAAAATGCGGAGGAATGGAATTGTGGGAGATAGAGCAATTTGGATCAGAAATTGGCTTGCTGAAAGAAGCCAGAGGCTGGTAGTTGATGGGAAATGTTCATCCTGGAGACCAGTTACTAGTGGTGTACCGCAAGGGTCGGTGTTGGGTCCACTGCTGTTTGTCATTTTTATAAATGACCTGGATGAGGGCGTAGAAGGATGGGTTCGTAAATTTGCAGACAACACTAAGGTCAGTGGAGTTGTGGATAGTGACGAAGGATGCTGCAGGTTGTAGAGAGACATAGATAAGCTGCAGAGCTGGGCTGAGAGGTGGCAAATGGACTTTAATGCAGACAAATGTGAGGTGATGTACTTTGGTAGGAGTAACCGGAAGGCAAAGTACAGGGCTAATGGTAAGATTCTTAGTAGTGTAGATGAGCAGAGAGATCTCGGTGTCCATGTACACAGATCCTTGAAAGTTGCCACCCAGGTTGACAGGGCTGTTAAGAAGGCATAGAGTGTTTTAGCTTTTATTAATAGAGGGATCGAGTTCCGGAACGAAGAGGTTATGGTGAAGCTCTATAAAACTCTGTTGCGGCCACACTTGGAGTATTGTGTACAGTTCTGGTCACCGCATTATAAGAAGGATGTGGAAGCTTTGGAAAGGGTGCAGAGGAGATTTCCTAGGACGTTGCCTGGTCTGGAGGGAAGGTCTTACGAGGAAAGGCTGAGGGACTTGAGGCTGTTTTCATTAGAGAGAAGAAGGTTGAGAGGTGACCTAATTGAAACATAAAATAATCAGAGGGTTAGATAGGGTGGATAGGGAGAGCCTTTTTCCTCTGATGTTGATGGTGAGCACGAGGGGGCAGAGCTTTAAATTGAGGGGTGAAAGATATAGGACAGATGTCAGAGGTAGTTTCTTTACTCAGAGAGTAGTAAGGGAATGGAACGCTTTGCCTGCAATGGTAGTAGATTCGCCAACTTTCGGTACATTTAAGTCGTCATTGGAAAAGCATATGGACGTACATGGAATAGTGTATGTGAGATGGGCTTGAGATCGGTATGACAGGTCGGCACAACATCGAGGTCCGAAGGGCCTGTACTGTGCTGTTATGTTCTATATAACTGCACCGAGGCCGGTATGCCATTACTCAGTCACCCTTTATTCACTCCTGCACAGAACTTTGCCAATGCCCAGCCAGCGTTCAGTCATTCTCCAGCACTCAGGAGATTATAAAAGTGCTGTTTTCTTTTTGCTATCTTTTTTCTTTTTTTTTAATTTCTTTTTTTCTTCTTTGTTTGTTTTCCCCAACACTGCAGAAGTGGGGAGTGGGTTCACACCAACAAATTGTGTTTCACTAATTGTGTCTAGGGTTTGGGTTTAATCCCTGGATTTTGAATGGTTAGGTGGATCAATTGAGCTGGTTCTCAACCGGTGACCTGAGAATGGCCAATACTGTCTGGGAAGCTTTTATTTATCTTGCGGACTGTAAGCAGGTAGTTTTGTGTATGGCATTGGTTAATCCTACACATTGTAAATGGTCAGTTCTGCCTGTAGAGCTTGATTTTATTCTGTGGACTGTGGTCATTTCTGTTTGAAGGCTGCAATTGACCTTGTGGACTCTGGTCAGTCGTGTGTGCAGAGCTGGTTTTAATTTCTCTGCGGGGAACTGAGTTTATTCTTTGTTTTTTTTTAATGGCTAGACATGTCTCTGTGTGTGTGCATCTGTATGTCTCTCATTTCTGAAGAGCTCAATTCTCTACACAGACGCTGCCAACCTACGTACTTTGTGCACCAACTTCTGTTCTGTTTCAGATCTTCAGATTTCACAGTTCTTTGTTTAATTTTAAAGCTTTAATTTCACCTGTTAGGGTATAGGGCATACAACAGTCATGAACCAGAACAGGTCCTTCAGCCCATCATTTCTGCAATGACCATGATACTATTTGAAACTAATGCTATCTGGCTGCACATAATCCATATCCCGCTCTTCCCTGCCCATTGATGTATCTGTCCAAATGTCTCTTAAACATTGCTCTCATCTCTGCTTTGACCAAATACCCTGGCAATCTGTTCCAGGCACTTACTCACCTCTAAAAACTGTCATGCCTGCTTTAAACTTTCCCCTCTCAGCCTAAACTTATGACTGTTGTATTTGATATTTTTCACCTGAGGGAAGAGACTCCGATTATTCACTATCCTTGCTTCTCAGTTTTATATATTTCAACAAGTTGCCCGCTCAGCCACTGACCCTCAAGCAGAAACAATCCAAGTCTGTCCACCCTGTTCTTTCCACTCATACACTCGCACCCATTTAACATCTCGTTAAGCTCTTCTTCCCTCCTCTTTAAATCCTCCCCATCCTTTCACGCCTGCGTCTCGGTAATTCTGTGTGGACTGCTGGTTCATATGTTGTGAATTACAAATTGTGCATGATCTGTGGGGAGCTTTTATTTATCCTGTGGACTTCAAATGGCCGGTTATTTATGATCTAATTTTCATCAAATGAATTGTAAATAGTCAGTGTTGTGTGGAGAGCAGGTTTTATGCTGTGGTGTTTTGAGTAGTAAGATCACACACAACTGACATGAATGTGGAGCTGATCTTTATTGTGATTATTCATACGTGTGGTCTTTGTGTGCTCGGTGAATGTTCCATTTTTGCATTTGTGTTGGCACCTCTTCCTCAAATAACAAACACACCCTCATTACTGTGACTTCATCCAGTCCCTACAGCATTCCTTATGTCTGTAAATGACAGAACCCCTAACATCCTCCTGTTGTGACATCTCCTCACAATATTGAACCTGTTTCATCGCCACCTGCCCTGTTGGTCTCTGGTATATCTCATACCGCTTTGACAGTTTCCATTTTTGAAACCTGTTATGGATTACCCAACGTGCTTTGCAGTTGTAATGGTCTCCATGTTCTGTAACACTCCATATCACTTCAACCAACTCCATTGTGGGGTCGGCCACAGTCTAGTGATAATACCACTGGGCTGTTCATCCAGAGACATAGATAATGTTCTGGGGACCTGGGCAGATTGTGGAATTAGAATTCAATAAAAATAATCATGAATGGTATGTCCGTTGTTGATCATCTTTTTGTAAAAAAAAAAGTAATCTCAACTCAATGACGAATGCCCTTTGGGGAACAGCATCTGAACAGGCCTGGCCGACATGTGACTGCAGACCCACAACAAAATGGCTGACTCTTCACTCAAAAGTGCAATAGGCACTGAATACTGGCCCATCCAGTGATAGCCGAGTCCCAGGAATGAAGAAATAAAAGGGTGTATTTCCCTCCACACCCTTTGCAAACAGTGCAGCAATTCGTACTGGGTTTGTGACATTGTTCAGGCCCTTGCCACACTCTGCAACGCTCTCACTACCTTCAACACTCCTTGATCCTGCCATCTCACGGAACCCCAACAATGATCCACTTCCTACCACGTTCCTCCTCCGAAGAGACCCCTTACAATCTGTTTAACACCGACTTCTATACTTAGGTAGTCTGCTGTCATTTTTTGATCCACATTGTTCCTCTTCAGAATTTTAGGGTATTTTTTGGTTGTCTTCTCAGCCTGTATTAATTGCATCTGATCATTTATTCCGAGTGACATGCACATAGGAATTTCTTGCTGAGGTTTTGCCTGTTTCAGAGGAATATCTTTTTAATATTTTACACTGTTCCTTCAAATGTGTTTCTGTGTTCATTTGCGGCCATACATGACAGTCTCTTTACACTGTTTAACTTGGCCGGTTCTCCTCCCCCCCCCCCCCCCCCACAAAACTCATGTAACTGGCCTTGTTTCTTTTTGTTTGTAATTTGTATGATCACTTCAAAACTTCATACTTCCTTTGAATTCCACTTTTTCACTATTTCCCTGAGGATCTCTCGGTGTGACATTACTCATTTACTCAACTTCATGATACAGCGGTCGATCTGGGACAGCTACGTCCCTAGCCTGTTGCACAACGTGTTATTCAAAAGAACGCTGACACAAACAATCTCCGAGCTCCCCTTCGAATGACACTATCGTACTGCATATACCTTGCCCTTCCCAAAAGGAACATTGTGAGGTATATTTTACCAAAATTCCCCAACACATACCAATTCACAAATGTACAGTTTTGTTGCTTCCTATCCCGATCTGCTTGTCTTCACCAACATCACCGTGCTGCTATAATTCTTCAGCTTTTGCTTTGGTCTGGGAATCTCCTTTCACCTGACCCCCGTCTCAGCATCCTCTCTGTCAGTTTACAGGCCTGTCCATAAACCTGCCGGCGTGATTGACCAGGACAGTGGTTCCAGTTATTATTTATTCACTCATGAGATGTGCGTGTCTCTACCTGGAGAGCACTTATTACCCAGCCTAAACTGCTTTGAACTGAATGAAATGGCACAGCAAGCCAGAAGGTAGTTGAGAGTCTGCCACATGCCTGTGGGTCTGACCTGACCAAGTGAGAATGGCAGACTTCTTTCCCTAATTACTGAGCCAAACTCGTTCACTACTGTCATGGGAGGCCTACTTTAAGCATTTTTGTAGTATGCCTTCCAAAGATAGCATAGGAAGTTCAGTTATCATTGCAGGCCTGTGCTGTCTTTGTGAGGATCAACATAAAAGTGAAAGCAAATCTCCAACAAGAGGGCGGTAATGCTGCCTCTGATCTTTCTGCTCTGTGTTCCTCCTCCATGGCTGTGTCTATGTGGTCAAATGTAGACTCTTGTGGACCAGAGTCTTCAACTGTTCCAACTCCACTAACTGCTCCTATTTCTGTGACCACCTCCCCGCTCGACAGTCCCTCCATACATTTGAAATATACTCCAATCCTGACTACCATCCCTATCTCTGTAACTTGCTTCAATGTCTGCAACATGTCTCGTCTTAGTCGTCTCTTTCTCCAGTAATTGGAGTCATAGAATTTTGCAGCACAGAAACAGACTATGTGACCCAATTCATCCATCAGGCCCAGGTTTCCTGAACGGAATAAGTCACATTTGCCTGAGTTTGGCCCATATCCTTTCAAAACTTTGCTGTCGATGTACCTGCCCCATTATCTTTTCAATGTTGTAGCTTTCTCTGGCAGCTCGTTCCATATATGCACCATTCACTGTTTGGCAAATGTTACCTCTCATGTCTCCTTAAACCTTTCCCCTCTCACCTCAAACCTATGGCCTCTAGCTTTGGACACCCCTACCCTGGGGGAGAGATGTTGGCTATTCATCTTATTGATGCTCCTCGGGCATTAATTAACTTGTAAAAGGTCACCCCACAACCTCCTGTGCTTGAGTGAAATATCTCTGCTCGGGGTCCAACAGATTCATCCCTGGTTCCCCAAAAGACATCAGGTACACTTGATCAAGCTTTTTAAGACATCCAACATCACTGTTCTGTCGTGTAGACTCTTTTAGGATATTGCTCTTTATTTACCTGAATTTACGGGTTTTTCCCCACAGTGAGTACTGATATGAAACACTGTTTAGCGTCTCACCCATCTCCTGTGGTTGCCTATATTGGTGGCCTGTTTAATCTGTATGAATCCCCATTTTCTGCCCAGTCGCTCTTTTAACCTTAATATCCTCATTGAATCTCTTCGGATTCTCCTTAACCTTATCGGCCAAAGTTATCTCATGCCCCATCTTTGCTCTCCCAATTTCATAGAACATAGAACATAGATAGTACAGCACAGTACAGGCCCTTCGGCCCACAATGTTGTGCCGAACCTCTACCCTAATCCTGAGGTCTATCCAACCTCCACCCCTAACTTATACTATCATCCATATGCCTGTCTAATAGCTGCTTAAAAGCCCTGGTGAGGGCGACTCCACTACCCTCTCCGGCAATCCATTCCACACCCTAACCACTCTGAGTAAAGAACCTATCTCTGACGTCTCCCCTATATCTATCTCCACTCACTTTAAAACTATGTCCCCTCATAATAGCTACCTCCACTCTAGGAAAAGGTCTCTGGCTGTCTACTCTATCTATACCTCTGATCATTCTGTACACATCTACCAAGTCACCTCTCATCCTTCATCGTTCTAAAAAGAAAATGCCTAGCTCTCTCAACCTTTCCTTGTAAGACCTTCCCTCTATTCCAGGCAACATCCTGGTAAATCTCCCCTGCACTTTTTCCAACGCTTCCACATCTTTCCTGTAATGAGGCAACCAGGACTGGACAAAATACTCCAGATGTGGCCGAACCAGGCTTTTGTATAGCTGGAGCATAACTTCACGGCTCTTGAATTCAGTCCCTCTGTTAATGAAAGCTAACACACCATACGCCTTCTTAACAACTCTATCCACCCGGGTGGCAACTTTCAGGGAATTGTACACATGAACCCCGAGATCCCTCTGCTCCTCCACATAAAGTTTATTCCTACACGCCCATAGTCCTCAAGGGATTAATTTGATCCAGCAGTGTCCCATTTTTCTTGATCAGAGCCTCTATATCATGAATCATTCAGAGTTTCCTACTTCTGTCAGCATCGTCCATCACACTAACAGAAATATGCCGGCTCTGTCCTCTTGATTTTGAAAGCTTCCAACTTGCCAGATGCCCCTGCAAAAAGCCTCCCCAACCGTCTTTTGAAAATTCCCGTCAAATACCATCATAATTGCTCTTGACCTACTTTATAACTTTATTTTGTGCACCAGGCCAATCTTTTTCCATAGCTGTTTTCAAACTAATAAAATTGTGATCTCTTTGCCAAAGTGCTGCCTCAATACCTCATCAGTCCCTTGCCCGACCTTGTTTCGCACGTGGAGGTCAGATTTTGCCCCTTCTTCAGTCGGGCTGCCTACGTATTGTTTGAGGGAGTTATTTTTCAACACACTTAACAAATTCCTCCCACTGAAAGCACATAACACTGTGTGGTATCAGTCTCAATTTGGAAAATTATAATCCCCTACCATTACACCCCCATTGTTCTGATAGATAGCTCAGACCTCTGAACATATTTGCTCTTCAATTTCTCACCAATTGTTGGGTTGTCCAATTATACCAAAGCAATTGCCCACTCTTATTTCTCAGTTCCACAAAAATAGTTTTGCTGGGCAAACCCCTGGAATATTCTCCCTAAACGCTGCCGTCATGTTTCTCCAATTCAAAAATACCTCTTCCCCTCCTAACTTGCCTCCCCTTCGAACCTTCCTGTGGTGTCTGTACCCTGGTACATTGAGCTCTCGCCTTTTCTTTCCCTCAGCTTTTTTTTTTCTGTAATACGTTAGCTGTCCCAATCCCATGTCCTCATCCATTCTCTGAGTTTATCTGCCTTTCCTGTCAAGTCCATTGCATGGAAATAAGTACAGTTCAATTAATCACTTTTACTTCATTTCTTGCCATGCTGTTGCCTGCCTTGTCTATTTAAATTGATGTCTTCAACATCTTTGCCAGTCTCTGCTGTTTCGGGTCCAACACCCCTGCTCGGCTGGATAGATCCTTTCGGGTACATCTACTAATTCACCTTGTGAGGACGTGGCCCCAGTTCATCTGTCTTCACCACGCTGTCACTCTGTGTACCAAGGTCCTTTTTGTTTCTCAGTACTCTGCCTGTACCTCCTGTTCATTATGTATGTCCTTCACTTGCCATAACTCGCACAGTGTATTATTTCAAACTTATTAGAAATAAGTTCCATCTGTCATTGCGGTGCTCAGTTTATCAGCCGATCAATATCAGACCGTCATCTGAGACCATCCACCTCACTGATGATACCATCTACTTTCACAACCACGACATTAATGTACAGAATAAACAGTAATGGGCCTTGCAGCGATCCCTGCAGTCTGCTGATGGTCAAAGGCTGTCAATCACAAAAAATTACTCTCCTCCAGTTTAGGATCTATTTTTGCCGACTTGTCTCAATCTCGTGGGTTCCTCCCTTTTGAACCAGCCTTCCATGTGCAATATTGTCAAAGGCTTCACTGATTTTCATTCAAACCATTTCATTTGCACTGACCTCATCAATATTTTTAGGCACAATTTGAAAGAACTCAACTGAATTCATCAGACAGGATCTCTCTTGACCAAATCTCTGCTGATTAGCCCAATGGTTCCTTCCTTTGCAAGTGTTGATTTGTCCTTTCCCTCAGAATTTCTTCCAGTAATTTTGCTGCGACCGATATCAGGCTATCTCTTCTGCAATTACCTGGCCAATCTTTGCTCCCCGTCTTGAACAAATTAAACACATTAACTATCCTCCAGTCATTCAGCACTACACATGTGGTCACTAAGCGATTAAATATATCTGCAAGGCCTCTGCAATCTCCTTTCTTGCCTCTTACAGTACCTGGGATAAATTTCAATGGGCGCTGGTAATTTATCCACCAGTATGCTTGAAAAGCATTTAATTCTTGCTCCTTATTAATCGGAACATGTTGGAGATCCTCACCATCCTGAGCCACAACAATGCCACCTGAAGGTGGCAGGAACAGTACCTCATATTTTGCTTGGGAGCCCCGCAGCCCAATGGTCTCAGTGTGGACTTTGCAAGCTTAAAAATCTCCCCACCTCTGACCTCATCCCAAAACCAGCGAAGCTTGTCCCCTCTTCCTTGACCTCTCCGTCCTTTCTCCCAACTTTCTGCTCCTCCAACCTCACTGACCACTCCCCACTCCCACCTCCTACCTACCAGCCTCATCCACGCCTCTGTGACCTGTCCATCTTCCCTCAACTGACCGACCCCATCCCAACTCCCTGCCGACACTCACCTTGACTGGCTCCAGATCTGCCTCCATGGCCTGTCCATCTTCTCTCCACTAATCTGCTTTTTTAGCCACCTTCTACCACCACCTCTCCCCCCCCCCCCCCCCCCCCCAATTTATTTCAGAATTCCCTTCCTCTCCCCCTTTTCTGAAGAAGGTTCCAGACTCGAAACGTCAACTTTCCTGTTCCTATGATGCTCCTTGGCCTGCTGTGTTCATCGAGCTCTACACCTTGTTATTTTATCATGCATTCTCATTGTATCACTTTATAACAGTCCCACTTTCCGAATACAGACTCAAATGCAAGTAGTTCCTCCCCCCAACTATATGTGCCAGGCCCTGTCTAATGAAAGTGATAATGCCTAGTGGTAGAGGTAATCTAATAATAAGCTGCATTCCTCAAATTTAGGCACTTAACTTCCGTACTAAATTGTCATTTTCCATAACGACATTCAAACTTAGAATTATTATATCTATCTCCAAAAAAATGATGGTAGGAGGAAACTTTATTTGCTTTTTCAGATGCATATTAACAGGTTCCCACTGAAAAAGCAAATTAACAAATTTGGACCACGTGGACTTGGAGGTGATGTGCTGGCATGTGTTGAAAATTGTTTAACAGATGGTAAAGCACTTGCTTATAAATTTGTTGATTTGTGAGTTTGCAGGCTGTTCCTTGAGTTAGAGGAAGGATTCATGTTTGGCCTCCAGCTATTCACAGTATCTATCGATCAGTTAGATGCACAGATCAAATAAATTTTTTCCATGTTTGTTGTTGGCACAAACGTAGATAGGATTGTGAGTTGCATAGACAATGCAGAGCCAATCTACCATCCCCTGAGAAAAAGAACAGGAAATGACATCACCAACCCAAAGAAACCTAACCAGATAAATAGAAAGCGGGACATAACACCAGCACTTCGGAGGCGCACTAATGATGTTACCTAGAATGGTGACGAAACGTCTGAAAACTAACCTTCCAGCTCAGTGAGCAAACTCGTTGAGCAAGATGTTGAAGGGACATGAATTGTCCCTGAGTTTCATCGCATGTTCATGCATGTGATGTGGCCATTATTTACTTCCCATCTTTTATTGCTGAAGCTGGTGGTGGTGGTTCTAAGCAATGTAAACCTTGGTTTCTCTTCACAGATGTTGACCTTTTCCAGTAACTTTTTTTTGTGAGCTGCCTTGCTTGACCCACTGTAATCCTTTGGGTGCAAGACAGCCACAGTTCTGTTAGGAAGGAGCGTGGCTTGGATGGGACCTTGTAAATGCTGCTGGTGTCATACACCTGCTGCTGTTTTCCTTCCAGGTTGTTTATGGTGTTGTGAAATGCTGCTGCTGATGATCCTCGTAGATTGTGGACACTGCTGTCACGGTGCGGTACGAGTGAAGTGAGTTAATATCGTTCCAAACATGAGGCTGCTTTGTGCTGGATGGTGTCAAGCTTATTGAATATTGTTGGAGCTGCATTCACCCAGACAAGTGAAGAGAATTCCAAGACAGTGCTGACCTGTGCAGTGCAGATGGACAGCATGTATTCTGTGGGATGCTGTTGTTTTTAAAACTCCTTTTCATTGCAAAATATCGTTTCGGTGTTTGGGAACATTTATTTTGTCCTGTCAATGATGAATGGCCAGTTCTGGACAGAGAACTGTGCTTTATTTTCTTGCAGATTGAGAGTGGCCAGGCCTCTGCATGTTCAGTTGTGATTGTTTTCAATCTGTGTTCTCCCAGCAATTGCTAACGTGTGCAATGAGAGCAAACAGTCAGTTTCCTGAGTGAAACGAGTCTTTTTTTTTTAATATGTTCTGTGGACTGTGATTGCTCACAATTGTATGTGTGCAAACTGCACTTGCTCAGTCCTGTGTGAGCAGTTGTTCCCAACCTGTGACCTGCAGTTGGTCAATCCTGTGTTGCAAACTGCTTTTGTCTGTGTACATGTGAGATAACTGCACAGAGGCCGGTATCCTGTCATCAAATCACCCTTTATTTACCCTTGCTGAGTACACTGCCTATGGCCAGCCAGCTCCGAGTCATTCCCCTGAATTGAGGAGATTGTCAATCCACTGTTTTCTTTTTCCTTTCGAATCCCACAGTGGCAGATAGTGGAATTAGAATTCAATAAAAATAATCTGTAATGATGTGTCCATTGTTGATTATCAGTTGAAAAACAAAACCCCAACTCCTTCGCGAATGTCCCTCAGGGAAGGAAAACTGACCATGTCTGACCAAAATGTGACTCCAGACCCACAACAAAATGGTTGACTCGTAACTGTCCCTTAGCAATTGCCCAATGCAGTTATCAACGGGCACTAAATGCTGGTCCTTCCAGTGACACCCTCATTCCACGAATGAAGAAATAATAGGGTATATTTCCCTTCCCACCCTCTGCAAGCATTGCAGCAATTCGTACTGGTTTTGTAACATCATTCAAGCCCTTGCCACTCTCTAACGCTCTCACCACCTCCAGCTCCTTCAACTCTCCCTGGTCCTGTCATCTCATTGAGCCCCGACAATGTTTCCTCTTGCAACTACACTCCTCTTGCAAGGAGCCCATCTGCAGTCCCTTTAACACCTACTTCCATATATGATGGCCCGTTGTCATTTGCTGAAACGCATTCCTTCACTTCAGAATTTTTTTTTTTCCTTTGTTTCTTTCTTTGGTTTTCTTTGAATCCGATACTTGGTTCCCTGAGTGAGAGAGAATGGGAATTTCTTGCTGAGGTTTTGTCTGTTCCAGTGGAATGTCCATTTGTTGAATGTTTTACACCGTTCCGTGATTATTTATTCACTCGGGATGTGGGTGTTTCAAGCCGGCCAGCACTTATTTGCCACCCAAGCTGCCTTTGAACTGAGTGCCTTGCTGGGCCTTTTCAGAGGGAGTTGGGTGTCAGGCATGTTGCTCTGTGTCTGAGGTCACATGTTGGCCAGACCAGGTGAGCAGAGCAGATGTCCTTCCGTGAAGGATATCGTGGAACCAGATGGGTATTTCAGACATTGTCATTAATTTATGGATTAATAGTCTAGTGAGAGGAACACACGGCCATTGCCTGTCCCACTCGAAGCTCGTGTATCCCTGAGTACTGATACCAGTGCACCATGAATCAAAACTCCTTCTTCCTGACCATTGGGTGATCCTGACACCTTCCTGGTGATATCAGCCAGTATCTCTTCAAACAGTAACTGTCACAGTGTGGATCTAATGATTGCCGCTACAATGAGATCCTGAGCCAGCAGAATTTTCCACTCCAGAGATGTGGCAGCAGAGGCCAAGGATGGAGATGGGGATTGTCCAGATGGCTGCGGTGCTCAGCCCTCTTCCACATCTGTAGTCCTCACTGCATCAGTCTAATTTCTCAGTCTGTTTATGCTTCTGTCTTTGGCAGCTACTGAAAGTTGCTGACTGAGCAGAATTCCTGACTCCAGTCTCGTCCATCACCATGTTGAAGTCAACTGGAAAATTCAAGCGACGACGGACAGGGAGATCTGGAGCATTCGTCAGATCCTGCAGTCAGGTAAGACGCTCAGTGAGCAGAGCAGAAGGCTTAAAACATTGACCCATGAGCTGCAGTGCAGAAGGGGGCGCACAGTGTAGAAAGACCCCAGACTCAATCACAACCCTGCTGATGTTGTAGGCTTGCTCACCGAGCCAGTAGCAGGTAGACCAACATATAGGCTAGCCAAAGAACGATAACGGAAACTGAAATACTTCATGGACAACACTATCCACCCAATACACTCTTCCCAAGAATTCCTCAACATCATCAAGGACACCAGAATAGAAGAGGAGCAGATGATGATATTCTTTGATATTACAGCACGATTTACATCCATAAACACTGACCGAGCCAAAGAGACAATGGCCACTCTGCTGGATGAACCAGGATGGCAGGCGCTCCAAACTAACAGAATCAACAAGGACAGCATCCTGAAATTGCTGGATATGTGTCTCACCTCCATATATTCAAACAAATCAATGGAACACCAATGGGATCCCCGATATCAGGACAACTTGCAGAAGTGGTATGCAAAGATGAGAATGGAGAACGCTCCCCACTATCTAACCCAAACTCTGGGTCCCCTGTGGTAGATGACACCTTGATGATCACATATAGAGGACCAGAAGAAACCCACTGACAGATGAACAACATCCTCACTAGAATAAAATTCATAAAAGAAGAGGACAATAACCCTTCCTCAGCTATGGTGGAATGTAAGAGCAACAGGGAACTCCAGATCATTGTGTACAGAATGTGTACAGCCCATACGCACCAGATATTTTATCACACCAGCAACTATCCACCAATACCTGTAAACGGAGGTACATCAGGACATAATTCAAACGAGCCACAACACACTGCAGCAACCTGGAACTGCTCATAGCAGACGTGGAGCACTTATACGGAGTTTTTAAAGGAAATGGATACCCAAAAGGCACAATCCACTGTTACCCACAGGACAGACCACAACAATAAGGCACAATACAGCCAGACACACCAGTCATCCTACTGCAAATCAGAGACCTATCAGCGGTGACCACAAGACTATTCAGATCCTGAGGTATCAGGCTCGCCCACAAACCAACAACCACCTACGACTGCTCTTGACAAATGTCTGGGATCCCACACCCAAAACCAATACGAAATACCATGCAAGGACAGTGAGAAACATTATGCAGGCCAAACTGGAAGAAAACTGACAACAAGGATGCACAAATACCAACTATCCACCAAGAGACATGACCAGTTCTCACTGATTTCAGGACACACTGACAAAGAAGGACACCAATTTGACTGGGACAACACATCCACAATCGTACAAAGCAAACAGAGACATGCTAGGGAATTCCTGGAGGCCTGGTATTCCAACTGGAAATCCATCAACAAATAGATTGATCTGGACCCGATATACAAACCACCGGAAAACAAAACCGGAAGTGATGCCAACCACCCCAGCAAACCGAGGCACATAAATAACAAGTGGGACAGAACACCAGCCCTTCACTGGAGGCACACTGACAACGTTACCGAGCAGGGTGATGAAACATCTGCAATCAAACACACTGTCTCAGCGAGCAAGTCTAAAACATCATCCACAACCTGAGCTGCAAATCTTCTCAAAAACTTCACCACCCTACTTTCAGCTCTGTTTTACTGAACTTTCCAAGGACTGCATCGGAAGTCCATAATTCTCAATCCAGGCCTGTGCTGTCTTCGTGAGGATAAGAACAGCAGAGTTAAAAGCGGGCCTCTCTCAAGACAGTGGCATTGAACCCTGGGATGTTTCCGTTCCGTGTTCTCTCTCTAACAGTCAGTCATACAGCAAGTCTACAGATCCTTTGTTGCAACTCATCGTCATCAGTGCGTTGAATCCTTCTAACTGCTTGAACATTAGGTATCTCTGGCTCCTCCAGTCCTCGCTAAAATCCCTCTGTGTATTTAAAACCTCTGCCAATTCTGACTCCCCTTCCCATCTTTGCAAATTGCTCCAGTCTTGACAATGTGTCCAATCCTGGTATTGTCCTCCTCCTCAAGTCATAACAATAATTTTGACACTTGTCATCTTATCCACTACTTACAGTCCACCATGTCTCTGTGATATCCTCCAGCCCCGACTCACCTCCCCATCTGGACATACATCATCCTCATGCCCCTGCAACACATGATATCACTGTAACTTGCTCCAGTCCCAAGAACACTCCTGCCTCCCGTAACACAGCACCACATGACCTCTGACAATTGACCATTCCTACAGACCTCCCTATCTCTCTAAATTTCTCCAGTCTGATAGCTGTTCCTGCCTGTGTAAACTGCTCGAATATATTGCATTCTGAAGCCATTTTAATCCTCCTCATGTTTGCAACCTCGTTCAGTGTGCAATCTCTCCTATCGCTACAATGCTCCTCATTCTCCATCCTTCAGGCATTAATTAGCCTTCCTAACTCTTTAACCTCTTGAAGCCACTAAAATCATCCATGTACCTGTAAAATCCTCTTGATTGCCTTATCTAACTCCAGCCCCGACACCTCTCTTTCTTTCTCTAACGTCCTTCAGTCTGAAGATCCATGCGAACTGTCACCTCATCCAGTGTCTACAATACTTTGTATTACTAACTTCATCCAATTGCAAAAACCATCCTGAACTCTGTAACCTGCAACATGTGAATCCCTCCCTATCTCTGGAATTGGTTGCAGCCCCCATAGCCCTTCACATTACTGGAACCTTCTTTTGTTCTTGTAACCTTATCCCATTCCAAACCTCAACTTATCTGTATCCTCCTCCTGTTCCTATAACCCTTGTGAACTTCTAGATCTTGTCCAAACTCTGTAATGCTCTGTATGTTGCATCATCTTCCAAAGCTGTCAACTGTCTTTCTCTCTCAAACCTTATCTAGTTCCTGCTCATCGCCCTCTCTCTGTCAAGTCCCTCGGTCTCCAAAGTGCTACTTGCAAATGTAAACTTCTGCTGTCTAAACAAAGGGCCGTATGACTGTCACCTCCTTTTTGCCACTGAAATTCTCCGTGTATGTTACCTTCTCCATTCGTTATAGCATTCCCTTTCACAGTTACCTCCTCCAGCCCTGAGAACCATTCCTGTCTGTGTAAACTCATATTGCCTGTACAAACCTCTCTCGTACTGTAACCTCCACAGATCCTCTCTGTCAATTATGCCAATTGATCACAATCAGTGCCCCCCATCCTTAAAACACGAACCGTCTTTGTAACCTCTTCCCCACCCTACAACCCTCCCTTTGTCTGTAATCCCCTCTAGACCCTGTAATCCTTGCATTTCTTCCATTCAGGAGAAACCTCTCTGCCTTGATAACTTTTTTCATCCCCCGAACCCCTCACTATTGATGTAACCATCCCCCATCACCACAAACTCACTATCACCATCACCTCTTGCAGCTCCTCCCTATCTCTGTACACCATCAAGTCTCTACTAACCTTGCTATCATGTCGTTTCATCACTACAACCCTCACAATCACAATAAACTCAACACACTCATCAGTGACAACACACTCCATCTTCCTCCACCCTTCCTTGTGCAAGTAATCTCCTGAGTCGTTCAAAACCTTTGTCTGTTATCTCTTTCAAAAACAAAGATGATAATTACTTTTATAACGAAGAAAAGCTTCTACCATCCTCCCTGTCACAGTAACCTTCTCTAACCCCTACATACCTCTAGTTTTGTCACCTCTTTCAGCCTGTACACTTCTGTGTAACATTGTAATCTTCTCCAGGCTGAATGACTCTCCCTGTGTCTTTAACTTCGACAGTGCTCCACAGCTCTCTTTATCTCTGTAACTTCCTCCACTCACTCCAACACTCCCTATCATTGTAGATTGCTCCAGTCATGACAGTTTCCGTATGGGGAGAAAGCAGGAAGAGGGAACTGAGCTAAATGATCAGTCGTGATCTGATTGAAGAGTGGAGCAGGCCCATGGGGCTGAATAGCCTACACCTAACCCATTTTCCTATGTTTCAGCGTAACACTGCCTCTCTCCATAACCACCTCTGGCTCCTACTATCCTCCCGATCTGTGTAACTTACACAGCCTCTTATCACTGGAACTTTGTTAGACTGCAGAATATTGCCTGTCTCTCAAACCTGCTCCAGTACCTGCAGTACTCATGGTCTGTTTCCTCCTGCAGCCCAATAGCCTTCCATGTTTTCTTTACCTTTAGCTGCTGGAATTCTCCCTATTGTGTAACATTATATCCTCCAGTGTCCCGACCTCCGTGTGCTCCTCCAATCCCTGTAGCCACCCCTGCCTCTGTGACCTTGTCCCACACGCTCATACCTCTTACAACATTGAAACTTTCCCTATCTCTGTTACCGTTTCCTGCTCCTTTAAACCTGTCTGTATGATGCTGTATAGCTCATCAGCCCACCCTGTGTATGCAATCTGAACCAGCCTCTGTTGCCCTCCTTTTATATCTGTAAACTCCTCATTTTCCTGCAAACGTCTATCTCCAGTAAATTCCTCCAGCCCCTGTCTCACTCCCCATCTGTCAGGCCTCCTCCAGTCCCTGCAGACTCTGCAGCCCACAGTCTTTCTAACCTCCTTCAGGCCCAATAAATCTCCCTACACTCTGTACACTTTTTGTAGCCGTTGCAATGTTCCATTTCGCTGTTTGCTCCTCCCCTGCCTAGAGCCCTGCCATTCTTTGTAAACCAGCATCTCAAACACTGTCTCTTTGTGTAATGCTGCAATGTGTTCCCTATTACTGTAGCTTAAAAATGCCCCCCTCTCTGTAGATAGCTCTTCCACCCCTGTCAATGCAAATTTCACCCACCCCTACAACCCTCCGTGTCTCAGGAACCTATCCAGTTTGTTCAATGCTACTTTATCTGTATAACTGTCTCTTTGAAGACACTTTTGGACTCCAGCCTTCCCATCTATCTAAATTCCAGAAGCTAAGTCTTGCTTCATCTGTACATTTCTTCAGTCGCTATAAGCGTCCATTTCTGTTTTCGATCCTATTTTCTGTGTACAATGCACCATTCCATAAAACATTCCCTGTTCGTGTAAAGCACCGCCATCCTATAAGCATCCTTATCCCTGCAAACTGCTCCAGCCCTCCTAACTTCCCTCTCTCTATGAACTCATGCAGCCCCTACATCTCTTTGTCTTGATGTGACCTCCTCTTAGTTCTAAGGTCCTGTCTACCTATGACATCTCGTCCACTTAGCACAGCCTTCCCAAACTTGACATGTATTGACGTCTGTGTAGTCTCCTCTACTCCTGACAACCGTTTCTATTTATATTACTGCATTCAGATCACATGCTTTTTAGCTCCCTGAAACCCCTTCCTGTGATTGCAACCCTCCGTATTTATGTAAAATTTTCATGTGCACAAAATCATCCCGATCTCAATCACCTCCATTTACCTCCGGTGCTGTTCTGGGGATGTTTCAGAGATAGGAAGGTTATAGAACCTGGACATGTTCCAGAGAAAGGGACATTTGCAGACATGGGAGAATAGTGCAAATGTAGGAAAAGGTGGGATCCTGCAGAATGTTAGGGATTGGGGAATGTATATTACCTGTAGGACGGTACCGAGGTAGAAAGGGTGTGGAGTGAGAAGGAGGTTACTTTTTGTATCACGGATTTTCCTGATTGCATCATGAAATTGTAAAACAAAATAGTTTGTATCTGCAAATGCAATTGTGAGATCTTGCTGAGCTGATATTGAGGCTCATTACTTGAATGTCTGAGCACTGCCTCAGATTCCCAGGCTGGGAGATGTGAGCTCTGATGTGAATCTATTTGCCCAGTCTGTCTGTGTATCTGACACTCATCTGCTACAGCTCTGGTCAGAAAGCACTCTCCATGCATCAGGTGATACCCACATCTACATGACTGGTCAGAACTCCCCTCATCAACGCATTCATTTGGACTTTTTTTTGATGTTACTTTGAAGTAGCAGTTTTGTGAGCTACAAGAATTGTTCTCCAATGGGACAGAATGAAAAATGTAGTCTAAAGTTTTGGCAAAGATCAATAGCTCGGGTTGTGGATAAGACTGTTGACTTGCTCACTGAGCTGGCTTATATTTGTTCAGGAGTTTTGTCACCGTGCCTGGAGACAGCCTTTGAAGCAATGTTATTCTACTGTGCTGGGAATTTATGCTTTCCAGTCCATTATGGTGAGTACTGTCATTTCCAGTTTTGATCTGTATGGGTTTGTAAATAGGGTCCAATTCTATAAATTTGTTGATTTGAAGTATGGATGGAGAATCATGCCTCCAGGAATTCCCATGCATGTGTGTGTTTGGCGTGGGCTACTGTGCCCACTTAGCCTCAGTTAAATTGACGGCCTTCATTGTCTGAATGCACAGATATTAAGGAGAATTCATTGTGCCATTTTGCTGCTAGCTGATGTTCACATATTCTGATGGCTAATTTCCTTTCTGTCTGTCCAATGCCATGTTTTGTGGTAGTTGTGGCATGGTATTACGTTTTCGAATAGACAACAAGACTGGATGTAAATTTGCTCACCGAGCTGGAAGGTTCATTTTCACACGTTTCGTCGCTTTTTTTGAATTTAAAAAAATATACTTTATTCATAAGATGCACAAAATAAAACATATTTATACACCTACCCAGTCATGCAAGCCGCTCCGGATTACCTAGGGGGTACGTACACCAACTAAAGGAAAAAAACAAAACAAAGAAGACAAAAAAAGCAAAGAAAATACCCCGGCAGTCGTCTCCCCGCACAGTCCGCATTGGCCCCCTGACCAGTTGGGGAAGGCGCCAGCTGGGCCCAGTTACCAGATAGGGTCCAAGATAATAAAATGTGAGGCTGGATGAACACAGCAGGCCGAGCAGCATCTCAGGAACACAAAAGCTGACATTTCGGGCCTAGACCCTAGAAGGGTCTAGGCCCGAAACGTCAGCTTTTGTGTTCCTGAGATGCTGCTCGGCCTGCTGTGTTCATCCAGCCTCACATTTTATTATCTTGGATTCTCCAGCATCTGCAGTTCCCATTATCTCTGATACCAGATAGGGCCCTTTTTTTTCTATTCTGGACAAGGGGTTTCATACGGTGGTCTTTCCCCACCGCACCTTGGCGGCGGCTGCCCCAAGCTTTAGCGCGTCCCTCAGCACGTAGTCCTGGACCTTGGAGTGCGCCACTTTGCAAAACGCGGTCGGGGCCAGTTCTTTCAGCTGGCAGACCAGAAAGTTGTGGGCAGACCAAACAGCGTCTTTCACCGCATTGATGGTCCTCCAGGCGCGGTTGATGTTGGTCTCGGTGTGCCTCACGGGAAACAGCCTGTAGAGCACGGAGTCACGCGTCACGGAGCTGCTCGGGACAAACCTTGTCAAATATCACTGCATCCACCTCCAGACCTCCTGTGCAGAGGCACACTCCAGAAGGAGGTGATCAACAGTCTCGTCAACCCCGCAGCCACCTCGAGGGCAGCTTGCGGTGGCGCAGAGATTCCGGGCATGCATAAAGGATCTCCCTGGCAGAACCCCTCTCACTGCCAGCCAAGCAATGTCCTTATGTTTGTTTGAAAGTTCTGGCGATGAGGCATTCTGCCAAACGACTTCGGCCGTCTGCATGTGGAACCACACGACGGGATCCACCCTCTCCTTTTCCCGAAGGGTTTCGAGGTTACTATGTGCTGACCACTGCCTGACGGCCTTGTGGTCAAAGGTGTTTCCCTTCAAAAATTTCTCCACGAAGGACAGGTGGTACGGGACGGTCCAACTACTTGGAGCGTTCTGCGACAACAAGGCCAAGCCCATCCTTCGCAACACCGAGTACAGGTAGAACCTCAGTAAGCAGTGACACTTGGTGTTTGCGTACTGAGGATCTACGCACAGCTTGATGCAGCCGCACACACAGGTAGCCATCAGGGTGAGGGTGGCATTTGGTACGCCCTTTCTCCCATTTTCTAGGACTTTGCACATGGTGTCCCTGTGGACCCGGTCAATCCTCGACCCCCAAATGAAGTGAAAGATGGCCTGGGTGACCGCAGCGGTGCAGGTCCAGGGAATAGGCCAGGCCTGCGCCACATACAACAGTACCGAAAGCCCCTTGCACCTGACAACCAGGTTCTTACCCGTGATGGAGAGGGACCGGAGCGTCCACCTGCCCAGCTTCTGCTTCAGTTTGGTGATACGCTCCTCCCAAGTCTTAGTGCACGCCCCAGCTCCACCGAACCAAACACTGAGCACCTTCAGGTAGTCTGTCCTGACGGTGAGGGGGATGAAGTTCCCAAAGAACATGGCCTCGCTCTTACCCCTATTGACTTGGGCATCCAAAGCCAGTTCAAACTGGCCACAGATGTCCAACAGCCTACTCACCGACCGATCGGTGCAGAAGCCGGCAACATCGTCCATGTACAGGGAGGTCCTGACCTGAAGGCCTCCGCTGCCTGGGATAGTCACGAACTTCAGGCTCACGTCCTTCTTGATGGATGCGGCGATGGGCTCCACACAGCACACAAACAAGGCAGGAGAGAGGGGGCAGCCCTGCCTGACTCCAGATCTGACGGGAAAACTGTCCGATTCCCACCCGTTCATCGAGACTGCGCTAACAATGTTGGTGTAGAGCAGCCGGATCCCGTTGTGGATGCCCTCCCCGAACCCCAATTTGGCGAGGACGTCCCTCATGTAAGCATGAGAGACCCCGTCAAAGGCCTTCTCCTTGTCCAGGTTGACGAGGCAGGTGTCCACCTGCCTGTCCTGCACGTAGGCGATCGTATCCCTGATGAGCACGAGGCTCCCAGCGAGCTTCCTGCCTGGCACAGCACAGGTTTGGTCAGGGGCAATCAGCGACTCCAGGACAGACCTGCCCTGGTTGGCTATGACCTTGGCCATGATTTTGTCGTCCACATTCAATAGTGAAATGGGACGCCAATTCTTAATTTCTTCTCTCTCCCCCTTCCCCTTGTAAATGAGGGTGATGATGCCTTTCCTCATGGACTTGCACATTTCCCCTGCCCGAAGCACTCTGTCATACACCTCCATCAGGTCCTGACCGACCAGGTCCCACAGAGCGGAATACAGCTCAACCGGTAAGCCTTCGCTCCTGGGAGTCTTATTCCTCTCAACGGACTTGAGTGCTCTGGTCAGCTCGTTCAGGGATATTGGCCGGCCCAGCCACTCCCTCATGCCATCGTCTAAGACCTCCGTGATAGACGACAGGAACGACTCGGAGGCCATGCTGTCCGTGGGCTTCGTGTTGTTCAGTCCGGCAAAGAAGAATCTGCTGATCCTCAAAATGTGGGGCCGAGACGACATCACCGAGCCGTCGTCCTCCTTCAGCCGGCTAAGCACAGAGCTCTCTTTGTGCACCTTCTGAAAGAAGAAACGCGAACACATCTCAGCCTGCTCCACGGAGTGGACCCTGGACCGCAAGATAATCTTGGAGGCCTCTGCGGCGAAGAGCGAGGCTTGCTGGCCCCTCACCTCGCGGAGGTCCTCTGTGAAATCGACCCCCATTGACTGCAGGAGGAGCAGGTTCTGCATCCTTTTCTGGAGTCATGACAGATTTCCCCACCTCTCTCTCGCCTTCCGAACGCCCTTGAGGACAAAGAACCTCTTGATGTTCTCCTTCACCGTCTCCCACCAGTCGCCCAGAGATTCGGAGGGGTTTCACGGTTCTCCAACCAGCGTACTCCCTCTTAAGCTCCTTGAAGTTCTCTGTGGTCAACAGAGTCGTGTTGAGGTTCCACGACCCCTTGCCGGCCTGCTGGTCGTCCTGTAAGTGACAGTCGGCCAGCAGGAGGCAGTGGTCAGAGAAGAACACCGGCTCGACGCCGGTGGACCTGACTGAGAACGCCCGCGACACAAACAGGATGTCTATCCTTGAGCTGATAGACCCGTCTGGCCGCGACCAGGTGCATCTCCACTGCACTCCGTCTGCACGGGTGCTGAAGACATTGATCAACTTGGCGTCCTTCACCGTGCCCACCAGGAATCTGGATGTGACGTCTGGTTGACTTCCCCCCCACCTACTGTCCCCATGCCGGATGTTCCATCTGCATCGATGATGCAGTTGAAGTCTCCGCCTAGGATGACCGGCCTGGACGTAGCCAGCAGGGGTGGAAGCCGCTGCAGGACGGCCAACCGCTCACTCCGCTGGGGTGTACACCTTGATCAGCCTCAGGGGAGCGTTCCTGTAGGTGACATCAGCCACTAGGAGGCACCCCCGCCACCACCTCCTGAACTTGAGAGATGATGAGTTTGCGCCCCCGCAGCAGAATAGCCAGGCCCAAGGAGCAACAGTCGCTTCCCCCCCACCCCCCCCGACCAGATCAAAGGCCCACAGGTCCAGGCACCCGACCACTTCCTGTACCTGCTGAGCTGCGGTATCCCGTACTCCTGCAGAAACAGGAGGTCTGCCTTGACGGTGGTCAGGGAGGCCGACGTGGACACACATCTTGCGGTGGACTTGACCCTGCGCACATTAATGCTCGCAACTCGTACCTGCAGTGACCGCAGTACCCTCCCCGATTCCAAGGTCCAGCCCCTCCATCTGTCCCTTCATGCCCATTGCCCGGGCTAACTGCTGGACGCTCTCCGGGTTCAGGAAACCGTCCGTGCTGCCTTCCGGGTGGCATCCCCCCGTCGGGGGTATGGAGTCAGGAGAGTCCAGCTCTGGGTCAGGCTGGGGACACACTGCTTCCTGCTTCCCGCCTGAAGGTTCGGGGGGGCCTCCAGGGCCAAAGCAGCGCGTGGCTGGGTGTCGGTGGGAGTCTCAGGGCGCCTCCCATCACCTGGAAGCGGTGTGCTGCTTTCCTTCTCCCTTGAGATCTTTAGCTTCTGCTTTGGGCGGGTCCCCTCCGAATCTTCCCCCCCCCCTGTAGCTGCCTCTTCCTGCCTGATGGCTGCGGTGCCGGGGCCCACCGGCACACCTTCCTCCTCACTTTCCGGACCGTCGTCCACTCCCTTGGGTCACCTGTCGCCTCCTCCATCGACTCTGGGTTGTCCGGGGGGAGCAGAGCCTGCAGAGGCGCTTTGCTGGCCTCGGGTCCATCCTGTGGGGCTGGGCCCGCCTGCACGACCTGGCTGTCCTGCAGACTAGCGGGGTCCTGGCAGGGGCCTGGTGCCTTCCCCTCCTCTGGGGGGGCTCGCCCCGCATTGCCTCTGCTGGCGACCTGGGCATAGGTGTTCCCCTGATGCGGGCATGCCCTATAGATGTGGCCCGCTTCCCCGCAAAGGTTGCAGCTTTTTTCTTGTGGGCAATCGTTTGCCAAGTGTCCCTCCTCCCTGCAGATGGTGGCTTTGCAGTCGGCCGCCACGTGACCTGACCTACCAAAGGCCTGGCACACTTTAGGTTGCCCTGCGTAGGTCAGGTAGCCTTTGCTCCCACCGATCGCGACGCTGGATGGTGGGTGTATGATGTTCCCGTCCACGTCCTTCCTCAGCGTCACCTTGACCTGCCTCTTACTGGTCCAGATCCCGAAGGGTCCATGATGTTGGTTCTTTCCCCTTCCACCTTCACATACCTTCCGAGGAAGGTCAGGACATCAACTGCTGGCACATGCGGGTTGTATATGTGTACAGTCACCATACGGCTCCTCTGCACTGACATCACGAACAGCGGGACAGTGGTCAGTACTGTGAGGGGGCCCTTACCTCCTTTCTGCTTGAAAAACTCCAGGAAGCGCTCGCAAAGCTTGGCACTCCTGAAGGTTACATCATATAAACCTCCTCCAGGGAAATACTGCAGGCAGTAAATGTCCGCAGCAGTGAACCCACAACAGTCCAACAGGACCCTCTTCATGAAGAAGTTGCAGTCGACAGGTGCACCTTCATCCACCTTCTTCACGGAAACATGGATGGTGTTCTGGACCCCCTGACCCAGGGCACGAGCACTCATCGCAGCCATCGTTGCAGGTTGGCTGCTCCCCTGACCCAGCGCTAGGCTGAATCCAGCATTAAGATCCACCGGTTGCAAGGGTGCACAGCCAACCCGACGTCTTCTTTCCACCTCCAACACGGTCACACTGTCCTCCTCTCGGTCCACAAAAGAATGGGTCTTTATTTTTACCGGATGTAAGCTGGTTCACTGAGCTGGAAGGTTTGTTCCCAGACGTTTTGTCGCCATTTTAGTTAACATGATCAGTGGGCCTCGGGTGAAGCCCCCGTGTCATGTCCCGCTTTCTATTTATATGTTCAGGCTTCCTTGGGTTGGTGATGTCATTTCCTGTGTTTTTTCTCAGGGGATGGTAGACTGATTTTGGAGCCAATGTGTTTGTTTGATGGAATTTATTCCGGTTGGAATGCCATGCTTCTAGGAGTTCTCGTGCATGTCTCTGTTGGGCTTGTCTTGGGATGGATGTGTTGTCCCAATCAAAGTGGTGTCCTTCCTCATCTGTATGTAAGGATACGAGTGATAGTGGGTCATGTCGTTTTGTGGCAAGTTGATGTTCATGTATCCTGGTGGCTGGCTTTCTGCCTGTTTGTCCAATGTGGTGTTTGTCACAGTTCTTGCAAGAAAAAACCTGGCCAAAGAAACACTGACTGCAGTATTATGAGAAGAACAGAAGACACATACACCAGACACCACCAACCTCATCAGCAAGGACAACATCAGCAAGCTAGTGGACCTATGCCTCACCACCCACTTCACTTTCAATAACAAAACCTACAGACAAACCAATGGTACACCCATGGGATCTCCGATATCAGGGTTCTTAGCAGAGGCAGTAATGCAGAGACTCGAACAAACAGCTCTGCCAATCAGCCAACCCAAACTTTGGGTCTGCTACGTGGATGACACCTTTGTCATCACTAAACGAAACAAATCAGAGGAAACCTTCAAGACCATCAATAATACCCTTACTGGCATAGCATTCACAAAAGAGGAGGAAAACAACAGCAAACTGCCATTCCTAGATGTCACAGTAGAGCGAACAGCCAATGGGGAACTTCAAACCAGCGTCTACAGGAAAACAACACACACGGACCAAATACTGAAATACAGGAGCAACCATCCCAACACCCACAAACGAAGCTGCATTAGAACATTATTCCAACGAGCCACTGCACACTGTGCAGCACAGAGGAACTACGAAGAGCAGAAGAAAATCACCTATACAGCGTATTCAAAAAGAACGGGTACCCAATGAACACCGTCCGCCGATTTCTCAGCAACAAACCCAAACAAACAGACAAAACAGGCTCAGAAACCATAACCACGCTCCCCTACATTAAAGACATTTCTGAAATGACTGCCAGACTACTCGGACCTCTTGGCATCAGGGTAGCCCACAAACCCACCAACACACTAAAACAGCAACTAATGAACTTAAAAGACCCTAGACAGACAACGAGCAAAACGAATGTCATTTACAAAATACCTTGCAAGAACTGTGACAAGCACTACATTGGACAAATGGGCAAAACGCGAGCCACCAGGATACATGCTGCAAAAAGAAAATCGGAGATGGCAAAACCGATCTGCAGCGAAAGTGATCACACATGAAAACGCAAAAGCAGATCACTAAGCAAAGACACAATCTTTTCGGTCGCGTTCCCTGGTGGACTAGTGGTTAGCATTTGGCACTTTCGCCGCTGCGGCCTGAGACCAATTTCCCCGTAAGGGAATGGAAGCTCTGTAGTACTACTCTATGTTGGTGATAGCGCTTCTGACTGATTTTTCAGGAGCTGACACCCGATCTGTTTTGTCCCAAAAGTTATCATTTAAGATAAAAAATCTGACAATCTGACACAAAAACAGTAACCCAAAGAGAAACTCAGCAAGCATGGTAATATCTGCAGAGGGAAACATTTCGGATCCACTGACCATTCGTCACTGCCAGGTTAACTGTGTTTCTATCGTAATATGCTGGGAGACATTGTTAACTTTATCTTTTGAATCATTTATTTATCAAAATCACACTTGCTCCTTAGCTTACCAGCATTAACTTTTGAACTTTAAAGGGACTTGAACAGCACTAATGCTCCTTCTGTTGCCCTGAGGTAATGCGATCCTCTGTTTTTTTTTTCTTTTCTGTCAGCAGCCATGTGAAGTGGAGAATTGGTCCTTCCAGTGTCTACCACAGTAAGCTTCTACTTATCTCTCTTTGTCTCTGTGTATCCACCTGGCCGTCTTTCACATTATCTAACAGTCCATCTGTATATACCCCTCATTTCCTGTTTATGCTCTGTGTAAAGTCTGACATTCGGAGACACTCTGAGAATGGGATGTTTTGTACTGGACTTACATTCCTCAGATAATGTGTCTTTTGTTATGGCTGAGGTAAGGAGACATTTCTTGTCTCAAAAGATTATGAATCTCCAGAATTTAAATTGGAATTCCTAATCCACCAGGAAAAAAAAAACAATGTCACAATTATAGGATTATAGCGATTGTCTTTACTGTTGGTGTAAAATGTTTGATTGATGACACCAGAGAATGAGAGGGATTGGCTTGTGGTCTCTGTGCTAAGACCACCACATTCCTGGTAAGGGTGCAGTTTATCCTGCCTCACCTCGTTACTCCTGCCAAACTGTGAATGAAGGGATGAGAATACAAGTAAAGGTGAAGCAGAAGTGCTTGTGGAAGAGCAGAAAGGAACTTTATGATGAATCCAGCAGTAAAAGAGACCCTGAAGCAGACTCGTGATGTCAAATGTGTTTTCTTTGCCAGTAAAACTCACTCACCGTCACTGCTTCAATTCAATGGTCCCTGCTTTGTGAGGCGGTATCTTTGCTGGTTGTTCACACTGTGAATGTTACCATTGTTGCTCATGTTCATGCTAACTCCACAACTCTAATGCATGTAAGCATCACACATAAACTGGAGATTGGAGCTGAAAACCGAGAGACCTCCAGCTGTGCAACAAGACTGGCTCCCTGCATTAGGAGCTTCGGCAAAGCTTCATGCCAATAGCTTCGGTTTTGCAAATAGCCAGTGCATTCAGTTATTGAGAGAAAGATTGGCGTTTCAAGGCTACCCAAGAGCCCAGCTTCTTTTATTTTGCTACCCTGTGATGTTGCCGGTGATACAGAAAATCGTCAATCGGGATTATGCCTTCAGGAGATAGCTTCGAAACTTTGTCAGCTCCACTGTTTTCTAGTCAGACCTCCAGACATCCAGGTTTCAAAGCAGTTATTCTCAACATTGTGATCCGACAATAAACCAACTATGTACCTGCATTTAGTTAATTGAAGTTTATGAAGAGATTGGAATCAAACAAACCCATCAACGATTGTGTCTTCCCCAGCTCCACGCTCAGTGAGACAGGGACAAGCAGCAGGATTTTGTCATCACACTGTCCATGGCCACTGCATCTTCAATCAGCTGCTTGCTGCACATCCCTGGCAGGCAAGATCCTACAACCAGGGCCAATCTTCTCCATCCACCAAGCACAAGATCAAGAAAAAAACAGGAAGATTTCTCCCGCTCAGTAAATCCCAGAGCACCATTGACACAATCTCCGCGTGAGTGGAATTTTCTCTTAGCTCCACTTGGGAAAACTTAACTGACACTCCGTATGAACGTCTCTTCTCCTGTGAAAAATGACATTTCACAAGGTATGCAGCAGATTCTTCTTGATCTTTGAATAGTTTTTAACTGAAGTGTGAAAATCCAGCCCCCAAATGCGAAGCTACAGAAGTTGCTGATGTACTGATCAAACAAAGTGCTGAAAGTATTAAGTGAGACTGGGCAGACAGACACACATCTCACACAATCTGTAACAGAAATCACTGGGTTTATTGCAGCAGATTCACCATCCCAGAGTGACTGACAGTCACATGGGCAGCTAAAGGATGAGGGCACCGACATTAAAATATGAGTTTTGAATGTTAAATGAAAATGGGTTATTATGGTCTGAAGGAGTGACAGCTGAAAAGTGGAAGATGTAAATGATATTATTTGTGATTGAGCAGAATAAACTGGGAACTTGTGATTTTCGAGGTGGATCATCTTTGGCACATTGAAATGAGGTTGCAGGGGCTTTGGTGTGAAAAGGGAAAATAAGGATTTTAGATAAATAACAAGACAACCAAGTCAAGCCTGGCTGGCTCAGTTGGTAGAGCGTGAGACTCTTAATCTCAGCATCGTGGGTTCGAGCCCCACGCTGGGCGTCGTAGCTTCTTACTGCTTTGCTTTCTGTGATGCAGCATAGCTTTCCAACGTTATCAGTGAAACGAGCAGCTGCAGCTATGCTGAAAACATGACTGCACTTCTGCTGCTTTGAAAATCCTGGTTTCCAGTTTTGCAGTGAAATTTGATTCCACTTCACTGGAAATCGCAGAGATCGTTTTGGACGTGCAGCCGCTTGTGTAATAAATGACAGGACTTGCAAAGGCACTAACGCAACTCCAACCCTGCACCAATAAGATTGTTCAGAGTCACAAACTGAGAATGGTCACGTCCTGGGCAGCTCCATGTTAAATGGAGCTGAAACAGAACGAACTAACTCTGGGGATACCACGGAAAACATCGATGACGTCTACTTGAACTCAATGGCTACCCTCCTCGCCCATTTTCTTGGCTGCTCGATAGTGCCCTGCTACAATATTAATTTCACACCAAATGCTGATAGTTCTTCAATCAAAACAAATACCAACAGAAAGCTTCGGTCCCTCTCCATTGTGGGTAAGAACCTGGTTGTCAGGTGCAAGGGGCTTTTGGTACTGTTGTATGTGGCGCAGACCTGGCCTATTCCCTGGACCTGCGCCGCTGCGGTCACCGGTCCATCTTCCACTTCATTTGGGGATCGAGAATGGACCGGGTCCGCAGGGACACCATGTACAAAGACCTGGAAAATGGGGGAAAGGATGTACCGAACGCCACCCTCGCCCTGATGGCTATCTTTGTGTGTGGCTGCATCAAGCTCTGGGTAAATCCTCAGTACGCAAACACCAAGTGTCCTTACTTACTGAGGTTCTACCTGTCCCCGGTGTTGCGAAGGATGGGCCTGGCCTTGTTGCCGTGGAACGCTCTGAGTAATTGGACCGTCGCATACCACCTGTCCTTCGTGGAGAAGTTTATGAAAGGAGACACCTTTTGACCACAAGGCTGTCAGGTAGTGGTCAGCACGTAGGATCCTCGAGACCCTTCGGGAAAAGGAGAGGGTGGATCCTGTCGTGTGGTTCCCCTCGAAGACTCCCAAAATCGTTTGGCAGAATGCCTCATCGCCAGAACTTTCAAACAAGCACAAGGACATTACTTGGCTGGCAGTGAGAGGGGCTCTTCCAGTGAGATCCTTTGTGCACACCTGGAATCTCTGCGCCACCCCATGCTGCCCTTGAGGCGGATGTTGGGGTGATGAGACTGTCAATCACCTCCTTCTCCCTGCTCTACGGGCTGTTCCTGGGATGCACACCTAGACCAAAATCAGCTGCGCCTGGAGGACCATCAATGCGGTGAAAGATGCTCTTTGGTCTGCCCGCAACTTGCTGGTCTGCCAGCTGAAAGAACTGACCCCGACCGAGTGTTGCAGACTGGCCCACTCCAAGGTCCAGGACTACGTGCTGATAACGCGCTAAAGCTTGGGGCAGCCGCCGCCAAGGCGCGTTGGGGAAAGACCACCGTATGAAACCCCTCGTCCAGAATGGGAAAAAAAGGGACCTATCTGGTAACTGGGCCCAGCTGGCGCCGTCCCCAACTGGTCAGGGGGCTAACGGGGACTCTGTGGGGAGACGACTGCCTGGGTATTTTCTTTGCCTTGTATTTTTTTCTTCTTTGTTTTGTTTTTGCCTTTCGTTGGTGTCCGTACCCCCTGGGTAACCAGGAGCAGCTTGCATGACTGGGTCGGTGTATAAATGTTTTATTTTTTGTACTTTCTATGAATAAAGTATATTTTTTTCAAATAAAAACAAGTGATGAAACGTCTGAAAATGAACCTTACAGCTCAGTGAGCAAACTTGCATCCTCGATATTAGTTCTGGTGAAATGGAGTTTAGGTACAGTTTAGAAACAGCAAGGGACTGAAATTGACCGTGGTCCGTGTACACACACCCCAGTCAACTATCGTGGTAATTTTAGCAGAAGGCACTAAACAGGAAGTTGAAGACACCAGGAGAAAGGGGGAGCTCTAATTATGATGAATGGCCATTGACTTCAAGAGTCAGGTGACTTCAGTTGGCATAAAGGTTGGGCAAAGCGAATCAGTTATCATTCCAGACAGGAGGAATTTCTGACGTACTTTTTAAATTCATTCACGGGATGAGGGCATCACTGGCTAGGCTAACATTTATTACCCATTCCTAAATGACCAGAGAGCAGGGAAGAGTCAAACGCATTGCTGTGGGTCTGGAGTTACATGTAAGCAAGGAAGGCAGTTCACTTCCCTTAACTGATAACGGTTCGTATTGAATTTAAATTCCGCCGTCTGCTGCAACGGGATTCAAACACAAGCTCCCAAAATACTATCTGGGTTTCTGGATTAAGTGTCCAATGATGACGACCTCAGGCCATTCTCTTCCCCAATGAAGTGTGTGCTGTGCGGGTTTCTGGATCAACACTTTGAGGAACCAACAAGCAAAACTGAAGTTTGGGGTGGGAAGACTGTGCTCATGCCCCCTCGGGGAAGTGAACCTCATTTTCACCCACAGAAGGAAAGAAACAAGGACACCTTCCACCGAGAGTGCCAGAGGCTTTCGGAGAGAGCAACCCCCAGAAAGCAGAACTTCACTCACTTGGCTCTACTGTCCCATTCCAGACTCCAAAACTAGAACCTGTTTACAGCAACAAATGGAAGTATTTGACGGATGCCCTGGGTTTGTGCTCCTCCCCCATTGCTCACCTACAGTTTTCCTGCTTCACCTTGTACTTCCAGCCAAACATCACTGATGTCAGCTGCTTCCTGCCATTCCAAATGCTGCTCCTCAAGTGGAAGGACAAACAGCAATGTGGAAATTCACACATATTTCTGGTCTGTGGAGGAAATGATACTGTTATAATTTCAGATAATTTTTAAAGGGCTCTTTTTGACCTTTGAAGCAGGGTGTGTACAAACACTATCACAGGCTCGAACTCACAACCACTAGTTTCTGAGACCAGTGCTCTGGCCACTGAGCTGTGGGGCCAGGCACAAGACATGGAAAGAGGGTCTCATGTATTGGAAATAACAAAAGAATAGATAACTGGAGACTGTTATATATCAAGACGTAACAAAACCGAAACACAGCAGAGGGGCATCATGTGCAGAAGGTTGGGAGAATGCAAGGCCGAATCAGACAGTGTCCTGAGTGCCATAAACTGATCTTTCCTGCTGGTCCAGAGATTACGATTCAGTGCCTTCACTGTCGTAGCCTGTTCATGGTTATCATTTAAAGTAATAAATCTGAAATACTGACTGATCTTGAGAAGCAGAATTATGTCATTGATCAGTCAAAATCAATTCACTCCATGTTACAGTTCCACATCAGCAATGCCAGCTGAAACTGCCTGGCGTGCAATCAGTTTAAAACAAGAATAGAGGGGAGTTCAGGAAAAGTGAAGGGCAATGATAGTTTGTGAGAGTTGGCTGGAGGCCAAGTGGAGTCAGGTTCAATGTGGGTGCTGAAGACCAGTCTTCACTGTTACCGTGTTATACAGACCACATTGGATCAATCACACAAGGATCCTCCTTTGTGTGTTGTCCTTTGCACATCACAACTCGGGTCAGTGCCTCGAGGGGCTCGGATACTTTTAATGTGGCAACTAACTCAGGTCAGTTTTGCACAAACTAAGCTGTGTCGGGACACTATTTAAACGGACCACCACTCATTGCAATGACCCAGAACTATGCAGAAAGAGGAAGAACACCAATACAAAATCTTCGCTTTGAATGGATATCCCTGCAATTTCATCCGCAGGTGCTGACTAAACAGCAACACGAAGAGGACACATTATGCCCTAACACACTGGACACACTGCCATACATCAAGAACATATCAGAACTGACAACTCCTATGACCACTAGGAGTTACGGTAGCACACAAGCCCAAAGCCATGCTACGACAAACATTCTCAAGGATTAAAGACCCCATACCCACGACATGCAGAACTGACATTGTTTACAAAATACCGCGCAACGATTACCACGAACATTATATCAGACAGACAGGAAGGAAACTAGCCATCAGTGTACATGAACATCAGCCGGCAGCAAAATGACATGACAAACTTTCCCTAATATCAGTACACCCGGATAATGAAGGCCATCAGTTTAACTGGGACAACATAACCATAGTATTGCAAACCAAACACAGACACACATGGGAATTCCTAGAGGCATGGTTCTCAATCCATAATGCAGTCAGCAAACATATAGAATTGGACCCCATATGCAACCCATACAGAACAGAATGCACAATGACAGAAGTCGCCGGAACGGACCAGGCAGTATAAATTCCAAGTGGAGGAGGACAACATCACTTCATCGGAAGTCTCACCCATGACGTTACCTCGCATGGTGACGAAAAGTCTAAACGAAAACAAGCTCACAACTTTACTTGTTAACTTTACTGTTTTATGTGTGGCTCAAAGTCAGTCTTTGTGATATTATACACACACTGTTCTACCTGCTTATCCCGCTGTACACAAGGTTTCCCAACAAAAGGCAGCTTTATGTGGAACATAAGCAGTTTCTCCTGACAATGGGCACCGTTGCCATGAGCTGGGATATGAAATAGACTGTGAGCTGAAGTAGCCCCACACTCATGTTACTCATTTACCTTTCACTTTCAATTTTCAATTTCCAACACCCAGCGATCCATTCACTTCAGCTGCTGGGAACCTGACAAGAACAGCGTTGGGCAGACATTCCTCTTCGGGAGATTCTGTCAGTTTGCAAGGGTAGAAAAGCTGTCAACTTTACTCGAGTGAGACAGGATACAATATTCCAATCCAAATTCCGACGCAGTATCAATGACACCACTGGCTCCACATGTCTTGCTGCAGCTTTCATCCCGTAGATTGTGATGTAATCAGGGATACTGGCAGAAAAACCATTTGCAAGGTGAATATCCAATAAAATAATCACCGTCACTGCTGCACTTCAATGTTCTCCCCTTTGTGAAGCAGTGAATGTCACTGGCAAACGAAACACATTAGCCCTCACATGCCTGCTTCACTATCCCCTCACCTGTTTGCCACCTGTTTCTCTGCTGGAACTTGCCATTGTTTTATTCACAGTCATTGCAAAATTCTGCCTCACATATCTTTTTTTATTACATAATCTCCTCGCAACTTAAAAACATCCCCCCAGTCTTGAAATCTCCCACCCTTGGGAAATGATGACCATAATTCATACTATCTACATGTCTCATTATTTTATGAACTTCTAACAGGCCGCCTCTCAACCTCTTAAGCACCAGCGAGAAAAGTCAAAGTCTATCCAACCTTTCTTTATAAATCAAACCTTCCATACCAGGCAATATCCTGGTAAACCTCTTCTTAACACTCGCCAGCTTCATAATATGCCTCCTGTAATTGTGCGACAGAAACCGCGCACTGTATTCCAGAAGAGGTCTCATCAACATCCTGTGCAACCTCAATATGACTTCCCAACTCCTAAACTGAAACGATCGAGCAATGAAGGCTGGCGTGCCAAAAGCATGTTTAACGACTGTCTAAATGTGATGTAAACTTCAAATAATCATATACCTGGATCCCCTAGGTCCATGAGTAGACACCTTAACAGTGAGACAAAGTCTGTGGGAGGATGGGGAATAGTTTTGAATTTCTTTGACCTCACATCTAAAGAAATTATTTGTACACATGCAGCCGAATAAGATCAACAATTCATTCTTCGTGAAGAACTATAAATGAACCTGAACATTTTTCCATTAAAAAGTTAGACCCTCTCGAGTCAGAAGAAAGACGTCGCTGTTCTGTTTCTGAGCTTATGTTATCCAACGAGTTCTGTACCATGTCATTCATTCACCATATCCTGATACATGAACTTTGGATCACTCTCCAAAGGTATCAGTAACTATTGCCAATCCTCAGTTACATCTGGATAATTTGATGTTTGACCTTTCTGAACCAGTGCAGGTCGTGTGGTGAAGTCGCACTTGCAATGATATTAGGTAAGGAGTTCCCAAATGATCATGAAGAATTAGTGATGTTTTCCAAAAGGACAATTTAAATGTTTTCACATTTTTGATTCAATTCAATGATCTGACATATTACACAAGGTTGTCATAAAACAATATTTGATACCAGGCACTTATTAGGACAAGTGACCCAAAACTGGCCAAAGAAGTAGGTTTCAAGGAATATCCTGAACAAACAAAGGGCTTTGAATCCAGGGATGTTTAGGGAATAAATTCAAGAGCTTATGGCCTTGGAAGCTGAAAACATGAAAAAGGTGGGAGAGTTAAAACCAGAAATCTACTGGCGGTTGGAAGTCAGGGAGAACAAATGTCTTGAAGGAAAAACCAAAAGAACAGTAGATGCTTGAAAGTAGTAACACAAGCAGAAATTGATGAAAAACTCAGCTTATCTGGCAGTGCTTATGGAGAAAGAGCAGCATTATTGTTTTATGACCAGTAACCCTTCTTCAGATATACCTCAGAGGGTTTTGCAGCTGGAGGGACTATCAAACGAAGGAGATATAATGACAAAATTTCTAAATAAGGATATGAATTTCAATACCTTGGTGCTTTGCCACCCAGAAAATGTGCATGTTAATGAGCACAGGATGGCAAAACTCGAAGATGCTGAAATGGGTGAGAGTAAACACATGGGCAGCAGATTTTTGGATCATCTCAAGATTTCAGGGAAGTAGTATTAAGAAGCCGGCCAGGAGTGTGTTTGGGGAGTTAAGTCGAGAGGTAACAAAGGAATGGATGAGAGTTTCAGCAGCAAATGAACTAAGATGCTGTTGAGGTTGAAATTGTATGTGGCCTTTGTGATAATGGGCGGGGTGTGAGTAATGTGGTTGGAAGCTCACCTTGGGGTGAAATATTGCACCATGACTGTGAGCAGTGTGTTACCAGCCAGTTACCAGGGGCAGGGATGGAGTCAGTGGTGACGGAGTGGAGTTTGGCTGCCAGCCTGGATTGATATTTAGCATTTTCTATTTAAATGTGATCTATACCCCTTTTCAAACAGGAACAGACTTGGCAGCAGAACTAATTTGTGAACCAACTGTCGGCTTTATTGAGACAAAGTGTGGAGTTTATCTGTTATGAAGTAAACTACAGTGACAAACTCAGACAGCTATTTCCAGGTCCACTGTACCAGGTGTGGCTTCCTCTACATTGGGGAAACCAAGCGGAGGCTTGGAGACCGCTTTGCAGAACACCTCCGTTCAGTTCGCAACAAACAACTGCACCTCCCAGTTGCAAACCATTTCCACTCCCCCTCCCATTCTTTAGATGACATGTCCATCATGGGCCTCCTGCAGTGCCACAATGATGCCACCCGAAGGTTGCAGGAACAGCAACTCATATTCCGCCTGGGAACCCTGCAGCCTAATGGTATCAATGTGGACTTCACCAGCTTCAAAATCTGCCGTTCCCCCACCGCATCCCAAAACCAGCCCAGTTCGTCCCCTCCCCCCACTGCACCACACAACCAGCCCAGCTCTTCCCCCCCACCCACTGCATCCCAAAACCAGTCCAACCTGTCTCTGCCTCCCTAACCGGTTCTTCCTCTCAGCCATCCCTTCCTCCCACCCCAAGCCGCACCCCCATCTACCTACTAACCTCATCCCACCTCCTTGACCTGTCCGTCTTCCCTGGACTGACCTATCCCCTCCCTACCTCCCCACCTATACTCCCTCCACCTATCTTCTTTACTCTCCATCTTCGGTCCGCCTCCCCCTCTCTCCCTATTTATTCCAGTTCCCTCTACCCATCCCCCTCTCTGATGAAGGGTCTAGGCCCGAAACGTCAGCTTTTGTGCTCCTGAGATGCTGCTTGGCCTGCTGTGTTCATCCAGCCTCACATTTTATTATCTCTATTTACAGTTGAATGTGGATTATACTGCTTATGCCAATAACTAGGCAGTAGAGCAGTGATACAACTTATTGGAGTTTTTGCAGCCTCGGCCTTCAAACTTTTTCTTCTGTCATGGACTTTTATCTTCTGATTCTCGTTGCTTTCCATTACACAGACCTTTCTTGAGAATCTCTTTTCTGCTTGTTCTTTTTTGATTAACCTCCCTCTCTGCCCAATCACAGTTCATATGAACAACACTCACCTCACTTAACCACGTGGTGTTCTTCATATTCATAATTATTCTCTTTACATCTTACCTGAGGACTGCTATACCTGTATTTATCACCCTTATTTCACTGCTATTTCTCTATTCGCTGCCAGAGCGGTATCAAGAGCTATCTTTAGCTTTGAGCTGCAGGAAGCCTTTTCAATCGCGACTTATTAAAAATAAACAAAAGAACTGGGATGTTATAAATCAGGAACAAAAACAAAGTTGCTGGAAAAGCTCAGCAGGTCTGGCAGCATCTGTGAAGGTAAAAAGACAGAGTTAACGTTTCGGGTGCAGTGCCCCTCCCTCAGAGCGACTTATTAAAACCCCAGGATCGCGAATGTAACAATCTTTCTCATCCAGTTCTCAGTCTCATTTGTCTCAAAATGCAACATTGTGATGACCATCATTAGCTTCTCACAATGACAACATGAAGCACTGCGCATGCTCCAGATCACAATGGCATCTGGGTGATTGATGTCAGCGAGGGGCCAATAGGGCTGCCGTGCATGACTGGCGGATGTCGCTGCCATTCTAACCAATCAGAATGAGGAGGGGGGGGCGGGATCGGTGAAAACCACATGATCATTCACGAGAGCAGCGCAGAGTTGCTCAGATAATTTGAACCGCAGATGCTGGAGAATCCGAGATAACATGGTGTAGAGCTGGATGAACACAGCAGGTCAAGCAGCATCAGAGGAGCAGGAAAGCTGACGTTTTGGGCCTAGATCCTTCGCTGAGTCCAAGATTTGTGCAATTGAGGTAAGAGCAGGACACAGTAAAGAAAGCAAATCGGCAGAAAGCGGGAGGGAAGTGATATTCGTATGGGTTTGGAAGTTGTACAAAGACTTAGTGCACGTTGGAAAACACACACATTTAAAACTCCCAGACTCATGTTTGCAGAAAACAAATCAATGCCTCAGATGGCGATAGGCCCGTGTGACCGTCACCATCTTTATTGGGGGCAATGATCCGCGGGGCGTATGTGCGGCAGCTTTGAAACTTTAAAAGGGCCGAGGTGAAGCTGGGCGCATGCGCGGCCGCCTCTGGCTGAAAGTGAGAGAACAAGGTGTGGGGCTGGAGGAACACAGCAGGACAGGCAGCATCAGAGGGGCAGGAAAGCTGGCATTTTCGGGCCTAGACCCTTCAGAAATGGGGAAGGGGCAGGGGATACTGAAATAAACAGGGAGACAGGTGGAGAGGAGACAGACAAGTTAAAGAGGTGGGGATGGAGCAGGTAAAGGTGAATGTAGGTGGGGATAGGTCAGTCTCGGGAGGAGGGGATAGGTGAGAGGAAGAACATGTTAGGGAGGCGGGGATGAGCAGTTGTTTATTGCGAACTGAGCGTAGATATTCTGTAAAGTGATCCCTAAGCCTCTGCTTGGTTTCCCTGATGTAGAGGAGGCCACAACGGGTACAGCAGATGCAGTACAGCACATTAGCACCTGCATTCCCCACACAGATGGCCTAAAAGCCCTATACTATTTCCTGTCCTGCAGGTCTGACTAGTTCCCCTCCACTGACCCCCTTATGCGCTTAGGTGAACTCATCCTCACCCTCAACAATTTCTCTATCAACTCCTCCCACCTCCTACAGACAAAGAGGGTGGCCATGGGTATCCGCATGGGCCCAAGCTATGCCTGCCTCTTTGTCGGAACAATCCCTCTTCCGTACATACACTGGCCCTGAACCCCACCTCTTCTTCCGGTACATGGATGACTGTATTGGCGCTGCCTCGTACTCCCATGAGGAGCTCGAACAGTTCATCCACTTCACCAACACCTACCACCCCAACATTAAGCTCACCTGGGCATCTCAACATCTTTCTCACCTTCCTGGACCTCTGTTTCCATCTTGGGCAACCGTCTGGAAACCAATATCCATTTCATGCCCACCGACTCTCTCAGCTACCTAGAATACACCTCCTCCCACCCACCGCCCTAAAAAAATGCCATCTACTATTCCCAATTCATTCACTTCTGCCGAATCTGCTCCCAGGATTCCACTCCCGTACATCTGATGTCCTTCCTTTTCAAGGACCGCAACGCTGCCCTCCTCCCCCCCGCAGTGATCGAGAATGCCCTTGACCGTGTCTCCCGCATTTTTCCACAACTCCTCCCTCGCGCACCGTCCCTGCAATAACAACCGAAAAAGAATCTCCCTCATCCTCACGTACCACCCCACCAATCACCGGATCCAACGCATCATCCTCTGACATTTCCGCAATCAGGAATCCGACCCCAACACCAAAGACATTTTCCCCTCCCCACCCTTGCCTGTTTTCCGGAGGGACCACTCTATCCGTGACTCCTGTGGCTCCACACTCCCCTCCAGCCCCACCACACCTGGCACTCTTCCCTGCAACCGCAGAAAGTGCTACACTTGCCCCCACACCACCTCCCTCACCCCCATCCCAGGCCCTAAGAAAACTTTCTACATCAAGCAGATGTTCACCTGCACATCTGCTAATGTGGTATACTGCATCCCCTGTACCCGTTGTGGCCTCCTCTACATTGGGGAAACCAAGCGGAGGCTTGGGGACTGCTTTGCAGAACACCTACACTCGGTTCACAATAAACAACTGCACCTCCCAGTCGTGAACCATTTCAACTCCCCGTCCCATTCCTCAGACGAAATGCCCACCCTGGGCCACCTGCAGTGCCACAACGATGCCACCCAAGGGTTGCAGAAACAGCAACTCGTATTCTGCCTGGCAACCCTGCAGCCCAATGGTGTCAATGTGGATTTCACAAGCTTCAAAATCTTCCCTCCCCCAACTGCATCCCAAAACTTGCCCAGGTTGTCCCTGCCTCTCTAACCTGTTCTTCCTTTCTCCTATCCCCTCCTCCCACCTCAAGCTGCACCCCCATTTACTGCCTACTAACCTCATCCCACCCCCCTGACCTGTCTGTCCTCCCTAAACTGACCTATCACCTCACTACCTCCCCACCTATACTCACCTTTACCTGCTCCATGCTGGCATCTTTGACTTGTCCGTCTCCTCTCCACATATCTTCTCTCTCCATCTTCGATCTGTCTCCCTATTTAGTTCACAACCCAATTATCTCAGGATTTTGAACGTTGAAGAAGAAAGCAGCACTCACACTTTGGACAAATGCAAATGGTTTGTGTGTAAAAGAGTCTGAAGATTCATCTGAAATGTTCTAACACCATCGCAGTGACACTTGGGAGACACTGTGGAAATGGGCAGATTGCAAGAAGGAATTTCTTCATCCATCCCAGCTGGAAACTGACCACCAGAGTCACACTGGAGAGAAACCATTCACCCGCTCTGATTGTGGTATGGGATTCACTCAGTCATCTAACCTGTTTAAACACCAGGGAGTTCACACTGGAGAGAAACCATTCACTTGCTTGGAATGTGGGAAAGCATTCACTCAGACAACTCACCTACTGATACACCAGCAAATTCGCACTGGAGAGAGACCATTGGCCTGTTCTGTGTGTGGGAAAGTTTTTCTGACTCGAATTCCCCTCTGACACACCAGCGATTTCACTCTGGGGAGAGACCATTCGTGAGCTCTGAGTGTGGGAAAGCATTCACTCAGTCATCCAAACTGTCACAAAGAACCACAGTTAAAGGATTTTGCTATCACGCTCACGATCAAATGAACCATAGTTTTTGGCTGTTTGTACTGATGTTACTAATCTCTGCTCAATTAAAGGTGCTGATGTTGTGAATAAAATGTTAATAACAGTTGTATATTTGTCAGGTGGAGCTTGGAAATAGTCACGTCACGACACATTCACACTGACTAAAGACTATCCACCAGCACAGTGTGTGAAAAGGGATTTCCTGGTTCATCAGGACTGGTTAACTAGCAGCAAATTTGAGTAACTTTTTTAAAATTCTGCTGTTAGCTGTTTCCAAACCAGGTATTTTTGGGCTTGTTTCTGGAGATCGTAGAATCCCTCCAGAGTGGAAGCAGATGACTTGGCCCATCAAGTCCACACTGAACCTATGAAAAGTGTCTTACCCAGACCCTGTCTGCGCTGGTTTCCTCCCACAGTCCATAAATGTGCAAATTAGGTCGATTGACGATGCTAAATTACCCTTAGTGTCTTGTGTGCAAAATGCAAGGACAGTGTGAGACTGGATGGGATGCTCTTTGGAGGATTTGTATGGACTCAATGGACTGAATGGCCATCTTCCACACTGTAGGAATCCTATGATGATCTTGATGGCCCTTTATTTATTAGTTATGTCTGCACACCTTTTACAATTACGGATCCTATTGCTCTCCACAGACACGTTTCGACTTTTAATAGGTATTTGTTGATTTGTAAACAATCGTAATGTTTCCTTTTGATTTTTGCCCACAAAATGAAAGTTTTAAGTCTAAACAAAAGATTGGGAGGAGTCCAGTACTATATCCCCGATTGCATTTTCCCAATCGGCTATGAAACCTGGTGTCCATTGTGACTCTGTTCGCGGGGGGCGGGGAATGCAGTCTCTTCAGATCTTTACCTGATGTCCATGGCAGTGATGGATTTCATGATGAATACGTATGCGCTAGATATCATACAATGTCTTGGTTTATTTTCTATTTAGTCTGCTGTACTTTACTCCACAGAGACCGAGATAATGGTCTGGGGACCTAGGTTTGAATCCCACCATTCCAGATGGTGGAATTTGAGTTTGAAAAAAAAATCTGGAAATAAGAATCTAATGATGACCGTGAATCCGTTGTCATTGTTGGAAAAACCTATGTCCATTAGGGAAGGAAACTGCCATTCTTATCCAGTAATATCAAGATCCCATGAATGATTTTTTTAAAAATCTCCCACAAATACATTTATCTCTGTCTTAATTTATTTGACAACCGACAGTTCAAACTGGTTGATGGCTACTTTCACTTTTGATCAAGTTGTGGCCATTTCATGGTTGAAACAAAAAAAAGAGCATGAATAACCACAGTTGCTCTCGTAGGAACAATGCATGCTCTGCCATGTTTGAAAAAAAAGCCTCATCTCACTTATGAGCCAGATATCAAAGCTGACCAGATCCTGATGCTGTGGACCGTGAAAGTGAAATTCTTCACCGTCTTATCCACTTGTGTTGCTATTTCAGGGAGCTATGAAACTCCCAATCTCCTGAACACCTTTGAGAATTTCATCAAACTGACCCCCAATGGCAAGAATGGACAGGGTCAGCTTGGATTGATGATCATAATTCAGGCTCAACCAATCTCCTGGAGCATTTTGAGAATGCAATTAGTAGTGAGTGTGGCCACCTCTCTGTACTATGGTGATACAGATCCTCTGATCGTGCTTGCCCCACATGGCTGATATTGAGTAATTTCTTGGACATGCTGTGTCAGGATCTCCTGACTTAATCCTGTCTCCCTTGCCCTGACTGAGAACTTTCCCTGAGACTTTGTGACGCGACTATTTGGTCGAAACATATGTTTGTTGCCACAGCTGCTGACAAATCCTTGACTGACTGCTGGTAATAACAGTGCTAAGCTGCCTGGCTTATGCCTGTGATAAACAACCAGGCAAGACAGGAGTACTGTGAAACATTAAGTTCTAGTTGAGACATCAAAGTGCAAAAATGCCAGAGAAAGGCAGAGATATTGTGGCAGAACATGTCTCAGGTGCTGAAAAGCTTGCAGAGTTCTTTCAGAAAGCATGTACTTTGCAGACAGGCAATTCTGCATCTTGATGTAGCATTTTTATCTAACTTCTGGCTCATTTTGCTACATTTGCAAATATCTCATGAGTTAGACATGAGTTGGGAAGCATGGACTGGGAGCAGTTGTTCCACGGTAAGGGAACTATAGACATGTGGAGACTGTTTAAGGAACAGTTGTTGGGAGTGATGAGTAAATATGTCCCTCTGAGACAGGCAAGAAGGGGTAAGATAAAGGAACCTTGGATGACGAGAGCGGTGGAGCTTCTTGTGAAAAGGAAGAAGGTAGCTTACATAAGGTGGAGGAAGCTAGGGTCAAGTTCAGCTAGAGAGGATTACATGCAGGCAAGGAAGGAGCTCAAAAATGGTCTGAGGAGAGCCAGGAGGGGGCACGAGAAAGGCTTGGCGGAAGGAATCCGGGAAAACACAAAGGCATTTTACACTTACGTGAGGAATAAGAGAATGATCAAAGAAAGAGTAGGGCCGATCAGGGATAGCATAGGGAACTATGATAACATAGGGAACATCCTTCAATTCCCTCGTCCAAGTCATTAATAAAAATTACAAACAGTAGAGGCCCAAGGACAGAGCCCTGTGGAACTCCACTCACCACTGACTTCCAGGCAGAATATTTTCCTTCTACTACCACTCGCTGTCTTCTGTTGGCCAGCCAATTCTGTATCCAAGCAGCTAAGTTCCCCTGTATCCCATTCCTCCTGACCTTCTGAATGAGCCTACCATGGGGAACCTTATCAAATGCCTTACTGAAGTCCATATACACCACATCCACAGCTCGACCCTCATCAACCTTTCTAGTCACATCCTCAAAAAACTCGATAAGGTTTGTAAGGCATGACCTACCCCTCACAAAGCCGTGTTGACTGTATTTGATCAAGCCATGCTCTTCCAGATGGTCATAAATCCTATCCCTCAGAATCCTTTCTAACACCTTGCAGATGACAGACGTGAGACTTACCGGTCTATAATTGCCGGGGATTTCCCTATTTCCTTTCTTGAAGAGAGGAATTACATTTGCCTCTCTCCAGTCCTCAGGTACGACTCCAGTGGAGAGCGAGGATGCAAAGATCTTCGCAAGTGGCGAAGCAATTGCATTTCTCGCTTCCCAAAGCAGCCGAGGACAAATCTGATCCGGGCCTGGCGACTTGTCAATCTTAATGTTTGACAAAATTTTCAGCACATCAGCTTCCTCTATCTCTATCCATTCCAGCATGCACACCTGCTCTTCAAAGGTTTCATTCACTACAAAGTTGGTTTCTTTCGTAAAGACAGAAGCAAAAAACTCATTTAGGGCTTCCCCTACCTCCTCAGACTCCACACACAAGTTCCCTATGCTATCCCTGATCGGCCCTACTCTTTCTTTGATCATTCTCTTATTCCTCACGTAAGTGTAAAATGCCTTTGTGTTTTCCCGGATTCCTTCTGCCAAGCCTTTCTCGTGCCCCCTCCTGGCTCTCCTCAGACCATTTTTCAGCTTCTTCCTTGCCTGCATGTAATCCTCTCTAGCTGAACTTGACCCTAGCTTCCTCCACCTTATGTAAGCTACCTTCTTCCTTTTCACTAGAAGCTCCACCGCTCTCGTCATCCAAGGTTCCTTAATCTTACCCCTTCTTGCCTGTCTCAGAGGGACATATTTACTCATCACTCCCAACAACTGTTCCTTAACCGTCTCCACATGTCTATAGTTCCCTTACCATGGAACAACTGCTCCCAGTCCATGCTTCCTAACTCATGTCTAATCGCATCATAGTTTCCTCTTCCCCAATTAAATATCCTCCCATTCTGCCTAATCCTCTCCTTCTCCATAGCTATGTAGAATGTGAGGCAGTTATGGTCACTATCACCAAAATGCTCTCCCACCACAAGATCCGACACCTGCCCCGGCTCGTTTCCGAGCACCAAGTCTAGAATGGCCTCTCCCCTCGTCGGCCTGTCAACGTACTGCGTTAGGAAACCCTCCTGAACACACCTTACAAAAACAGCTCCATTCAAATCTTCTGCTCGAAGGAGGTTCCAATCAATATTAGGAAAGTTAAAGTCACCCATTACAACAACCCTACTGCGTGCACACTTTTCCAAAATCTGTCGACCTATGCTTTCTTCAATCTCCCTGCTGCTATTGGGGGGCCTGTAGTAAACCCCTAACGAGGTGACTACTCCCTTGCTGTTCCTAATTTCCACCCATACTGACTCAGTAGGCAGATCTTCCTCGACAAAGGAAGCTTCTGTAGCTGTGATACCCTCTCTGATTAGTAGTGCTACACCCCCTCCTCTTTTCCCCCCTCCCTATTCTTTTTAAATGTTCTAAACCCTGGAAGATCCAGCAACCATTCCTGCCCATGAGAAACCCATGTCTCTGTTATGGCCACAACATCATAGCACCAGGTACCAGGGTCAGCAAGTTTGCAGATGACACAACGGTCGGAGGTGTCGTTGACAGTGTAGAGGGCTGTTGTAGGCTGCAGCGGGACATTGACAGGATGCAGAGATGGGCTGAGAGGTGGCAGATGGAGTTCAACCTGGATAAATGCGAGGTGATGCATTTTGGGAGGTCAAATTTGAAAGGATAGGATTCTTGGCAGTGTGGAGGAACAGAGGGATCTTGGTGTGCAGATACATAGATCCCTTAAAATGGCCACCCAAGTGGACAGGGTTGTTAAGAAAGCATATGGTGTTTTGGCTTTCATGAACAGGGGGATTGAGTTTAAGAGTCGTGAGATCTTGTTGCAGCTCTATAAAACTTTGGTTAGACCGCACTTGGAATACTGCGTCCAGTTCTGGGCGCCCGATTATAGGAAAGATGTGGATGCTTTGGAGAGGGTTCAGAGGAGGTTTACCAGGATTCTGCCTGGACTGGAGGGCTTATCTTATGAAGAGAGGTTGACTGAGCTCGGTCTCTTTTCATTGGAGAAAAGGAGGAGGAGAGGGGACCTAATTGAGGTATACAAGATAATGAGAGGCATAGATAGAGTTGATAGCCAGAGACTATTTCCCAGTGCAGAAATGGCTAGCATGAGGGGTCATAGTTTTAAGCTGGTTGGTGGAAAGTATAGAGGGGATGTCAGAGGCAGGTTCTTTACGCAGAGAGTTGTGAGAGCATGGAATGCGTTGCCAGCAGCAGTTGTGGAAGCAAGGTCATTGGGGTCATTTAAGAGACTGCTGGACATGCATATGGTCACAGAAATTTGAGGGTGCATACATGAGGATCAATGGTCGGCACAACATTGTGGGCTGAAGGGCCTGTTCTGTGCTGTACTGTTCTATGTTCTATGTTCTATGTTCTATCTCCTGGTCTGGCTAATGTGAGAATTGGCTTGGTCATTTGCAGTTGTATCCCATGTTCGTGAATTGGTAATCTGATTAAACTCACAGGCCTTGACTTGAGAAAAATAAAGCACATATTTGATTGGTTGCTGTTGCACTCAAATGAAAAACGTGCAGTGTATATGCCATATCTTTTCCTAGCTCACAGTGTTTCCAAAATCTCTAGTTCAATACATCCCAAGTCGTCACCATCAAAGTCAAAACTAGTGAATACTTCGATCGCTTCATCTTTTGTTTTTTTTTTCTGAAATGCTATTTGTAATGAGGTAGTATTGGCAGGCAATTTTCTTTTACTTCTGTTGCCATGTGTGAATATTCAGGGATGGTGTTGGTGGGAAGATGCGACATGCACCACAGATGAGGCACGAACATTAGAACAAGTGCTGAGCATGCAGAAAAGGAGAGATTAACGGTTACCTTGGAAAAAGCATATTTGGAGAAAGTTGGGTGAGAGTGCTGAGAGAAAGCACTTTGGCGGCATGGTGGCTCAGTATTTAGCACTGCGGCCTCACAGCACCAGGACACGTGTTTGATTCCAGCCTTTGGTGACTGCCTGTGTGGAGTTTGCACATTCTCTCTGTGTCTGTGTGGGTTTCCTCAGAGTGCTCTCACAGTCCAAAGATGTGCAGGCTAGGTGATTAGCCATGTTAAATTGCCTGTTGTGTTAAGGGAGAGTTTGATTAGGTGGGGTGTAGGTCTGGCTGGGATACTCTGAGGTTTGATGTGGACTTGTTGGGCTAAGGGCTGTTATGGTTCCAGAGTGCTGATCTGCTGGAGATTACAAGGTCCAGAGCTGGATGAACACAGCAGGCCAAACAGCAAAGGAGCAGGAAGTCCGATGCCTCAGGCCTAGACACCCTTCTTCAGTTTTTGATAAGGCTGTTTTTAAAATTGGTTTAACGAGACTGCACCATTCCTAGGAACACTGCAATACCAGGATGATGCATGGAGAGGACAGAGCAAGCTGCTGTTCTTAAAAATCGGTTTAATATAGGGTCCTTAAGTAAAGAACATATCAGATATTAAAAGCTGATAAGAACATTTTTTTTAATTTGAAAAAATATACTTTATTCATAAGATGTATAAAAAAACACATTCATACACCTACCCAGTCATGCAAGCTGCTCTGGGTTACCCAGGGCATACGTACACCAACTAAAGGGAAAAAAAAAACAAAACATCGAAGAAAAAAATCAAAGCAAAGAAAATACACCGGCAGTCTTCACCCCGCACAGTCCCTGTTGGCCCCCTGACCAGTTGGGGAAGGCGCCAGCTGGACCCAGTTACCAGATAGGGCCCTTTTTTTCTATTCTGGATGAGGGGTTTCATACGGTGGTCTTTCCCCACCATGCCTTGGCGGCGGCTGCCCCAAGCTTTAGCGCGTCACTCAGCACATAGTCCTGGACCTTGGAGTGCGCCAGTCTGTAACATTCGGTCGGGGTCAGTTCTTTCAGCTGACAGACCAGCAAGTTGCGGGCAGGTCAAAGAGCGTCTTTCACCGCATTGATGGTCCTCCAGGCACAGTTGATGTTGGTCTCGGTGTGCATCCCGGGAAACAGCCCATAGAGCATGGAGTCCCGCGTCACGAATCTACTCGGGATGAACCTCGACAAAGACCACTGCATCCCCCTCCAGACCTCCTGTGCATAGGCACTGTCCAGAAGGAGGTGATAGACAGTCTCGTTCCCGCTCATGCAGCCGCCTCGAGGGCAGCGTGCAGTGGCACAGAGATTCGGGGCGTGCATGAAGGATCTCACTGGCAGAGCCCCTGTCACTACCAGCCAAGCAATGTCTTTGTGCTCGTTTGAAAGTTCTGGCGATGAGGCATTCTGCCAAATAACTTTGGCAGTCTGCGCAGGGATACAACAGGACGCGATCCACCCTCTCTTTTTCCCAAAGCGTCTCGAGGATACTACGTGCTGACCACTGCCAGATGGCCTTGTGGTCGAAGGTGTTTCCTTTCAAAAATTTCTCCACAAACGACAGATGGTACAGGACGGTCCAACTACTCGGAGCGTTCTGCGGTAATGAGGCCAGGCCCATCCTTCACAACACAGGGGACAGGCAGAACCTCAGTCAGTAGTGACACTTGGTGTTTGCGTACTGAGGATCTACGCACAGCTTGATGCAGCCGCACACAAAGGTAGCCGTCAGGGCGAGGCTGGAGTTCGGTACATACTTTCTCCCCATTTTACAGGTCTTTGTACATGGTGTCCCTGTGGACCCGGTCCATCCTCCACCCCCAAATGAAGTGGAAGATGGCCCGGGTGACCACAGCGGCGCAGGTCCAGGAAATACGCCAGGGCTGCGCCACATACAACAGTACCGAAAGCCCCTCGCACCTGACAACCAGGTTCTTACCCGTGATGGAGAGGGACCAGAACGTCCACGTGCCCAGCTTCTGCTTCAGTTTGGTGATATGCTCCTCCCAATTCTGAGTGCATGTCCCAGCTCCAACAAACCAAACACCCAGCACCTTCAGGTAGTCTGTGCTGACGGTGAAGGGGATGAAGGAGCGGTTGTCCCAGTTCCCGAAGAATATGTCCTCGTTCTTACCCCTATTGGCTTGGGCCGCAGATGTCTACTCACCGACGTCTACGCACACTCACCGACTGACGATCGGTGCAGAAGACGGCGACATGTTCCATGTGCAGGAGGTCTTGACCTGAAGGCCTCCGCTGCCTGGGATAGTCACGCCCTTCAGGCTCACGTCCTTCCTGATGGATGCGGCAAAGGGCTCCACACAGCACACGAACAAGGCAGGAGAGAGCGGGCACCCCTGCTTGACTCCAGATCTGACGGGAGAACTGTCTGATTCCCACCCATTGATCGAGACTGTGCTAACGATGTTGGTGTAGAGCAGCCAGATCCAATTGCTGATGCCCTCCCCGAACCCCAATTTGGAGAGACCCTGTTGAAGGCCTTCTCCTGGTCCAGGCTGACGAGGCAGGTGTCCACCCGCCTGTCCTGCACGTAGGCGATCATACTGATGAACGCGAAACTCTCAGCGATCTTCCTGCCCGGCACAGCACAGTTTTTGTCAGGGTGATTCAGCAACTCCCGGACAGTCCTGACCCGGTTGGCTATGACCTTAGCCAGGATTTTGTAGTCCATGTTCAATAGTGAAATGGGACGCCAATGCGTAATTTCTTCCCTCTCTCCCTTCCTCTTGTAAATGACGGTGATGATGCCCTTCCTCATGGACTTGCACATTTCCCCTCTCTGAAGCGCACGATCGTACACCTCCAGCAGGTTCTGGCCGACCAGGTCCCACAGAGCGGAATACAGCTCGACCGGTAAGCCGTCGCTCCCAGGAGTCTTATTCCTCTCAAAGGACATGAGGGCTGTAGTCAGCTCGTCCAGGGATATCTGCCGGTCCAGCCACTCCCTCGTGCCGCCGCCTAAGACCTCCGTGATAGACGACAGGAGCAACTCGGAGGTCATGCTGGCCGCGGGCTTCGCATCATACAGTCTGGCATAGAAGGATCTGCTAATCCTCAAAATGTCAGGCTGAGACGACGTCACCGAGATGTCGTTCTCCTTCAGCCGGCTGAGCACAGAGCTCTTTGTGCACCTCCTGAAAGAAGAAACCCGAGCACATCTTGTCCTGCTCCACTGTGTGGACCCTGGACCGGAAGATTATCCTGGAGGCCTCCGTGGCAAAGGGGGAGGCTTGCTGGCCCCTCACCTTGCGGACGTCCTCCGTGACATCGACCCCCATTGACTGCAGAAGGAGCAGGTTCTGCGTCCTTTTCTGGAGTTGCGACAGCTTTCCCCGCCTTTCTCTCACCTTCCGAACACCCTTGAGCAAAAGTACCTCTTGATGTTCTCCTCCACCTTCTCCCACCAGTCACCCGGAGACTCAAAGAGGGGTTTCACGGTTCTCCAACCTGCATACTCCCTCTTAAGCTCCTCGACATACTCTGTGGTCAACAGAGTCGTGTTGATGTTCCACGTCCCCTTGCCAGTCTGCTGGTTGTCCTGTAAGTGACAGTCGGCCAGCAGGAGGCAGTGGTCAGAGAAGAACACCGGCTCGACGCCAGTGGACCTGACCGAGAACAAACAGGAAGTCTATCCTTGAGCAGATAGACCCATCTGGCTGCGACCAGGTGTATCACCGCTGCGCTCCGTCTGCAGGGGTGCTGAAGACGTCGAGCAACTTGGTGTCCTTCACCGTGTCCAGCAGGAATCTGGACGTGGCGTCCAATTTACTCTCCCCACCCACTGTCCCCACACTGGATCTTCCATCTGCATCGATGATGCAGTTGAAGTCTCCACCTAGAATGACTGGTCTAGGCATAGCCAGCAGGGTTGGAAGCCGCTGCAGGATGGCCAACCGCTCGCTGTGTACCACTGGGGCCCTCCAGCGTGCCTTCCTCCTTGGCTTCCGGACCGTTGTCCACTCCCCTGGGTCACCTGTAGCCTCCTCCATTGACTCTGGGTTGTCAGGGGGTGGGTGGGGGCAGTGGGGGAGAAAGCGGAGCGTGCAGGGGCGCTTTGCTGGCCTCGGTTCCATCCTGCGGGGCTGGTCCCTCCTGCACAGTCGGACAAAGGTCCTTGCATGGGCCTGGTGCCTGCCTCTCCTACAGGGGAGGGTGGGTGGGGGGGCTTGCCCCGCATTGCCGCTGCTAGTGACCTGGGCGTAGGTGGTCCCCCACCACAGTCACGGCCTGCAGATGTAGCTCACTTTCCTACAAAGGTTGCAGATTTTTTCTTTTGTCAATCCTTTGCAAGGGGTCCATCCTCCTTGCAGTTCCATCAGATGGTGACTTTGCAGTCGGCCACCATGTGACCTGACCTACCACAGGCATGGCAGACTTTGGGTTGCCTTGCGTAGGTCAGGTAGTCCTTGCTCCCACCAATCGTGAAGCTGCCTGGTGGGTGTATGATGTTCCCGACTACGCCCGTCCTCAGCATCACCCTGGCCTGCCTCTTACTTGTCCAGATCCCAAAGGGGTCCAGGATGTTGGTTAGGTCCCCTTCCAAGGAAGGTCAGGACATCAGCTGCTGGCACATGCATGTTGTACATGTGTACAGTCACCATACGGCTCCTCGGCACAGGCATCACAAACAGTGGGACAGCGGTCAATGCAGAGAGGGGGCCCCTCACCTCCTTTCTCCTTGAAAACCTCCAGGAAGCGCTCACAAAGCTTGGTGCTCCTGATGGTTACATTGTAAAAACCTCCTCCAGGGAAATCCTGCAGGCAGTAAATGTCAGCAGCAGCAAACCCACAACAGTCCAACAGGACCCTCTTCACACAGAAGGCGCGGTCCACAGGTGCACCTTCATCCACCTTCTTCACGGAAACACAGATGGTGTTCCGGACCTCCTGACCCAGGGCACAAGCACTTGCCACAGCCATCCTTGCAGGTTTGCTGCTCCCCTGAACCAGCATTAGGCCTTAACCAGCATTAAGATCCACCAGTTGCAAGGGTGCACAGCCAACCTGACATCTTCCTTCCACCTTCAATACTCACTCTATCCTCTTCTCAGTCCACAATGATAAGAACAGGTATAAACACACCTTTTTTTTTAATTTGAAAGAAAATATACATTATTCATAAGATCTACAAAAAAAACATATTTGTACACCTACCCAGTCATGCAGGTTACCCAGGGGGTAGATACACCAACTAAAGGGAAAAAAAACAAACAAAGAAGAAAAAAAACAAACAAAGAAGAAAAAAAGACAAAGAAAACACCCCAGCACAGTCCCCCTTGGCTCCCTGACCAGTTGGGGAAAGCACCAGCTGGATCCAGTTAACAAAGATAAACACACCCTCAATTTTAACCAAAGAAGGCCAAAAAGTAAAGACATTGTAATACTGGACTACCTTAGGTCCCAGTTACCTTCCATATTTTCCATCAGCCTGACTGAGTGCAAAGACTTGTAAGTCACTGCTGACAGTTTTTACTGTTGTTCCCGGACTCCTGGGTTTCCTAACCGGGGAAAACCGATAGTCGGTTTACACCAGTACTTTTTCAAGACCTTTTCTATAAAAATCTCTTTGCAATGAATGTAGATCATTGGAAATGTACCAATCAGATGAGGTGGGGCATGTCACTAACAAGCCTCATCAACCAGCTCCATGACTAGCGGATGGTCAGTGAGATTGCAGCAACAATCGGTACAGAACCGCACACTCAGAGAATGTCCCAGCACAGAGGAAGGTGCTTCAGCGTGTCACTGTCTGCATCAGCTGACTGTACAGGTAATTTCACCAGTCCCACCCATCATGGTCTTACCGATGCCCTGTAAATCTCTCATTGTTCAACTCTCTCCTGAGGGTCACGAATGATTCTGCCTCCAGCGCCCTCTCAGGCAGTGCGCAGCCAGCAGGAACCACTCGCTGATAACAGTGGGTCTATCTCCCTCGATAAATATGACTTTTTGTTGCAAAAAAGGCAAATCACCACGGCCTCCCTCCAAACCCATCCCACTCCATGATCTGGGCTCATCCTTCCCCCCACTGCATCCCAAAACCAGCCCAGCCTGTCTCTGCCTCCCTAACCTGTTCTTCCTCTCACCCATCCCTTCCTCCTACCCCAAACCGCACCTCCATTTCTAACCTACTAACCTCATCCCACTTCCTTGATCTGTCTGTCTTCCTGACCTATCCCCTCCCTACCTCCCCACCTAAACTCTCCTCTCCACCTATCTTCTTTTCTCTCCATCTTCGGTCCGCCTCCCCCTCTTTCCCTATTTATTCCAGATCCCTCAACCCATCCCCCTCTCTGATGAAGGGTCTAGGCCCGAAACGTCAGCTTTTTGTGCTCCTGAGATGCTGCTCGGCCTGTTGTGTTCATCCAGCTTCAGACTTTATTAGCTTGGATTCTCCAGCATCTGCAGTTCCCATTATCTCTGATTGCTGCAACTTGTCTATTCGAACCAGATATCCTAAATTATTTTAGTCCCATTTGCCAGCATTGGGCCCGTATCCCGCTGTCCCCTTCCTATGCATTTCCCAATCCTGGTGCTGTTTAAGAGCTGTGACTGTACCACCTCCTCCATACATGCAGCATTCTCTACATGTAAAACTGTCCCTCAGGTCCCTTTTAAATCTTTCACCTCTCAACTTAAACCCATGCTCTCAGGTTTGGATTCCTTTCCCTGCAGGAAAGGTATTGCCAATTCACCCCATCCAAGCCCCTCGTGATTTTATAAACCTCTGTAAGGTCACGCCTCAGCCTATGACGTTCCAGGGAATCAGCCCCAGCCTATTCAGCCTCCTCTCCCTGTAGCTCAAACCATTCGATCCAAGCACCATCCTTGTAAATCTTTTTTTTTCTGAAACCTTTCAGTTTAACAACTTTCCTGTAGCAGGGATATTATAACTGAGTGCAGTATTCTAAAAGTGGCAATGTTCTGTGCATCTGCATCGTAACGCCCAAACTCTGATACTCAATACAATAAAAGCAAGTATGCCAAATGCCTTCTTCGCCACCCTGTCTAACTGTGAGTCCACTTTCAACGAACAATGCATCTGCACCCCAATGTCTCTGTTTGGTGACACTCCACAAAGTCTGACCATTAACTTATAAGTCCTGCCTGAGTTTGCCTTACCAAATTGCAACACCTCACATTTATCTAGACTTTATCTGCCACTCCTTGGCCCATTGGCCCATCTGATCAAGGTCCCGTTGTACTCTGAGATAACATTCTTCACTATCCACAACAACATGAATTTTGGGGGCATCTGCAAACTTACTAACCATCCCTCCTCTGCTTCCATCTAAATCATTTATATAAAGTTATGGATAAGCAGTGTCCCAGCACTGATTCTTGTGACACACCACAGGTCACAGGCCTTCAGTCTGATATATAACACTCTACCATCACTCTGTGCCTCCTGCCTTCAAGCCAGTCTTGGATCCAAACCACTAGCTTCCACTGGATTCCATGTGATCTAACCAGTCTACCATGAGGAACCTTTTCAAACACCTTTGCGTAGCGCATCCAAACAATGTTTACCCTCTCTGCCTTCATCAACCTTCTTTGTCACCTCTGCAAAATCCTCATGTTAGTGGGACTTGATTTACATCACACCAACACCAGAGTCAGATAACTGGGAACAGTATATGAAGCAAAATGTGTACATGAGATTACAAAGTGTGGAGCTGGATGAACACGGCAGGCCAAAAAGCCAGCAGCCCCAGAGGAGACAGCCACGCTGAGCCCTGCTGAGTTTTCACCATCACCCCTAGACCTCCCCCTGACTGAGGTCAAATGGTCAGTCCTCAGTAAGGGGCTCACCTTTATCCCCCTCCACACACACATCAATGAATACCACTCACGTTTGGACATCGAGCAGTTTTTCGGCTGCCTTCACCGCTCCACCTATCTTCTCCTCTCTCCCTCTTTGATCCGCCTCTCCCTATTTATTTCAGAACCCTCTCACCATTCCCCTTTTTCTGATGAAGGGACTAGGCCCGAAACATCAGCTCCTAAGCTACTGCTTGGCCTGCTGTGTTCATCCAGCTCCACACTTTGTTATCTCGGATTCTCCAGCATCTGCAGTTCCTATTATCTCTGATACAAAATGTGTACATTACTGGTTAAAAATACTGAAATAATTTCATTGTCTTCAACTTTAAAATCAAATGCTGGAGTCTGCAGCTCAAAAGATATCAGAAGCACTGGGGTGAGAGGAAACCCACAGTTCAGGAAATGCTCAGGAATCAGGGTGACATCATTGAGCAATTGCCCGTGTGTGATAACATCACCCACTTGAACACAAAGCATTCGGGTCTGCACAAACAGGTGATGTGCACAAAGGATGTGAGGGTCTGTGGAGTGATTGAAAGGAGATTGATCAGAATGATTCAGGAACTGAGGGATATTAGTTGTAAGGTCAGGTTGGAGAAACTGAAGGTGTTCTGCACAAAGCAAACAAGACTGAGGTGATCTTTGACAAAGGTGTCTAGGTTTATGAGAGATTTAGATAAGGTAGATAAAGAGCAGCTGTTCCTCTTCACTTGTAGTAAAATTCTTAGAAACACAGATTTAAGATATTGGGCAATAGTTACCGGGAGATGTAAGGAAGGAACTTAACGTTACTTTTATTTGACTCAATACTGACATTCAAAGACCAACAATATCCAGGGCAGAATGATTAAAAAATCAAGTGACACGCTTAGATCTTGCTGTATCTAAGCAAGTTTCTGATCTGCAAATCCTTTTCTAACACTGAAGCTCTGAAATTCATTTCCTTCGTCTGCTCAAACACTGTTCTGCAAAACAAAATCCTTGCTCCTTGTTGAAACATGCAGGTTTTTTGGAGGATTAATGGGTTGGTTGCAGAAAGGTTGGTTCCCTTCTGGACCATCTAGGGCCAGAATACCTCATATCAGAAAGGGGTTTCATATTTAAGCCAGAGATGAGGAAGAAATTATTCTCTCAGACAGTTGTGAATCAGTGGAATTCTTCAGAGCAGAGGTTTGTTGTGGCTGGGCCAATAAGTATATTTAAGGCTGAGATCAACAGATCTTTAAGCAATAAAGGTATCAAGGTCTATGGGGAAAGGCAACAAAGTGCAGATCAGACAGGATCTTATTGAATGGCAGAGCAGAGTTGATGGTCTAAATGGTCTCTTTCTGTTTGTAAACTCAATGGTCTTGAAATGAGGCTGCAAAACTCTCCGCAGTAAAATGTGCAAAATGAAAATTGCATGGAACCCTTCAGAAAGCTGAACCAAGGTGAGACATGGAAAGGGCAACACACAAATGATAGTCAATGTGGGTGATTGATCCGGAGTGATCTGTGTACCAGGGTAAACAGGAAAACTGGTCTTCAGCTCTCACATTGAGCTCGGCTCAAAGTTTTGGCAAAGATCTATAGCTCAGTTTGAGGGTGAGTTGTTGACTTGTTCGCCAAGCTGGCTTGTTCTTGTTCAGATGGTTCATCACCATGCTAGGTGACATCATCAGTAGAGCCTCCGTTGAAGCAGTGTTTTTCTCCTCTGCTTAGAATTTATACTGTTTGCTCTGTTATGGTGAGTAGTGTCATTTCTGGTTTTGATCTGTGTGGGTTTGTATAGGGGTCCAATTCTTTATGTTTGCTGATTGCATGATGGGTGGAGAACAATGCCTCTAGGAATTCCTGTGCATGTCTATGTTTGGCTCGGGCTACTATGGTTACCTTGTCCCAGTTAAACTGATGGCCTTCATTGTCTGAGTGTCTCGATATTAAGGAGAGTTTGTCATTCCGTTTTGCTACTAGTTGAAGTTTTTGAATTCCAATGTCTAGTTTCATTCCTGTCTCTCCGATGTAACATTTACAGTCATAATTGCATGGTATTTTGTAAACCACATTGGTTCTGCATGTTGTGGGAATGGGGTCTTTAATTCTTGTAAGTGTTTGTCATTGAGCAGCTGTGGGAGTGTCCACCACCATGACTCTGAGTGGTCTGAGGGGTCTTGTTGTCACTTCCAATATATTCTTGATGCATGACAGTGTGGCCAGCGTGTGAGGGCGTACTGTGTCCTTCTATTGTTGTCTGTTTAACATCCGCAACCTCACCAAAATTCCCTCACACAAGGTACTACTGCAGAAGACCAGATAATCCCAGTTCCCAGGCCTGGAATCAGAGTGTCAGTGGCCCAGCCACGAAGATACAATGGGAAATGTGGGATGGCAATGAGCGCACAGGGCTACTCTGTGGTTCCTGTCACACAATCGGTGAGCGTGCGGTCCTTCTATGATGGTACAGAGGTGCGTAAAATGCCGAGGCTGTGAGCTTGAACCACACCCAGAGATGCTTTTATTGACATGGAGCAGGGATTATTGGGTCATCGGGCTGTGGGAAATATCACAGATCAATGTTGGTCAAAACAGAATTTGTAAAAAGACTAGCTTCTTTTGTTGGTTCTTGAACTTTCCCAGGGAAATGTCTCAATTATCAACCATATTAGAGATTGCTCTCCCATCCCCTGAGAGACTCCCCCTGCCTGTTAAATTCACTTTTTGTATGTCTATCTCTGTCTTTGAAAACTTGATTTTAATTTCATATCCACGACCTTTTCATTGGAACCAGTTGAATTTTCATGTGTTTGACACCATTATGGAGAGGAAGTGAAACAACCTACCAGCTGTGGGGTGTGACAATGGAAGGCAGAAGGGTGAGAAAATGATGATCAAGAGAGTGGGGAACGATGATAGCCTTCAGATGAATTTGAATGTCATTGTTCACAACCCGGGGAAAGTTATCACCCACTGATAAATAACAATCAGAAAAATAACAATGACGGAAATTGCTGGTGAAACTCTTGAAGTCTGACGGCATCTGCGGAGAGAAAGCAGGGTTAATGTTCCCAGTTCAGTGACCCTTCTTTGGAATGAGGCATGTAACTGTTGGTTTTGCATTTACCAAAAGTTCGGTCAAATCATGAGTCTGCCCACCTGTGTGGGTTGCTGGTCTGCTTGGTCCCTTCGACGTTGTGTGTCTGTTAGTCAAACATTTATTTGTGTGTGTGTGTGTGTGTGTGTGTGTGTGTGTGTGTGGCGGAGAGGGAGCATGCTGGGCCCATTACCCAGAAGGTCACTGGATTGAAACCATTCTCTGCTGCTTACACCAACAAATTGATGTTTGTTAGCAGCTAAGTTAATTTTGCTCACATTGTCTCTGCACCAGCTTCTTGCTCTCAGTAACCACTTCAACCTACATTTAAAACACATTTATCCTGACATGGACGCACACTGTAAATGTTACAAACATGCACCAGCTGGTACTTTTTCCTTTCACTCAATCCCTTTCTCAACAGGAACCAACACCGGTGTGATGGTCCAAATGGCCTTCTCCTGTCTCTGTCACTCTGGGATGATCTGAACAGTGAACATTATCCTCTACAGTAAGGCAATACAGCGGAGAGATAGCAGTGCAGTGGTGATAATCCCTGGGGACTGAGACACAGCAGCTGCTGGAGTTTGAATTCAATGAATAAAATCTGGAAAGTAAACCTGAATTTCAGGAACAGAGGCCATGACTTTAATTTCCTGAAATCCCATTCATTCATGTCCCTTTGGAAGGGAAGTCCTTGCCTGGTCAGACATACAAGTGACTTGAGGCCCACAACAACATGGTTGATCCCTATCTGCTGTCTGACATCAGTTGAAGGTAAATTAGGGATGAACAACAAATGCTGTCCTGACCAGTGATACCCACCTCCTATGGGAGAATAAGGAAGAACAAAAACACATTCACAACAAGAAAAAAATAGGCCTTCTCTCTGCATTGACTTGAATTCACCTGATCGCCCAATCTGGACAGAGACAAGGATACCCACAGCACAGAGAAACCAGGGAACTGTGCGGACTGAGGGAAGGATTCAATTACCCACTGAGGTGGAAACTCATTTACTCAGGTGTACTGGGGCGAGGTTGTTCACCAGTCCCATGTGTGGGAAGGGATCATTCAGAAAAATAAACTCCGGAGCCCGCACAAATTCACATATAGTTATACTCTGTTGTTATAGCTGCTGCGAATCCCCACCTCAGAAGGAACCATATCTTGACACCGGTTTCCAGTGGAATTCTGAGGGTTACTCACCCTGCAATGTTATCTCTGATTTCTCTCCACAGATGCTGCCAGTTCTACTGACCTTTTCCAGTAATTTCTGTTTTCTTATTTGTTTCTGATTTACAGCAATTGCAGTCCTTTCAGTTTTTAATCCAGTGGAGTTCCACTGCTTTCTGATGTATAACCATCATTAAATCCTAGTTGTAGAAGCCATAATTTAGAATAAATAATCATGTAGTTGACCATGACGAAGAAAACCGTGGACTGCAGGGAGTTATCAATCAAGTGGAAAGATAAAATGGTGAAAGGAATTGAATCCACAGGAGTGAGTGATAATGAATTTAGGGAGACTGAACTATGAAAGTGAGGAATAGTGAGTGGTGTAGAGGGACAAACAGACCTTGGAACGAACATTCACAAAAACCTGAATGTGGTTAGATAGGAAGATCAGGTGGTTGAGAGGGTTTGATATATTTTGGATGCACATTATTCAGCTGATAGTTCCAATTCAGCTTCTCATCAATATTAGCCCCCAGGATGATGATAATGGGGAATTCCATAAAGATACACCCAGTGAATGTCACTTGGCTGTGGTTAGATTCTCATTTCTCAGATTTGGTCATTATTTGTTGGTACTTGTTGGTGCAAATGTTCTTTGTCACATGGTAGGGTCACTTCAATGTTGTCCAGGCTCACTGCATTTAGATATCTACTGCTTTGGTATCCAAGGAGCCACAAACGGTGCTAAAGTATTGTGCAAGCATCAGCAAACATTCCCACTTCTGACCTTATGGCGCAGGGAAGGTCATTGATGAAACAGCTGAAGGTGGTTGGGACTAGAACCTGATCCTGAGGAACTCCTGCAGCTGAGACGATTGCCATCCTACAATCACAAGCCTCCCCTTCTGTATTCAGTATTATCAAACCAGGGTGAAGTAGAGTGAGGAGGGTAAGAGAATGTACATTGGAAACAGAGAAGGAAAAGGAGAACATTAAAACACAGAACAAGTAGAAAATAAACTTGTCCAAGCAGTGCAGCACAAGGTAACTGTCAAATACAACCATATCAGGTCAGAATTATTGTTGCTCCGACAGTTTAACTGCAGGTCCATAACAGTGAACCATCAACAGTTACTTAGGGCTCAGAAACTATCTGTATAGCTTAAGATAGTCACGTAAGTGTTACTCACCCAGCTGTGAGCTGACGGTCGGATAGAGAAGCTCTGAAGATAGTATGGAAGTGGAAGTCCTGTTGAAATTAGAGGACTCAGAACTTTGTCAGAAACTGAACAGCATCCTGTTTTTATAGTAAGTAAGTGAAATAATTTATTTCATATCAATGTCATATGCAACCATTTTTACATGAAAATGCCTTCACATGCTGTTTTGAGCTGTAAAAGGTGGAGTGTCTCCGAGCTAAACTTACAGACCTCTTCCACAAGTATGTGGTACAAGTTTGAATAAATTCACCTTGTTTCGATTTACTGAGGTCTGAAGATGCAATCTTTTCAAAAACCAGCTATCCAAGGAAGAATAATATTCTCTGGTTCCTATTGAACTTAGCTTTGTCATGATTCCTTAATACAATGCTCTGTCAAATGGAGCCTTAAGATAGTGGATAGTCACTCTCACATTTGGAATTCAGCTGTTTGGTCCATGTTTGCACTAAGAATGTAGGGAGGAGAGGAGATGAGTGGCCCTTGCTTAACTCAAACTGAGATCCATCACTATGATATGACAAAGCAAGAGCTGTTTGATGTTATGGTTGTCACCCTGTTTTGACTGCATTTACGTACTGACAGGCCAGACAATTGACTGAAGGCTTGTCCACACAGGCCACGTATATGGTTTCTCTTCACTGTGAATGACACTTGTTCCTTCCATATTCAAAGCTCCTGAGAATTAAGTGTTCCCGGCAGTTCTTGATCCAGTGTTTGAGTTGAGCAGCCTGTCAGTAAATGCTCCCTTTCCAATTCCCTGAAAAAATAAATTTACAACAGTTAAAAGTAGAATGAAAGCTGCTGGATTGTCACCTGGATCATTAAAAACTGCAGATGCTGTAAATCAGGAATGAAAAATAATTTGCTGGTAAAGCTCAGCAGATCTGGCAACATCTGTGAATGAAAAAAACAGGTTAATGTTTCAGGTCTGATGATCCTTTCTCAAGTTCAGAGGAAGGGTCACCGAACTCAAAACATTAACTCTGTTCTTTCCTTCACAGATGTTGTCAGTCTTGCTGAGCTATTCCACTTGGATCATTTGATATCTTTGAAAGGACAGAAGATGAAAAATACAGGACAAATCAGGCTGTGGGAACTGGCTACAGAGCCAATCATTATTTGTGCAGAGCCAGAGTGGGAGGTTTGAGTGAGACCACAACAATGCTGTCGGTGTAACAATACAAACCGTACAACTATCTGACCATAACCTGTGTCAGTCTGTAACTGGATACGTGTAAATGACCGAAGCTGGCTGAAAATGCATTCCTGCAAGCAGGTGGGAATTCATGGTCCTCCTTTCGATAATTAATTCCCCCTTTTGCACTGGTGGGATTTGTATTTGGAGTACTGTTGTCAGTTCTGGTCACCCGACTTAGAGAAGGTTGTTATGAAACATTTCAGGGCAGATTCAATAGACTAATACCTGGAATGAGTGGATTGCCTTAAAGGAACATCTGGAGGAAAATACAGGCTAGGTCTGTATTGTCTGGAGTTTAGAAAAGAAAGAGGATACTAAATTGAAACACGAAAGATCCTGAGGGGACCTGACCAGATGCATGGTGAAAACATGGTCCCTCTTGTGGAAGGATCTAGAACTGAGGTCATTGTTTAAAGGTAAGGGTGAGTCCATTTGAAATAGTGAGGAACATTTCTTTTCTCTCAGAGGGCTGAGAATCTTTGTGACTCCCTTCGGCAAAAGGCAGTGGATGCAGCATCTTTTTTTTTAAAAGGCAGAGACAGATTCTTGCTGACCAAGACAATGAAAGATATTCTGCGATATGCAGGTACATAGAACCGAGGTTGAAATTAAATCAGTGATTTTATTGAGTCGCAGAGCAGGCTCGAGGGGCCGAGTGACCCACACTTGTTCCTCATTCCTACGTTTGAATAAACCGCAGGACAAAGAAGCTCAGGTCTTGTCTGATGACTGCGGGTGAGGAGGGTGTTTGAGCTCCCACTTCACTCACCCAGTGGATTAGTTCCTCTCTACACCCCGACCAGCTTCAATTAACATTTGAAAAGTTTTAATCACATCAGCTGTCATCCTTCTAAGTTACAGGGAATACATCATTCCTGGTGAGATGATGCATTTTAATAGGAGAAGAGATCAGAAATTCGGAATCAGTTATCCATTCTGCCTCTCAAGCCTCAAAAAGGTCAAAGTTGATCTATTTTGGCTTCAATTCCACATTCGCACTTGGCCTTGATAGTCTTTTTAAAAACACATCCTGTGGGCATTGCTGGCTGTGTTTAACTGTCATTAAGAAAGTGGCAGTGATCTGTCTCCATGAACCACTGTAGTCCATGAGCGGTAGGTGGACGCATAATGCTGTTAGGGAGAGAATTCAGGATTTTGATCCAGCAACACTGAAGGTGTAGCGATACATTTCCAAGTCAGGATGGTGAGTGGTGTGGAGGGAATTCACACCCAACACAGAGTCTACAGCACGGAAAAACGTTCTGCTGACTCTGTCTGATCTTGACACTATCTTGCAAGTACTCTGTCATTCCATCTTTTATAGTGGACACGAACATATTTTTCCAACCAACAATTTTATGCAAATTCCCTGTTTTCTTTCTGACTCCGTTCTTACATATTGGGGTTACAGTAGCGATCCTCCAATCCATAAAAACTGAGTCTATAGAATTTGGAGGAAAACCAGTTGTGAATCTGCTATTTCTATTGCCACTTCCTAAGGTACTTTGAGATGAAGGTTATCAGTGTCTGGGGATTTATCTGCCTGTTATCCCATTAGTTGTCCCAATATCATTTTCCTACTAATTCTGATTCCACCTTCCCATTAGACCCTGTGATCCCCTTAATTTTGGGAGGTTATTTGTACCCTCCTTATTGAAAATCTCAGTCATATTTAATTGTTCCGCTATCACTTTGTACCCCATTATAAATTCCCTGTTTCTGCTTGTCAGGAGACCCTATATTCTTCTTGACCAGTCTTTCATTACCAATCTTCAACTAAGAGTTTAATGATGATTATGAAACCGCTGTTGATCGTCAGGAAAAAGCCATCTGGCTCATAAATATCCTTCAGGGAAAGGAACTGTTATCCTTCACCTGGTTTGGTCTGTGTGTGACTCCAGCCATACAGCAATGCAGCTGACACTTGATAGCCCTCTGGGCAATCACAGATGGGCAATAAATTCTGGCCAAGCCAGCAAAGTTCACATCCTGTGAATGAATATAAAACAAAATTCTGTTGGTTTGTATGGTCCCTGCAGCATGCACTCATGTTCTGTTTTCTCACTCTGATTAAATCCCTTTCTTTCCCTTTGCAGAAACCTAAACTGCTCCCAATCCTGTTGTCAGTTGTTTTATTGACCTAATTGTGTATGCTGCTTCCTTAAATTTAATACCTGTTCATTTCCCTTTCTGTGCTGTGGTTTGATCATGTTTCCCATTTTGTTCTTATGCCAGGCTGCGATGAAGAACTTCCACAGCTTGCCCACGTCCTCTTTCAACATTTGCCATTACCCATTTCCCATCATCCATTTACACACTGATTCACCATTTATCACAACTAGCTCGTGCCTCATATCATTTTAACTTCTTTCATTTAAATACAGGACCCAAGTCTCAGAAACAACATTCATCACTCTCCAGCTTTGTGAAGAATTCTATCCTATTGTGGTCCCTCATCCTTAAGGGCCCGTACTCAACTCGATTGTCAATTATTCCATCCTCATTATACAACACCCATCTGCTTCTTCAACATGTTGATTCATAAAATTGTACCATATAGACACTAAATATCCCTCCTGCACTGTACTGCTACAGTTGTGATTTGGACAATTTATAAGTAGGTTGCAGTCACCTGTAATTAAAGCCATAACTTTATGCCTTATATCTCTCAATTCCACCCTAATGCCTTCCCTAATATTACTGCAGCTTGGGTTCCATATGCAGCACTAAGGTCATTTTCTGTCCATTGGTGTTTCTCAGCTCAATCCAAACAGACTCTACTTCACTACACCCTATATCCTGGCTCACATCAGTTTCCTGTTTTAATCAGCAGCTCCTGACAAATCCTTTTCCCTCTTTCCTGCCCAATCCATCTTCCTCAGACAACCCACTTATTCCAGGTTTCAATCTTGTAAACCTCCTCTGAGCTACTTTGAATAAACGAAGAGAAGACCAAAACCTGCAGACAGTATTCGAGATCTGGTCTGACCCCTTCCTTGTACAAATGAAGCAGAACATCTTCTCATTGATTATTATTTGTTGTCATAATAAGGGAGATGGCCTAGTGGCGTTCTGGATTTCAGAGAGATCCTAATCAATTGGTGCAATGGGCTGAGTAATGGGAGATTGAATTTTATTTGGATAAATGTTTGTTTTACCACAACACAATACTTCACAAAGGCAGGACTTGCACAATTAATGCTTGGGCTCTGGGTAGTGTTGCAGATCAGGAAAAAAAAACCTCGGGTTTCAGGTACATCATTCTTTGAAATTTGCATCACAGGTAGACAGGGTGGTGAGGAAGGCATTTAGCACACTTGTCTTCATTGCTCAGGCCTTTGAGTACAGGAGCTGGGAAGTGATGTTGGTGAGTCCTCTTCTGGAGGACTGTGCGCTGCTCTGGTTGTCCTGTTATGGGAAGAATATTGTTAAACTGGACTGGGTTTGGAAAAAAAACTTACCATGATATTGCCAGGAATGGAGGGGTTGAGTTATAAATATACGCTGGATTGGCAGGATCTTCTTTCACGGGAAGTAAGAGGTTGAGGGATGACCTTGTGTAGTTTTAATAAAATAATGAGAGACACAGATAAGGAATAGCAAAGGTCGTTTCCCTCAGGTGGGGGATTTCAAAACCAGGGGCATATTTTTAAAATGAGAGGAGAAAGATTTTTAAAAAACTCATGACGGGCATCTTTTTGTTTTATTTAGAGTGCTCAGTGTGTGGAACGAACTGCCAGAGGAAGTGATGGATGTGGGTAGTTACGATGTTTGAAAAACATTCAGATAAGTACATGAATTTGAATGGTTTGGAGCGAATATGGGCCAATTGCAGGAATTTTTTTTAAATAAGGAAAACATTGCTGCTATCACTGGAAGAGATGCTTCTGAAAAATCATCCCATGAAAACATATGCTGAAATTAGAAATAAGAAAGGAGCAATCATCTGACGGGATTGTACCATAGGCTTCCTAATAGTCAGAGGGAAACTGCGGAACAAATATCCAGAGGGATCTCAGATACGTGTAAGAATAATAAAGTTATAATAGTTGGTGATTTTCAGTTTCCAAACATTTACCGGGACTGCCAGTGTGTAAAAGGTTTAGATGGTGAGTATTTTGTGAAATGTGTTCAAGAAACTTTTCTTTATCAATAAATCGATGTTCCTATGGAAAAAAAAAGGCGGAGCAAGTGACTGAAGTGACAGTACAGGGAAACTCTGAGTCTTGTGACAGAATTACTATCAGTTTCAAAACAATTATGGAACAGAATATGCCTTCCAGAAAAAGTAAAAGCTTTAATTGGAGGAAGGCAAATTTTAATGCTATAAGAAAAGAACTCTCAACACTTCTGAGGAAGGATTAACAGACCTGCAACATTAACTCCGATTTGTCGCTCACAGATGCTGCCAGACCTGCGAAGCTTTTCCAGCAGCTTCTGTTTTTATAACTTTCAAAAGTTGACATGAGTAGACGGCAGGTATAAGGATGTCTGATAAGTGGGGGGCTTTCAAAAATGTGACAATTCAGAGTCATTATGTCTCTGTAAGAGTGAAAGGTAAGGCTGGTAGGATTAGAGAACAATGGGTGAAAAAAGATACTCAGGTTTTAGTCAGGAATTTAAAAAAAATAAATTAGTAGATATAAAAAAAATTGGCTCAAATGAATCTCTTGAACAGTGTAAACAGTGTTGGGGGCATTCTTAAACAGGAGATCAGGATGGCAAAAAGGCAACATGAAACTGCCTTGGTTGATAAGCTGAAGAATAATTCAAAGAGTTTCTACAAGTGCATTAAAAGCAAGAGAGCACCGAGAGGGCAAGCAGGGCTCCATAAAGATGAAAGAGATCAACTCTGTGTTGAGCATCAGGAGAGGAGAGAGATTTGAAAGGAATATATTGCATCAGTTTTTACTGTTGAGAAAGAAATGGAGGGGGTACAAGTCAGGGGTAGAAATATTTTGGTTTGAAAACAGCTCACGGAGATGGGGGAGATTTTTAATGAATATTTCTCCTCAGTGTTTACTAAGCAGAGAATCATGGATGCTAAGGAAACAAGGGAAGCAAGTGGGGATGTTTTGGACCATCGAGGTGGCGTTTGCAGCCTTAAAGCACATTAAGTTGATAATTCCACTGGATCTGATGAAGTCCATCTTCGGACACTGTGGGAGGCTGGGGAAGAAATTGCAGAGACCCTTGCAGAGATTTTTCCCTTCATCTTTTCTCACGACTGAAATTCCAGAAGACTGGAGGGTGGCTAATGTTGTTCCATTGGTTAAGAAAGGTAGCAAAGACCAGCCAGTGAACCAGTGGAAGACAAGGTATTGAAGATGATATTTAGAGAGTGGATCAACCAAAGCTGGGATATTCAAGATCTGATTAGGGTTAGTCAGCATGGATTTGTGCACAGGAATCATGTCTGACAAATCTATTCAAGTTTTTTGAGGAGGTAAGCAGGAGGATTGATGAGTTTAGGGCAGCGAATGCTATCTATATGGACTTTAGTAAGGCCTTCAACAAGGTCCCATACGGCAGCCTAGTCATGAAGGCTCAGTTGTGTGGGATCCAGGGAGAGCTAGATCATGGGATTCGAAATTGGGTCGATGGTAGGAAGCATAGCGTGATGGCTGAACTTTGGTTCTCAGACTAGTGGCCTGTGGCTAATGGTGTGCCACGGGGGTCAATACTGGGATCATTGTTATTTGTCCCTTACATAAATGATCTGGATGTGAATGTATATGGCATGATTAGTAATTTTGTATCATCTGCAAACTTAAGAGGTATTGCTGAGGTATCAAAAATTACACGGGGATTGTGATCAGATGGGGAAGTGGGCTGAGGATTGCCAAATGAAATTCAACACAGCTAAGCGTGAGGTGTTAGCATTTGGAAAGTTCAGCCAAGGAAGGAGTTATACAGTAAATGGTGAAGTTCTGAGGAATATTGTGGAGCAGAGAAACTGAGAAGCACAAGTGCATAGTTGGTTGAAAGCAGCATCACAGGTAGACAGGGTGGTGAAGAAAGCATTCAGCATCCTGGCCTTCTTCGGTCGATGCATTGCATATAAGAGTTGGGATGTTATGTTAAAGGTGTACAGGTCATTGGTGAGGCCACACTTGCAGTGTGGTGTACAGTTTTGGTCACCCTGTTTCAGGAAAGGCATAGTTAAACTGGAAAATGTGCAAAGAAGAGTTACGAGAATGTTGCTAGGAATACAGGCAAGTTCTAAGGAGAGGTTGGCCAGGATTGGACTTTATTCCTTGGAATGGAGGAGAATTAGGGCATACCTTACTGAGGTGAATAAAATCATGAGGGGCAGAGATAGGATGAATGCACGTAGTCTTGTTCCCAGGGATGGGGAATGGAAAACTAGAGTGTACAGATTTAAGGTGAGAGAGGTCAGATTTAAGGAGGACGTGAGGGGCAACTTCTTCACACAGACAGTGGTGCATATTTGGAATGGGCTGCCAGAGAATGTGGTTGAGACAGGTACAATAGCAACGTTTAGAACACATTTGGGCAGGTACATGGATGGAAGTGTTAAGTGGGGATATGGACCAAATGCAGGCAGTTAGAAATTGCTGAGTGGGTACCATAGTCAGCACAGACCAGTTTGGGCCGAAGGGCCTGTTTCCATGCTGTATTACACTCTGACTTTAAACCTCCAGTTCCTGCTTTAGTGCATCAAACCATGCTGTGTGAAGTTAAAGAGAAAACTTGGGGCCCCTTTGCAGAAATATTTGCATCATCTATAATTACGGGTGAGGTGCCAGATGACTGGAGAGTGGCTAAAATTGTGCCTTTGTTTAAGGGATATCAGGAGAAGCCTGGGAGCTGTAGACCTGAGTCTGACTTCGGTTTTGGGTATGTATTTGAAGGTAATTGTCAAATGTAGGATTTATGTATTTGGAGAGTCAAGGAATGATTAGTTGATTGAGTTTTTTGGAGAAGTAGCAAAGAAAATTATTAAGGGCAGAATGGTGGATGTAGTTTATTTTGACAAGAGTAAAGTTTTTGACAAGGTTCCACAAGGTGGACTAATTAGTAAAGTTAGATCGTATGGGATTCAGGGGGAGCTTGTCAGCTGGATACAGATATGGCTTAGTGACAGGACACAGGGACTGGTGGTGGAGGGTTGTTTATCAGACCGGAGGCCTGTTCCCAGAAGTGTTCCACAGGAGTCAGTGCTCGCTCCAATTTTGTTTGACCTTACATAAAAAAAGCGATTTAGATTAAAATAGTGGAGACATGGTCAGTAAGTTTGCAGATGACTCCAAAATAGGCAGGATAGTGGACAGTGACGTAGGCTGTCCAGGATTACAAAGAGATCTTGATTTACAGGGTTAAGAGGCTGAGGAATGGCAGGTGGTGTTTAATTTGGATAAAGGCGAGGTATTTCATTTTGGTAAAACAAACAAGATCAGTATTTGTACAATTAAATGTAGGGCCTTGGGGTTAGTGTTGTCGAACAGAGAGACCTCAGGGCTCAGGCCCTTAATTCTGTGAGGTTGGCATCACATGTAGAAAGGGTGGTTAAGTCGGTGTTTAGCCTGCTTGCCTTCACTGCTCAGACCTTTTGAGTACAGGAGGTGGGACGTCATGTTGAAATTGTGCAGAACATCAGTGAGGCCTCTTCTGGAGTAATGTGTCCACTTCAGATCTCCTGTTCTTCAAAGGATATCATCAACCTGGGGAGGATTCAGCAAAGATTTAGCAGGAAGTTGCCAGGAGTGGAGGTTGAGAATCATAAGGAGAGGCTTGATTGGTTGAGGCATTTTTCCATTGCAGTCTCAGAATGGAGGGGTGATTTATATGTTTATATAATCATGAAGAGTACACCTAAAGTGAATGGGAGATCCCTTTTCATTTGGGAGGGGAAATTCAAGACAAGGGAGCTGGACGAAGCAAACTGAAACGTTCCCGGTTCATGCCTGAATCTGGACAGTTCTTATTGCCAGACTATTTGACGAAGGGCCAAACAGATGGAGGTTAGGTGATGCTTCTCGTGGCTGGATTAGCTTTCTACTCTGTGTGGCTTCATGCTACACTTACAGTCTATAGGTTACCAGTACTGGAGGGTATGAGTTATGTGGAGAGACTGGGGCTTCACTGGAAAATAGGAGGTTGAGCAGTGACTTTTGAGAGGTTTATTAAATCGTGAGGGGTATAATGTGAACAGCAAGGGCCTTCTCCCTTGGATAGGGGAGTCCAAAACTAGAGGGTATTTTTTTAACGGGAGAGGAGAAAAATTTGAAGGGCAGTAAAGGGGAACTGTTTCAAACAGAGGGTCGTTTCTATGTGGAATGAACTGCCAAAGGAAGTGAAAGATGCAGGTACACTTCCAACATTTAAAAGACATTTGTACAGGTACATGAATGGGAAAGCTTTAGAGGGATATGGACCCAACTCAAGCAAGTGGGACTCGTTCAGTTTGGGAAGCCTGGTCAGCATGGACAAGTTGTAATGAAGGAGGCTAGAGAACGCAGAAATTTTTTTGATATTTTGAAAATAGTTCACATTACAGGAGATGAAGTGCTAAATGTCTCAGAAAATATAAAGATTGATAAATCTCCAGTACCTGATCTCGTGTATCTGAGGATATTGTGGGAAGTAAGGGAGGAGGTTGCAGAAATATTCGTATCATCTATAAATATGGGTGGGTGTGACATGACTGGAGAGTGGCTGATATTATCCCTTTGTTTTAGAAGGGATGTGGGAGAAGCCTGAGAACTATGAACCTTAGCCTAACACTGGAAAACAGTGACAGAATTAGGTTGGTGTGGATTTATGAAAGGGAAATCATGTTGGACAAAACTGCCGGAATGTTTCAAAAATGCAACATTTAGAGTTGAAAAGGCAGTGGATGTGGCTTATGTAGGCTTTGAGAAGGCATTCAAACTCCCCACATAAGAGATTAGCACGTAAATTTAAAGCATGAGAGATTGGGTATTCACAGGGATACAGAACTGTTTGGCACACAGAAACAGTCAGAATAAACAGTCATTTCTTGTATGCCAACCAGTGCCCAGTGTGGAACTGTGGTCCATGGTGGATCCCAGGTATTCATACAATCAATTTATCATTTAAATGAGAAATGCGTCTCAGTTCGAGATTATCCAGTTGGATTACAAAACTAGGAAAACACAAGTCACTGACAGTCAGCATGCAGGTGTAGCAGGGGGTGAAGAAGGCAAATGGTATTTTGACCTGCAGAGTTAGAGCGTTTGAGTACAGGAGCAGGGATGTCTTACTGAAATTGTACAGGATCTTGGTGAGACCACACCTGGGATGGTATGTGTAAATTTGGAATTTTTATCTGTGGAAGGAATTTCTGGCTACAGAGGCTGTTCACAACAGTTGATCAGACTGATTCCTGGGATGGCAAGACTTACATATAAGGATAGGATGGATTGGTTAGGATGAAATTCACTGGAGTTTAGAAGAACGATGAAAGATTTCACAGAAACCAAAAAAATTCTAGGTAAATACAGGAAGGATGTTATCAATGACCAGGGAGTTGGAGCTTAGGGGCATGGACTCGGCTGTGAAGAATTGAAATGAGGAAATTTTAAAAAAATACAGAGACTGGTGACCCTGTGAAATTTGCTGCCACAGAAAGCAGTTAAGGCCGAACACTGGATGTTTCCAAGAAGACGATAACATGTATAGTTGTCGGGGCTTAAGGGATCAAAAGAACTGGCTCTAAAGTGGGAGGAGGCTGAGTAGAATGATCAGCCATGATCAAAGTGACTAGCGGAGAAGGATCGAAAGCTACAATGGCCTGCGCCTGCTCCTATTTTCTATGTTTCTATTCTGTTGAAGGTGGAATATAAGAACAAAATGACAACAACAGACACAAAAAACAGCACGACCTTATCACCACTGGATGAAAATCCTACAACTCCTTTCCAATTTGCAACATGGGAGCTACATCACCACGTGGATTGCAGCAGTTCAAGAAAGTGCAGTGTGATTTTGGAAGCTTCTGCAGTGGCTGCTCTGTCTCTCATTTTCAATCCAGTTTTCAAGTTGTTGAATGCCCTGAGAAAAGTAACAGAGTATGTCAGAAATATCTTTGGAAGTTTGCTGATACTGGGGGAAGCAAGGGGTGGGATAGGGGCTGGAGGTACAGAAGTGGGTAAAGTGGGGGAAGAGGGACAATGAGAGAAACAACTGGCTGGATTTTGTCGGGGGGTGATGGGTGAAGAATAACCCCAATATCCAAACCACACGGACCCACCCTGTTCAGCTCTCTCCCTCCACTCTGTGGTCTTTCTCTGAGCCTCTGTCACACCAGCAGCTAGCTCAGCATCAAAGATGTGCATTTGGCCCAGTTTTAAAGTCCTTCTGTTTGACAACATTCTCTCCCAGACTTGCTGGCACCAGTTCCCAGATGCGGACCTTATTAATGGCCAAAAGAGTCTACACAGTTTTCCAATAAGAAACAACCTGCAATCGACTTCCAGGCCTGGCCTCAGAAGCCAATAATTGATTTTGCATTTTTTGGAGCACAATAGCTGCTCACAGTCCAGACGTCACCGTTCAACTCTCAGATTCAAGTCAAAAATGACTTTTTAAAAACTCAAAACAAAAGTCAGCGAGGGTGCTAACACAATACGCAATGGAAAGACCTCGAACCAGTGAGTGCACATTGGAGTTCTGCTTTACTGAGAACACCTCTCATTGCTGTAATCACATTCTGAAGTGGCTTGACAGGGTAAAAGCTGACAGGACTTTCCCGCTCACAGGACAGTCTAGGCCTGTTTCAGGGAGGAAGCCTGAGGCTCTCTGCAAACTAAACGCGGTACTGGAAGACCCCTGTTTGGGACCTGAGACCTAAACTGAGCAATCACGCAGCCCTCTTGCTGGAATACAGCACCGAAGCTGCCCTCCCCTTTAACCTGTACTCACCACTTGTGGCTCTCATGGAGGACCATTTCATTCCGGATATCTCTCCCAGTACGCATGCTCACAGTCACAATGAGCTGTGCGCATGCTTCATAGCTGAATACGCCGGTTTGAGATAATGGGAACTGCGGATGCTGGAGAGTGTGAGATAACAAGCTGTGGGGCTGGATGGACACAGCAGGACAAGCAGCATCTCAGGGGCACAAAAGCTGGTGTTTCGGGCCTAGACCCTTCTTCAGAAAAGGGGGATGGGGAGAGGGTTCTGGAATAAATAGGGAGAGAGTGGGGAGGCGGACCGAAGATGGAGAGAGGAGAAGGTAGTTGGCTGTTGGTTTGTTCGCCGAGTTTGGCAAATGAATTGCAAACGTTTCGTCTCCAGTCGAGAAGCCATCATCAGTGCGTAGCTGCTGCTGCGTAGGAGAAGATAGGTGGAGAGGAGGCAGGCAGGTCAAAGAGGCAGGGATGGAGCCAGTAAAGGTGAGTGTAGGTGGGGAGGTAGGTAGGGGATAGGTCAGTCCGGGAAGGACGACAGGTCAAGCGGTCAGGATGAGGTTTGTAGGTAAGAAATGGGGGTGTGGCTTAAGGTGGGAGGAGGGGACAGGTGAGTGGAAGAACAGGTTAGAGAGGTGGGGACGAGCTGGGCTGGTTTGGGATGCAGTGGGGGAGGGGAGATTTTGGAGCTTGTGAAATCCACATTGATACCATTGGGCTGCAGGGTTCCCAAGTGGAATATGAGTTGCTGTTCTGTCACCTTCAGGTAGCATCATTGTGGTGCTGCAGGAGGCCCAGGATGGACATGCCATTTGTAGAATGGGAGGGGGAGTTGTTTAGTTCGAACCGAGCATGGGTGATCTGCAAAGTTGTCCCCACGCCTCCGCTTGGTTTCTCCGATGTAGCGGAGCCACAATGGGAACAGCGGATGCAGTCTGGCACATTATCAGATGTGCGGCCTGGGATCGAGGTGAGGGGGGAGGGGTAGGGGCAGCTGGAGCACTTCCTGCGGTTGCAGGGAAAAGTGCCGGGTGTGTTGGGGCTGGAGGAGAGTGTGGAGCGGACAAGAGAGTCACGGAGAGAGTAGTCCATCCGGAAAGCAGACAAGGGTGGGGACGGGGTGTGAGGGATGAGTTGTTCAAAATGTGGGAGACGCGGTCGAGGGAGTTCTCAACCACTGAGTGGGGGGAGGTTGCCGTCCTTGAAAAACGAGGACATCTGAGATGTACAGGGGTGGAACTCATCAACCTGGGAGCAGTTGCGGCAGAATTGGGAATAGGGGATGGCATTTTTGCAGGAAGGTGGGTGGGAGGAGGTGTATTACAGGTAGCTGTGGGAGTCAGTGCGCTTGAAATGGATATTGGTTTCTGGGTGGTTGCCAGAGATGGAGACAGAGAGATTCAGGAAGGAGGGAGAGGCATTAGAGATGGTCCAGGTGAACTTAAGGGTGTGGTGGAAGGTGTCAGTGAAGTGAATGAACTGTTTGAGCTCCTCGTGGATGCATGAGGTGGCGTGGATGTCGTCATCACTGTAATGGAGGAAGAGGTGGAGTTTAGGGCCTGTGCAAGTATGGAAGAGGGATTGTTCCACATAACCTACAAAGAGGCAGGCACAGCTTGGGTCCATGTAGGTACCCATGGCCACCCCTTTTGTAGGTAGTGGGAGGAATTGAAAGAGAAGTTGTTGAGGGTGAGGACGAGTTTGGCTAGGCGGATGAGGGTGTCAGCGTTGGGGCACTGGTTGGGCCTGCGGGATAGGAAGAAGCATGGGGAATGCGGGTGGAAAGGAACTGGACGTCCATGGTAAAGATGAAGTGTTGGAGACTGGGGAATTGTAAGTTTTGTAGGAGATGGAGAGTGTGGGTGGTGTCACAGACGTAGGTAGGGAGTTCCTGGGCTAAGGGTGAAAAAATGAATTCCAGTTAGGTGGAGATAAGTTCAGTGGGGCAGGAGCAGGCAGAGATAATGGGTCAACCAGGGCAGGCAGGTTTGTGGATTTTGGGAAGGAGATAGAAGTGGCCGTTGCAGGGTTGGGGAATGATGAGGTTGGAGGCTGTGGGTGGGAGGTCATCTGAGGTGATGAGGTTGTGGATGGTTTGGGACATGATGGTTTGGTAGTCGGGCGTGGGGTCATGATTAAGGGGGCAGTAGGAGGTGGTGTTGGAGAGTTGGCGTATAACCTCAGCGATGTAGAGGTCAGTGCACCATACCACAACTGTGCCTTCCTTGTCCATGGGTTTTATGGTGAAGTTGGGATTGGAGCAGAGGGCTGTACGTTCTGCAGGGAAGAGGTTGGAGTGAGTGCGAGGGGTGGAGAGGTTGAGGCATTTGATGTCACGGTGGCAGTTGGTGATGAAGAGGTCGAGGGAGGGTAGAGGACCTTCGGATGGTGCCCAGGAGGAGGGGGTGCATTGGAGGTGAATGAAGAAGTCAGTAGAGGGAGGGTTAGGCTCACGGTTAGAGAAGTAAGCATGGAGGCAGAGGCGGCGGAAAACCTACTCAATGTCCAAGCGTGACCGGTATTGATTGATGTGTGGGTGAAGGGAGACAAAGGTGAGCCCCTTACTGAGGACTGATCGTTTGTCCTCAGTAAGGGGGAGGTCTGTGGGGATGGTGAAGACTCGACAGGGCTCAGTGTTTCTGTCTCCTCTGGAGCTGCTAGCTGTGGAGGCTGTGGGTGGAGTGACATCGGAGATGGTTGTGGGTGGAGTTGCATGGGCATGGGCGGAGTTGGATCGGTGGTGGGCGGAGTGCCGTTTGCGCTGGTGGTGGGAGGAGCAGGGTAGGAGGAGGCAGCTGCGTTGACGGTAGGTGTGTCCTCAGTGTCTATGGTGTTGGACATGGAAATGGAGGTGGTGGCATTCGCTGTCCCGGGAACGGTGTATCCTGCGGCGGAGGATGTGACGTCATCCCCAGTTGCTCCGAGAGTGGCCACATGGCCAAAGCTGGCGGGCACATTTTGGGCGAGTTCTTGTGTCGGGTTGGGGATTTGGGAGGTGTAGGTTGCCCGTTTTGGATGGTAGGCACCAGGAAGTTTACTGTACTTACGGTTTTTTGTCTCCACTGAAGCTGAGTAGAATTGTGAGTTCAGGTTCTGGATCCTACGAAGAATAAAAAAACAGGAGAGGTCCTTTGCAGGTCTGAGAGAGGGAGGCTCTGAGCTGGGGTAGGCTGGATTGCAGTGCCTGGAGTTGCCATCGCATTTCTGCGAGTGTGTGTTTCAGGAGTCACAGGGAAAGATGCTTCTGAAGTGTCTTAATGTTCTGGATGTAGACATTGTCACATTTGGGGCCAAGTTGGGAAGGCTTGAATGTGGACTGTAGTCCAATGGGGATGATCTGGTTCCGTAGGCAGGTACTAAGGAAGGTGATGTGGCTGTCGTACCTGGTTTGCTGCAGGGCATGGTCGAGCAGTTTCAAGGCCGAAGAGGACACTTTTTGGCCACTTTTCCAGGGTAATGGTGAGACTGCATGAGGCTGTGTGCATGATGAAATCAGAAGCCATCCGGGGATGATTCACCGAACTGATTCCTGTGAGAAGTATTTATCTTCAGAGGAAATCATGACCAGACTGGCCCTGGATTTATTGGACTTTAGGCGAATGACACACCATCTTGTTTAAACGCAAAATATTCCAAGCAGTCTTTTCAAGTTGAATGCTGAAACATTATTTCCATTTGTGCACGAGATTACCACCAGTGGATGGACTGTAAACTGGAGAATATTTCATTGAGACAATGTTGACTTATTTCTTTTACCCTTTCAAAGGATTGTGTGTTTATGGAAATCTTTCCAGAGAGAGATGGAGGATAAATCATTGAATATTCCTAAGGGAGAGGCAGACAGATTCTTGACTGAGAATAACACACCAATGTTATAAGGGGTGGAGAGGAACGTTTATTTGAGGCCACATCATTCAAGAGCTCACCGCATGGAGGACTTGGTTTGATTTTTCTAATCACTTACTCCTGATCCAAGTTTTCACATGGCCACGAAGGCTCTGCCTTTCAGAATGATGGGTACAACTTCCAAATATGATTTTTAAACGACACTATGAAAATACTCAGGAAAGCTTCATGGTTTTTCAGCAAGATCAGAGAGACAGAACAAAGTTAAAATCTCAATAAAACTTCTTTAGTAAACAGATTGGGCTGAATATATGTCTTTAATAGTACAGATTACTTTTATTTGGAGTGTTGAGATGACTTTTGTTGGCAAGACCAGCATTTATTGCCTCTGTCTAATTTCCATTCAGAATATGATGGTGAAACCCAGGGACACTAACATATGTTTCATGGAGACTTTCAGGATTCTGAAGAAGTGTCAGTGAATGGACAATGATATAGATTCAAGCCAGGATGCTGTGTGGTCTTGGAGATTGTAATCCTCACCACTTGATGCTCACAACATATGGAAATTGTGATCAGAGATAATGGGAACTGCAGATGCTGGAGAATCCAAATAAGAAAGTGTGAAGCTCGATGAACACAGGAGGCCAAGTAGCATCTCAGGAGCACAAAAGCTGACGTATTATGGAAATTGTGAGACTGCTTTTTCTGTTTTCAAAAATTAAGGTCAGAGAGCCATTCAGCATAAAAACAGGACCTTCACATCAACATGTCTATTCCAATCAAAAAAACAAAACTACATTAATCACACTTATCTTGAAGTCAACACCCACTAGGCGTGGCATTTTGAGTGCTTTCCAGCTGCTTCAAAAAATGCTGCGTTATCTTTAATTATCTGTCACCTGAGCTGTGATTTGTCTATTTCTTTCACATTATGCATGAACTGCATTTTGCAAATATATCCCACAACCTCAAAGACAGCAATTAGCTCTATAGATCAATATTTTTTCTGGAAAATCAGACCTTTTTAATTCATTTGGGATTTTAGTGTAGCTAGACCGGCATTAATTGACCTTGAAAACTTCCAGCTAGAAGTTCGCCAAATTGGAAATGTGGTGGACACTGAAAAAGGTTACTTCAGAGTACAATGGGATCTTGATCAGATGGGACAATGGACCAAGGAATGGTAGGTAGATTTAATTTGAATAAATCTGACATGTTGCATTTTGGAAATCAAATTGGGGCAGCACTTGTGCTCTAAATGGTAAGGCCCTGGGGAGTATTGCTGAGCAATGAGTCCTGGTGTGCAGGCACTTGGTTCCTTGAAAGTTGATTCAGAGATAGATAGGATAGTAAAGAAAGCATTTAACACAGAACATAGAATAGTACAGGCCCTTCGGCCCTCGATGTTGTGCCGAAATGTGAAACAATCTGAAGTCCATCTAAACTACACTGTTCCATTATCATCCATATGTTTATCCAATGACCATTTAAATGCCCTTAAAGTTGGGAATCTACTCCTGTTGCATTTGGTACAACTTGCCTTTATTGGCCAGTGCATTGCGTGTAGTTGTTGGGAGGTCCTGTTGCGGCTGTACACTGGTTAGGCCACTTTTGGAATATTGCATGCAATTCTCGTCTCCCTGCTATTGGAAGGATTTTGTGAAAACTGAAAAGGTTCAGAAAAGATTGATAAGAATGTTGCCTGGGTTGGAAGGTTTGAGCTGCAGGGAGAAACTGAAGAGGCTTTTGCCTGGAGATTCGAAGGCTGAGGGGTGACCTTACTGAGATTTATAAAGTCAGGAGGAGAATAGATAGGGTATCTAGACAAGGTGTTTTCAGCATGATGGGGGAGTCCAAAATTAGAGGGTGCGAGTTTAAGGTGAGCTGGTAAAGATTTAGAAGGAATCTCAGGGGTAACTTTTTCACACAGAGGGAGGTGAGTGTGTGGAATGAGATGCAAGGAGAAGTAATGGAGTTTGGTACAATTACAACATTTGAAAAGATGGGTCTGTGATTAGGAAAGGTTTAGAAGGATATGTGTCAAAAGCTAGCAAATAGGACAAGATTTATTGGGGATATGTAATTGGTATGGATGAAGAGAACTGAAGCCTCTGTTTCCATTCTTCACAACTTTCTGACTCTATGATTTGGTGAATTTCTGATGAATAGTTACACACAGGATATTTGTCACTGGAAGTTGATTATCTCATTGAATATCAAGGTGGTGCTTTTGGATTGCCTCCTGTTGGAGATAATTCCTAACCGGCAACACTGAAGAACTGTTCGTGTTAGCCATTCATCAGCTAAACCTGAATGGTGCCACATATTTTGGAATAACGACATAGACTACTGCAGGAATTGAGGACTGTGAAGCGGTGCTGAGGAATATGATCTGTTAGTTTGTAAGCATTCACAATCTTGGCTCAAACAGAAACATTCTCTTTGGAAATGCATATTCGAGTGGCACGAACATGGAACCAGATCATGGAAACAGCAGTGGAGTGGAGTGGGGATTAAAAACCGGCAGGAAAACAAATACATTCTCAAAGTGTGTGCATGGGAAGAAGGAGTTTATTCATCTTTTAGGAATGACGCCATAACAGCTAAAATATTTTATTCTAATGAAGGGAAAGCTGTGTCCATTTTATTGGTTTCGTTAAAATAATGGCGATAAACAGCTGGAATAATCTTGCACTGACCATTTGAAAAATCCTGTATGTCTTCAGAGATAGCTGGGCTGTCCTCGGCTGAGTAAGTGCTGATACTGTCTGAGTGATGCTGTTTTGAAACACATTCTGAGCACAGTTGATGGAACAGACAAACAAGTACCATTGGCCAGTACTTCAGAATACATCAGACCTTTCATGGCTGCTCCCACACAGAACCATACAATTGAGAAAAGGCCCATTGAGATTACACCACCAGATGCTGATCCAAATGCTTTTAAAGTTTGGGATGTTACCTGCCTCAACCACGCTCCTAAGCAGTGCAATCCAGACACCAACTAGCCTCGTCACAAATAGGACAAACATCTGCTGACAGAATCGGAAGTCCGCACCGAAAAAAAAGCTTTGGAATATTGTGAGAACAATGAGCACAGTGTTCTGTACTTTCACTCATTCGTGTTTTAGCTCATGTTCCAACATCATTTGAAGTGAGATCAGAGTAACTTGCCATGCCACCCATGTTACTTCACTCATTGTGGCATTGTGGACCCTGAACAAAAATGTGATCAATGCAAATTGGAGACAATCCTGCACTGGTAATGTCCTCGACTCGACAATGGGGAAATCAGTCTCTGAAAGTAGTCATTCAAGTCACTTGTCGTCCTGCATAGGCACTAAATTGCTGTTCCTTGACTATAATGTATTGAAAAAAAAATCCTGGAATCCCTAACAAACAGCTCTGTGTGCATGTCTGCAGCATTTGGATTGGAAGTGTTTCAGGAAGGCAGCTCACTGTTACTTTCTCCAGAGCTATTGGTGATGACAAATAAACTCAGCCTTTGCTAGTGCCTGCTAAAACCCATGGTTGAGTGCGTCCTATTAAAAATATCAGGATATTTTATGTTTTCAAAGTTGAGCCCAAAGTCTCAGAAAGGTAAGACTTTGCTGGATGAGTGTAACCCCAGCGAAATCAGGAGCACGGTATGACATTGAGTTAAGGATCCACATCGTTTTCAATAAGAGGACTGATTGTGCGATATCAGTGCCACTGAGTTCAAACTTTTCATGGCAGTTTATCTCAATGTAACATGCCATCGAAACTTGGGATCTTTATTAAAGAAACTTTGCAATGTCTCCTTTAATGACCTTTCACAAATACTTGAAGGTCAACTCAAATGGCAGCTTCACTGTTGTGATTCAGATCAGACAAATTGTGACAGTCCAAAAGAAAGAAAAGAAATGTTGGAATAAAAATTATCATGTCTAGCAGCATCTGCAATATGACTTTTTCAGAATAGATTCATTACAGACCAGATCTGTTAACTCAAAACCTGTCTCCAGATGTTACCTCATATATTGTGTTTCTCCACTAACTTCTATTTCAGGTTTCCTTAATCTCCAGAATTTTGCTTTTCTTGATAGGTCCAGATGTTGAACTTGGTTATATTTGGACAATATCGTCCATCCCTGATTCCGTGAGAGCCATTGGGCTGACAACAGGTGTATTACACCAGTGTCTGTTTCTTTATTAAAAATATTCTGTGAATATCATCCTCAATGCAGGAATTTCAGGAAATTGATTTTGATTGAAAGTAAATTTCCAAGGCAGCTGCACTTCATGAGACAACAGAAATAGGTTACTCATGATGGCACAATCTGTGCCCGTCACTGAAAGTGTTTCCCCTTAGGCTCTGAAGCCTTTTCATACAAATCTCAGAATAATTACAGCAAGATGGAGGTCACTCAGCCCATCATCTCTACACCAGCTGGCAGTGAACTATATCCCTACTATCATTATCCTGTAAAATCCCTATACACCTAACATTTTGAAATCCCAAAATGTCAGCTTTTCTGCTCCTAAGATGCTGCTTGGCCTGTTGTGTTCATCCAGCTCTAAAGCTTGTTATTTTGAAATCTTTGTCTGCTTTTATTTCTGAATATCCTGTGCGTATATGAACAATTTTATCATTCTGCATACACCATGATTAAACAGTGTTTACATCAAATATAGTTTCCTATTACATTTAAAATTATCATGGTGTGTTCATATTGTTGTTTGGCATTCCATCTCCCAAATATAATCTCTTTCCTTGCTCTGCATTACATTTTTTTCCATCTGTCAGAATAAGTGCTAGCCAAATACTGGTGACATTGGGATATCACTGTGCTCCCGTCCAGTCACTACAGCCACTGCCCCCATTCCTCTCTGTCTCTGAACCAATGTCACATTCATTCTGTCCCTGGCTCTTTAGTCCATGGGCTTTCATGAACAGCATCATTGTACGCACCACATTTGATTTTAGTTTTAGTCAATTGAATCAAGAAATGTAAATGTTACTGCTTTAAAGCACATAAACCGCAATGAAGAACTTTGTATCTTCAACATACAATGTTGTTTTATTGCAGGAGTGAGAAGGCCAACCCAATTTTGCTCAGCATTTTTTTTGTACAATCAGCACAGTAATGACATTTTGCTTGTCTTTTTTTGCTGGGGGGGGGGGATAGTGTATTGATGCAGGTGGTTACAGCATTGCACGTGGACAACAAGGGAGAGCCACTTAACCTGAAAAATGAAAACATCCATCATTCTCCCTCACCACATACATCTTTAGAGCAATTGGTGATGGAATATACAACAAATAGACAATGATGTGAACATCCAATCCAGCCCAGTTTCAACTGTGAACCAAAGGTTCACTGAAAGTGTAAAGAAAGGGGTTAACTGGAACTATTTGTTCAGTGACTATGATTGATGTCAGTCTCTATGGATTCTAACTGCGTCACAGAAAGCTTTCCCTCTCCTATAACTAAGGCGCTCTGTTCTATGTCTTATCCCATAGTATAAGCGGGAGCATCAGTGACAGCCCTAACAGGGATCGGCAGCTGCAGAAAGAGGGGGTGGAGAGATCAGAATCTGAGGACAATAGACTGGAATGTGACAACAATGGATCAGAATCTCAGAACAATAGACTGGAATGTTACAACAATGGATCAGAATCTGAGAGCAATAGACTGGAATGTTACAACAATGGATCAGAATCTCAGAACAATAGTCTGTAATGTTACAACAATGGATCAGAATCTGAGACCAATAGACTGGAATGTTACAACAATGGGCAGGGGTTTATCCTCGGGTCTTATTTTTCTTACTGCATCTTGGTCAACGTTACCACTTCGAATAGAAGGTGTACTGATGATTATTCAGGCTGGTTACTATCCCATTCTCGCTGTTGTTGGTGTTCCTGGTAAGCCTTTCTATCTCTGTCCAGTCACTACTGCCGCAATGCATATACAACTTTGTTGCCGTTTCTGTTACCTGTATTTGGAAAAGATGGAAACAATTATCTTCAGTTTCAATTAAAACCTCGCTTCATTGTCCATGAATTTCAGACTCATCCTTCGCAAGCATCTGAGAACAAGGCTTGTTCACAACATTGAGGGCCTTTTTTGATTTATGTCTTACTATTGTTTCCATCATCAAATTTGTCCAACACCAGCTCCATAATATCTGCAATCTCCCGCTCTGCCTCTGTGCTGTGGCTGGATAAACCATTATCTATGCCTTGGTAAAATTCAGGCTTTATGTTTCCAGCTGTCTTCTGACCAGTCTTCCAAGTTACAAATAATTTGATCACACCCTTGTTCTTGCTTTCAAAGTAACTAACGATAGGGACTCCATATTAGAGTAGTTAAGTCACTCAGCAGGTAATGCAGAGACACTGGTTATTACATTGTTTATTACGGGTATTGTTTCAAATCCTACCACAATTGGTGGTAGGACTTTCATTCTAATGATAAGAATTGCAACCATGGCCAATTTAACTAATAGCAACCATAAAACCAGCAGCAATTTGTCAAAAAACCTATCTCATTTCACTGATCTCCTTTGGTAAAGAAATCTAACGTTATTACCCGGGGTGAATTAAGTGTGAATTCAGACCCACAAAACGTTTCTGGCTTCAGACTGTCGTGTAGAATGGTCACAGCTGAAGGTAATTAATGATGGGCATTAAATGCTTCTTTTGCCAATGATTTTGTCATACCATGAAATTTATTTGAAAAAAAACAGTAAAACCAAAGAAAGAAATATGTCAGAGGTCTGAAACAAAAATAAAACTGAGGAAGTGAACAGTGCTGAGGAAAGTGAACAGTTTGGCAGTCTCTGATGAAATAAAAATGGAGTTAACATTTCAAGTCGACTGAACAAACATCAGAACTGAAATCTGCTGGCAGAGATTGTGATTTATGCTGGTGACAGGGATATTTGTTTTGAAGGGGGAAGGAATGAGTTGAATAAATTGAGAAAGAGACAGCGAGAGAAAAATACAAGCAAAAAAGGGGATTGTTGATGATCAGGTCGGATGGAAATAAAATGTGGAATTAATTACTTTTTTTGCCTTTTCCCATATTCCTGAATACCATGCCCATGTCGATGTACTTCTAAGTCCCTGCTGAAAGTAAGCTGTGTCACCTCAGTCTGTCTTTCCTGAATGTGGTCATCTTCTTTATGCATTAATGGTTTGTGGGTGTGACTGGCTGGGCCAGCATTTACTTCCCTTTCCTCGTTGCCCTTGAGAAGGTGTTTGTGAGCTTTTTTCTTGCATCTCTACCGTACACATGCTGTATATTGCTGTAAATAGGTCTGTGCTGTGTCATTTCTGTGAGGCTTTGTGGTGCTTGATATAACTGAGTGGCTGGTTTGGTCATTCCAAATAGCAGTTGAGAGTTCACCACATTGCTGTTGGTCTGGAGTCACATGTAGGCCAGGCCAGGTAAGGATGGCAGATTTCCTTCCCTGAAAGCCATTAGTGAGCCAGGTGTTTTTTTTTTCCCAATGATCAATGATGGCTTAATAGTTTCATCATTCCAGGTATTTCAATGAATTCAAATTCCACAATCTGCTGTGGCGGGATTTGAATTGGGGTGTGGGTCATTACCTGGATCCTTGGATTAGTATTCAGAAATAATTCCACAAGGCCATCTCATCCCCAACATCCCCTGTCAACTCCAGCAGCAATAGTGGTGTTGCTGTTACTGTGACTGTGGTACAGAAAATTGTGCAATTACATTGTCAACTGCTTCTATTCAGTGTGGGCACATTAAAATTTCAGTTCATTGTGACCGTACAGAGATATAACGGTTTATCAGCCAGAAAAATAAACTAAGGAGAGGAAGGCATTTTCAACACTGAGAGAGTGCGCCCTGTATGCACTAGGGAGAGGCCAGTACTGACAATGGCCATCAAGTGAACTGGTTTCATTCCAGAACTTCCTCAGAGATAGTAGGAACTGCCGATGCTGCAATCTGAGATAACAAGGTGTAGAGTTGGATGATCACAACAGGCCAGGCAGTATCAAAGGTTCAGGAAAGTTGATGTTTTGGGATTTGAAAAGGATAGGTGTATATTCTGGCTGGGAGGTTTGCTGGTGTCACTCAGGAGGATTGAAATTAGCTTGGCGGGGGTGTGGGAATCAATGCAAAGTGAATGGACTGAAAGGGAACTAGAGAAATAGGGCCAGTAAGACTCAGAGAAAGAACAAACTGGGTGTAGTTGCTAATCAAAGCGGATCTAGTAGACTGAAGTTCACCTGTTTCAATGCAAGAAGTGTAACAGGTAGGGCAGGAGAACTTAGAGCTGGGATTAGTACTGAGAACTGTGATTTTGTTGCTATTACAGAGACTTGGTTAAGGGAGGGGCAGGATTGATCGCTTAACGTTCCAGGATACAGGTGTTTCAGGCAGGATTGAGGCAGGTAGATAATGGTTGGGTGAGTTGCACTACTTGCTAAGGTGAACATCACAGCTGTACCATGGGAGGACACCTCGGATGGCTCATACAGCGAGGCAATACGGGTAGAACTCAGGAACAGGAAGGGTGCAATCACAATGTTTGGGGTTTACTATAGGCCTTCATACAGTCAGCAGGAGATAGAAGAACAGGTTTGTAGCCAGACTTTGGCAAGATGTAAAAGTACAACGTTGCTATTGTGGGTAATTTTAGCTTCCCATACATTGACTGGGACTCACTTAGTGCTTGGGGCTCGGATGGGGCAGAGTTTGTCAAGAGAATCCAGGAGGGCTTTTTGAAACACAATGTAGACAGTCCATCTTGGAAAGGGGCCGTACTGGACCTAGTATTGGGAATGAACCTGCCCAGGTGGTCGATGTCTCAATGAGGGAATAGCTCAAAGACTGTGATCACAATTCAGTAAGTTTAAGGGTCCTGATGGATAATGATAGTTGTAGTTATCGAGTGAAGGTGCTAAAGTGGGGAAAGGCTAATTATAACAATATTAGGCCGAAACTGAAGAATGTAGATTGGGACAGATGTTTGAGGGCAATTTCACATCTGGTATGTGGGAGGCTTTCAAGTGTAAGTTGCTGGGAACTCAGGACAAGTACATTACTGTAAGGATGAGGGAAAGTACGCCAAGTTTTGGGAATCTTGAATAATGGGAGATATTGTGAGCTTAATTAGAAAGAAAGAGAAAGTATTTATTGAGGCTAGGAGGCTGGGAATATATGACTCGAGGGTGGAATATAAGGAAAGATTAAAGAAATTTAAGCGAGGAGACAGGGCGGCTATAAAGTGGTCATGAAAAGTCATTGACCAACAAGATTACAGAAAATCCCATATATACATACAAAGAGCAAGAGGGTAGCCAGGCAGAGGGATGGCCCACTCAAGGACAGGGAAGGGAATTTACATGCGGAGCCAGAGGAATATGGCGAGGTATTAAATGAGAACTTTGTGTCAGTATTTACCATAGAGAACGATGTGGTGGATGATGAGTCTGGGGAAGGGTGTGTAGATAGTTTGGGTCATATTGAGATCAAAAGTGTGGCATTCCTCAGGAATCAGTATTAGGACCTTTGCTATATATATATATATATATATATATATATAAATGATTTGGAGGAGAATATAACTGGTCTGATTAGTAAGTTTGCTGATGACACAAAGATTGTTGAAATTGCGGACAGCGATGAGCACTGTCAAAGGACAAAGCTGAATATCGATAGCTTGGTGACTTGGGCAGAGAGATGGCAGATGGAGTTCAATGTGGAAACATGTGAGGTAATGCATTTTGGAAGGTCTAATCCAGCTGGAAAATATCCAGTAAATGGCAGAACCCTGAAGAGCACTCATGGGCAGTGGGATCTGGGTGTCCAGGTACACAGGTCACTGAAAGTGGCTACGCAGGTAGAAAAGGTCGTCAACAAGGCATACGACATGCCAACCATCATTGGCCTAGGCATTGAGTATAAAAATTGGCAGGTAATGTTGCAGCCTGTCCTGTCTCAGAGACCATTGAAGAGTTCAACACTGGTCTGGAGTCACTTTTAGGACATACCAGGAAAGCACAGTAGATTTGCATTCTGAAAGTACATTGTTAAAGCACATTGGTTTTTACAATCGATATTGGTTTCAAGGCCCACTTTTACTGACATCAGATTTGAAATTTTGGTCTTTTGTTCATTGTCTTAACATTCCTTGGCTGCCAAAGCATTAGCCTGGTCGGGATTAGTAATCTAATGATATATCCACAACAGCAACATCTCCACATGGGGACCCATCAAAAACCACACTGAGCAGGTTATTTCTGTGCTGCTTGACAGCTCTGTCAAAAACAACTTCCAACAATTCGACGATCTTGATGAGACTGAGGGTGTGGCAGTTGGTCAGATTGTAACTATTCTCCTCTTAGGGGACTGGGCTCAGCTGAGTAATTGTCCACATTGCCAGGTAGGTGTCAGAGTTGTGGCTGGAATGAAACAGCTTCCCCAGGGGCACGGCTTGTTGTGCAGCACAAGCCTTCAGTCCCATTGCAGGAACGGCGACAGGGCCAGTTATCTTCTTCGTGTCTTTAGTTTATCATCTTTTTCTTGGTATCATGTGGAGTGAATTGAATTGGTTGAAGACTGGCATCTATGATTTTGTAGGGGATCATGACAGGGCCAGTTATCTTCTTCGTGTCTTTAGTTTATCATCTTTTTCTTGGTATCATGTGCAGTGAATTGAATTTGTTGAAGACTGGCATCTGTGATTTTGTAGGAGATCATGACGAGGGTGAGCTAAGTCATCCACTCAATACTTCTGGCTGAGGATGGCGCAGATACTACATCCTTGACTTTTGTACTGATGTGGAGGGCTGTTCCATTGTTTCGGATGGGGATATTTGTGGAGCCCTCTCCTCCAGGGAGTTGTTTAACTGTCAATCACCATTTATGACTGGTTGTGGCAGGACTTCTGGTCTGTTGGTCATGCAATCACTTTGCCCTGTCTGTAATGGGTTAGTTCTGCTGTTTGGAATGCAAGCAGCCAAATCTGGCATTTATAATGGGCTGGCATCAGTTTAGGTTCAGATGGTTCTGACCCTGGCGTGTTTGCCTGCATTTGTCACTGAACCATTGATCAGCTTCATGGTAACCATAGACTGAGGGATTCTCTGGGACAAAAAGTTCCAGATTGTGGTTGAACACAATTCTGCTGCTGCTGTTGCTGTGGTTTACATCACCACATGAATGCCCAGGTTTGAGCTGCAATATGTGCAATGTAATTGTACTGCCTGTCCCCCAGTTCAGTCCGAGTCCCCATCGCTCCTGTACTCAGTGACCTACTGTGGGTTCTGATGTGGTAACACTTCTATTTTAATGTTCTTATTCTTCTCAGAGTGATGTCACGCCTCCAATTTGTCACATTCCTCAAAGCACATTTAACATATTCATCTGAATCTTTTCGCTTGCCCCAGTGAAATCTTCTGTTTTTAAAGTGAATGTGCTTCTCCCTGTTTATCTGCCTGACCATGATGAAGTGCTCTGTAGTGCCAGTGATGCCAGCCTTAACCAATGAATTAGTGCACCTTGCTGTGCCATTCACTTCCCAGTGTATGATGCTCCATGTTGGACAGGGCGTTTGTGCAGCTTTGACACACACTGTTGGAATTTATTTGAAAATAGAAATTGCCGAAGAAACTAAGCAGGTCTGGCAGCATCTGTGGATTGAAAGCAAAGTTAATCTGTCAGATCCGGTGACACTTCTTCAAAGCTCTCAGTTTCATCAGCAATTTTTGTTTTTGTTTCAGATTTCCAGTGTCCACAGTTCTATGTTTTGTTGAAAATTTATTTTGTGCTGATTCATTTCTGGAGAAACTCAGCAAGTCTGGATGCATCTGTGGAGATGGAGAAACAGAATTAAGATTTCAAGTCCAGCGTGAGCCTTTTTCAGAACTGAAAAGGATTGAAAAAGTACCTTGACAGATGTGCAGGAGGAGTGACAGAAAACAGAGGGTGTGGTGTACAGTGCAAAAGACAAATGGACATTTAGTTGTGGTGAAAGAGAAACAGATGCAAAATGGGAGTAAATGCAGGTGTGAATGGGGGAAGATGGTTTCTTTCCATTGAGTGCAAGTTAAACAAACATGACAAGGTCACACGGACGCCGGGAGGGAGAACGTACAAAAAATGGAGAACATTCCCAATGGTGTCAGGCTGTGAAGTTATGGAATTGAATATTAAAGCCTACAAGCTAGAAAGCTCAAAGCGTAAAATGAGGTGTAACTCGAGCTTGGGATGCCCTGCGTTGAAGCTTTGCAGGAACCCAGGATCGAAACGTTAGCATGAGAACAAGGTATAGTATCGAAATTGGAAGCAACAAGAAGGTTAGGTTTATTCCTACAGACAGAGTGGAAGTGTTTGGCAAAGCAGTCTCTCTTTGGTCTTGCCAGTGTAAAGCAGGCAGCATTGTGAGCAGCAATGACAGTAGACTGGATTGAAAGAGTGCAAGTGAAATGCTGGTTCTCCTGGAAGGTGTGTTTTGGGTTGCTGAGGAAGGAGGAATAAGTGCGATCTTTTCAAATAACCGGCTTTATTTCATCTTCAATATTGATGACATTGTTGTACATCGGGACCTCTGCAGCAACAGCTTTCATTGTGCTTTTCAGACTTTTTTAAACTCAATTTACTCACAGGCAGTTCCTGACATCCTTAGCGACAGGGTCTGGGCAACAATTTGTTTGTCATGTGCGCTCCTGTATGCTTTAAACCGATTTCCTTCATTTCAACTGCACTTTCAAGTCTTCTGTTTGTAATACGATTTATAAATTTAACCCTTGTCATGCTGTAGCTTAATCAAATATTGTTTCAATATACTCCACCACTTCCCTGCTTTTATACTCTGGATCTCTACTCATAAAACTAAGGATCCACTCAGCCTTATTCAAAATATTTTTCATTGCCCCATCACCTATAATTTCCTGATTTCTGTGTCTCTCTCTCTTTAAACAGCGGGGTGATATTTGCCAGTCTTCTGGGACCCTCTCTGACTCCAGCGATTCCTGAAAGATCACCAGCAAAGCCAAACAAACTTGTCTGCTATCTCCTTAGAACTATGGCGCACAGTCCATCTGATCTGGTTAATTTATCTACCTTCAAATCTTTCAGCTTCCCCAGCACCTTCTCCTTACTGATGGTCACCTCATTTACCTCTGCCTCTGATTCGCTTTATGTTCTGGCTGGCTGCTGGTGTCTTCCACCCTGAAGACTGATGCAAAGTCCCTCTTCAGATACACCACCATTTCTATGTTTCCCATAACTACTCCAGCCTCATTTCCAGCAGTCCCGTGTTTGGTCATGTTTCCCTCTCTTCCTTGTTATATATCTAAAGACCTCTTGCAATCTTCTTTTATATTATTAACAAGCTTGCCATCATATTTCATCTTCTCCTCCCTATTGTTTTTATCATTTCCCCTAAGATGGAGTTTCAAGTCTTACTAATCCTTTGGATTTCCAATAGTCTTCACCACTTGAACGCTTTCTCTTTTGCTCTTATGCTGTCCCTGACTTCCTGTATTACCGACAGCTGCCTTGTCCTCCCTGAGTATGCTTCTTCTCCCTTGGGAGGAATTTAAAATGTGCCTTCGAATTATCCCAAGAAACTCCTGCCATTGCTGCTCCACTGTTTTCCCTGCTCGGCTTCCCTTCCTATCAACTCTGGCAACTTCCTTCCTCCTTTGTGGTGATGTTCCTCAATTATAATCACAAATGAGCAACAGATCTAACTGAAAGAGGGAGGTTTGAGAGATGTGATACCGGGCACTATTGGAGGATTTATTAACAAGATATAAATAGAGAGGGAGACTGAAACAGAGAGGGAGTATGGATTAAGAGGTGTAAAAATAGAGAAAAATAGATTGTTGACAGAAGTAAATGTACTTCGCTACTCTGGCAATTTCTGTGTGCTGTGTTGCTCAGTATAACGAATGTGCAACAGAGTGATATGTTCGCATTCTCTGTCTGATGCCAGAACTTTTATCTACACTAATATGACAGACGCCAGCCATTGACAGAACCCAGCAGGTCAGTATATTTGTTTCCGTGTCGTGTGTTAATTAATTGAAATAAGGTGGGACACACGCAGCAGGAATTTATAACAGACAAACTGATAAGAATGAGAGAGGAGAGCATGGAAACCCAGAGAGGGGAAATTCTTGAGAGAATGGGAACAGAACACATCAGCTGACAATCAAACAATGTTTAAATGTTTTATAAATTTCGTACATCGTCTGCATCATATTTTGTGAACTATGTCTCAATTATTAACTCTGCATGTCTTGTGCATACCTGAACAGTCTTTTCTATCTGCACACACTGACCGAGTACATATCAAATCATTTCTCCTCTATTCCAAACTATTGTGTTTTGTTTACATCGTCACTCGCCATTCCTTTAGACAAGGATATTCTTTTTCCTTCTCTGCACTTTATTTTATTCTGACTATAAGAAGATATTGGTGTCTGGGGGATATCGCTTTACTCCTGCCCAGTCTGCATTTCCTATTCTCCAATTCCTTTCTGGTTGCTAACCAGTCACATAGATGCTGTCTCTGACTCTTTAATCCCAATAAATACAGCAATTGGAAATGTAATGCTAACTTTTAAGCTAAGGCCAAAGGAAACGGGAAAGAAAATGTGTATAAACCGTGAAAAAATGATTGCAACTTTAGAGGCAAATTATTGAATGTATTGTGTTAAAGATAAAATGTTGCCTTACCAGGGAAATGAGAGGAAAGTTCAGCATTTCCTGTCTTTCTTCAGGGCAATTGTGTCCAGAGACAGGGCTTACATTGGCACTTATAGTGGAGGAGGCTTCAGCGCAGTGACAACCTCTTGAATGGCTCTTAGGAATGTGGTTGCACCGAACGCCTCATGTGGATAACACAGTAGAGTCATCGAGCCTGTGAAAAGAAATCTTCACCTTTCCCCTTTATGTCTAATAGTGTGAGAGTAATTGGAGATGAGCACAAAGACCAATAGCAGGCAATGTCAACTTCCCACCCAGAACAGGTATTTATGTTACATTTAAAGTGTTGTAGTGAAAGGGGTTAACTGGAACTGTTTGTTCCGTGAATCAAATTAATGTCTGTCCCCATGGATACTGACTGTGTCACTGGAGGGTTTCCCGCTTCTATTAATAAGTGGTTTCTTTCAATGTGTTATCAAATAGTATCAGTGGCTGTGTCATCCTCAATACGATTGTGATCAGCAGTTCCAGAGAGGAGCGAGATCAGAATCTGTGACCAGCAGATTGGGATGTTCCAATATTGGATCAGAATGTGAGAACAATGGAGTGGAAAGTTACGACAACGCACCAGAATTTGAGAGGAATAGATTGGAATATTCCAATAATGGACAGGAGTTTATCTGATGGCCTTGACTGGCTTACATTCAATTGGATACGATTAACATTGCGAATAGAAGCTGTCCTGATAATTATTCAAGCAGGTTACTGTCTCATTCTCACTTTTGTTGGTGTTCCTGGTAAGTTTCTCTGTGTCTTTCCATTTATTAATTCTGTAAGACTTTGTGAACAGCACCTCGACTTCTATTTTCTGTATTTGACAAAGATGGAAACTATTGTATTCACTATCAGTCACAAACTCAATTCTAATGCCATGGCTTCACTTCCAAACATCTGAGGATGAAGAAAAGTATTCATAGCCACCTTTGGCCCATTTTGCCCTGTGCTGATCTGTATCATAATATTCACTTTATCACCAATAATATCCCCAGTCTTCACTTCTGCCTCAGTGCTGTTTATAAATAAATCATAATCTGCTCCTTTCCAGTTGCAGTTCTCTTCTGGACACACTTGCAGTTACTAAAATTTTGACTGGAGACTGATTCTTGTCTCTACCTGGACCTATGCCAGTTGCAAAGTGTGAAGACAGATTGATTCGAAAATGAGGTGGTCACGGCTTTGTGTCACTGGTTTCAGCATAACCCATCGATGGTCATCAAATGACAGTTTCACTGAACTGTTTAGATTCTAGAACTCTCCGAGCAGGAGTGGGTGCCATGTCCATCATCTCCTAAGTGCAGTGCTCCGATGTATTCACTTGGTGACAGAGGCCGTCTCTCTTCACCCCAACCCCACTGACCCACTGTTGAGTGAAATACATTAATTCTGTCTCCACAGAAGATGATACAGAAAACCTTCCAGAAATTCTACAGGACAGTGACTGTGAAAATGAGAAACTGTGCGAGATTAGAATTAATAAAGAGGAATTGCTCAAAACTAATTGATCTGAAGTTTGGTACTTTGCTCTGGTATGCCCCAGAGAATACATGGAGGTGGGAATAGAGCTAGTGAAAGAATTACAGGGTCAGACAGCTCTTCAGTCCAACCAGTCCATATCAAACATAATCCCAAACTATCCTAGTCCCACCTGCCTGGGCTTGACCAGGCTTGGAGGGCTGAATTTTCTTTGTTTTTTGATCTTTGTAAGTTCACTTCGAAGTTGTTCCCCTCTCAGCTTTGAACTTAGCACTTGACTTTTGGCCACCCCTCCCCCTGAGAAATGGACCTTGGTTATTCAGAATATTCATGGAATTGAAATTTTATAAAAAATCTGTCATGTCAGCCCTCAGGCTTTGACACTCCAGGGGAAAACCTTTCAAACTATTCGGCCTCTCCCTACAGTTCAAACCCTCCAGTCGAGGAACATCCTTGTAAATCTTTTTTCTGCGCCCTCTCAAAAATAACAACTTTCTTCCTTTAGCAGAGCCAATCGATATGTGTGCAGTATTCTTAAAGTGACCTCATCAATGTCTTGTACAGGAGCAACATGCCATCCCAACCCCTATACCCAATGCCCTGACTGATTAGGGCAATCATGGCAAATGTGTCCTTCCCTACCCTGTCTCACATGCTACTCCACTTTGAAGGAACTATGTGAGTGCAGCCAAGGTCTCTTTATTCAGCAACAGTCCCCAGGGCCCCAACATTAACTGTATAAGACCAGAAGTCTATAAGACATAGGAGTGGAAGTAAGGCCATTTGGCCCATCAAGTCCACTCTGCCTTTTAAATCATGGCTGATGGGCATTTCAACTCCACTTCCCTGCACGCTCCCTGTAGCCCTTGATTCCTTGTGAGATCAAGAATTTGTCGATCTCTGCCTTGAAGGCATCCAACGTCCTGGCCTCCACTGCACTCAGTGGCAATGAATTCCACAAGCCCACCACTCGCTGGCTGAAGAAATTTCATCTCATTTCAGTTTAAAATTTGTCGCCTCTAATTTTAAGGCAGTGCCCATGGGTCAAAGAACAAAGAACAAAGAAAATTACAGCACAGGAACAGGCCCTCCGGCCCTCCAAGCCTACGCCAATCAAGATCATCTGTTAGCGAGTTTTGAGAAGATTTGTAGCTCAAGTTGAGTTTCTGGATGTGACTTTGCTCGCTGACCTGGAAGGTTAGTTTTCAGACGTTTCGTCACCATTCTAGGTAACATCATCAGTGAGTCTCCGATGAAGCACTGGTGTTATGTCCCGCTTTCTATTTATCTGTTTAGGTTTCCTTGTGTTGGTGATGTCATTTCCTGTTCTTTTTCTCAGAGGATGGTAGATGGGCTCCAAATCAATGTGTTTGTTGATGGAGTTCCAGTTGGAATGCCATGCTTCGAGGAATTCTCGTGCATGTCTCTGTTTGGCTTGTCCTAGGATGGATGTGTTGTCCCAATCAAAGTGGTGTCCTTCCTCATCGGTATGTAAGAATACTAGTGATAGTGGGTCATGTCGTTTTGTGGCTAGTTGATGTTCATGTACCCTGGTGGCTAGCTTTCTGCCTGTTTGTCCATTTGATTGTCCAATTGTCCTGTTTGATTTGGACAACACATCCATCCTGGGTCAAACCAAACAGAGACACGCACGAGAATTTCTAGAAGCATGGCATTCCAACCGGAACTCCATCAACAAACACATTGATTTGGAGCCAATGTACCATCCTCTGAGGAAACGAACGGGAAATGACATCACCAACACAGGAAATGACATCACCAACCCAAAGAAACCGAAACAGATCAAAAGAAAGTGGAACATAACACCAGCGCTTCATCGGAGGCTCACTGATGATGTTACCTAGAATAGTGATGAAACGTCTGAAAACTAACCTTCCAGCTCAGCGAGCACACTCACATCCAGAAGATCCTCTGTCTAACATGTCATCTATTTTCTAACGGTCTGGGTCCATTTTCTCCCTGCCCATCCATATGCCTGTCCAAATATATCTTAAAGGACGCTAACGTGTCTGCGTCTACCACCTCCGCTGGCAACGCATTTAAAGCACCCACCACCCTCTGTGCAAAGAACTTTCCACGCATATCTCCCTAAAACTTTCCTCCTCTCACTTTGAACTCATGACCCCTAGTAATTGAGTCCCCCATTCTGGGAAAAAAGCTTTTTGCTACCCACCCTGTCTATACCCCTCATGACTTTGTAGACCTCAATCAGGTCCCGCCTCAATCTCTGTCTTTCTGATGAAAATAATCCTAATCTACTCAACCTCTCTTCATAGCTAGCACCCTTCATACCAGGCAACTTCCTGGTGAACCTCCTCTGCACCTTCTCCAAAGCATTCACATTCGTTTGGTAATATGGCAAACAGAGCTGTACACAGTACTCCAAATGTGGCCAAACCAAAGTCCTATACAACTGCAACATGACCTGCCAACTCTTGCACTCATTACCCCGTCCAATGAAGGAAAGCATGCCATATGCCTTCTTGTCCACCCTATTGACCTGTGTTGCCACTTTCAGGGAACAATGGACTGAAACACCCAGATCTCTCTGTTCATCAATTTTCCCTCGGACTTTTCCATTTACTGTATAGTTCGCACTTGAATTTGATCTTTCAAAATGCATCACCTTGCATTTACCCAGATTGAACTCCATCTGCCATTTATCTGCCCAACTCTCCAGTCTATCTATATTCTGCTGTAATCTCTGACAGTCCCCTTCACTATCTGCTACTCCACCAATCTTAGTGTCATCTGCAAACTTGCTGATCAGACCACCTACACCTTCCTCCAAGTCATTTAAATATATCACAAACAGCAGTGGTCCCAGCACAGATCCCTGTGGAACACTACTGGTCACAGGTCTCCAGTTTGAGAAACGCCCTTCCACTACAACTCTCTGTCTCCCGTTGCCTAGCCAGTTTTTTATCCATCTAGCTAGCACACCCTGGACCCCATGTGACTTCACGTTCTCCATCAGCCTGCCATGGGGAACCTTATCAAACGCCTTACTGAAGTCCATGTATATGACATCTACAGCCTTTCCCTCACCAATCAACTTTGTCACGTCCTCAAAGAATACTATTAAGTTGGTAAGACATGATGTTCCCTGCACAAAACCATGTTGCCTGTCACTGATATGCCCATTTTCTTCCAAATGGGAATAGATCCTATCCCTCAGTATCTTCTCCAGCAGCTTCCCTTCCACTGATGTCAGGCTCACCAGTCAATAATTTCCTGGATTATCCTTGCTGCCCTTCTTAAACAAGTGGACAACATTACCACGTCTCCAGCCCTCGGGACCTCACCTGTGTCTAAAGATGCTGCAAAGATATTTGTTAAGGCCCGGGCTATTTCCTCTCTCGCTTTCCTCAGCAACCTGGGATAGATACCATCCAGACCAGGGGACTTCTCCAGCTTAATGAATTTTAGGATACCCAACACTTCCTCCTTCCTGATGTCAACTTGACCTAGAGTAAGCAAATATCTATCCCTAACCTCAACATCTGTCATGTCCCTCTCCTTGGTGAATACCAAGGCAAAATACTCGTTAAGAGTGTCACCCATTTTCTCTGAATCAGCACATAACTTTCCTTCTTTGTCCTTAAGCGGTCAAATCCTCTCTCTAGTTACCCTCTTGCTCTTTATATATGAATAAAAGGCTTTGGGATTTTCCTTAACCATGTTTGCCAGCAATATCTCATGACCTCTCTTAGCCCTCTTAATCCTTCGTTTCAGATTCGCTCTGCATTCCCGATATTCTTGTAAAGCTTCGCCAGTCTTCAGTTGCCTAGACCTCATGTATGCTTCCTTTTTTACTCTTGGCTAGTCTCACAATTTCAACTGTCATCCATGGTTCCCTAATCTTGCCTTTTCTATTCCTCATTTTCACAGGAACATGTCTCTCCTGCATGCTAATCAACCTCTCCTTAAAAGCCTCCCACACACCAAATGGGGATTTACCTTCAAACAGTTTCTCCCAATCTACATTCCTCACATCCTCCGGAAACTTGGTATAGTCAGCCTTCTCCCAGTTTAGTACTCTTCATTTAGGACCACTCCCATCCTTGTCCATGCGTATTGTAAAACTTACGGAATTGTGGTCACTATTTCCAAAGTAGTCCCCTACTGTAATATCAACCACCTGGCCAGGTTCATTCCCCAGCACCAGGTCCAGTATGGCACCTTCCCGAGTTGGACTACATACATACTCCTCGAGAAAACCCTCCTGGACACACCTTACAAATTCTGCTCCATCTTGACCCCTAACACTGAGTGAATCCCAGTCAATGTTGGGAAAATTAAAATCTCCCATCACCACCAGCCTGTTTCTCCTCCAACTTTCCATTATCTGTTTACATATTTGTACCTCTATCTCATGCTCGCTGTTGGGAGGCCTGTAGTACAGCCCCAATTTTGTTACTGCATCCTTCCTATTTCTGAGTTCTACCCATATTGCTTCATTGCTTGAGTCCTCCATGGGGCCTTCCTTCAGTACGGCTGTGTTATCGTCTTTGACAAGTACTGCAATTCGTCCACCCCTTTTTCCTCCCTCTCTAACCCCACTGAAGCATCGATATCCTGGGACAACTAGTTGCCAATCATATTCTTCCCTCAACCAAGCCTCAGTAACAGCAATAACATCATACTCCCAGGTACTGATCCAAGCCCTAGGCTCATCTGCCTTATCAACTACACCTTTCGCATTAAAACAAATGCACCTCAGACCACCTGTCCCTTTGTGTTCATCATCTGCTCCCCGACAACTGTTCCCTTTAGTCACACTGACTCCATTAACTAGTTCCCTACAGGCTTTCGTTCCTACCTCTTTTCTGTCCAATATTTGGTTCCCATCCCCCTGCCACATTAGTTTAAACCCTCCCCCACAGCATTAGCAAAAGTACCCCCAAAGACATTGGTTCCAGTATGGCTCAGCTGTAGACCATCCAATTTGTAATAGTTCAACGTTTTCCAGAACCGGTTCCAAAGTCCCAAAAATCTGAACCCCTCCCTCCTACACCATCTCTCAAGCCATGCATCCATCCTAGCTGTTCTTTCATTTCTGCACTGACTAGCACATGGCACTGGTAGCAATCCTGAGATTACTACCTTTGAGGTCCTACTTTTTAACTTGGCTCTTAACTCCCTAAATTCTGCTTGTAGGACCTCATCCCGTTTTCTGCCTATATCGTTGGTGCCTATATGCAACACGACAACTGGCTGTTCACCCTCCCCCTTCAGAATGTTCTGCAGCCGACCGGAGACATCCCTGACCCGTGCACCTGGGAGGCAACATACCATTCGGGAGTCCCGTTTTCCACCGCAGAACCGCCTATCTATTCCCCTTACAATTGAATCCCCAATGACTATCGCCCTTCCACTCTTTTTCCTGCCCAAGGACATGAAGACGGCCCACGCTCGAGGTAAGCTTTTTAAAGTGGGAATAAAAAATGTTACCTTCCCGACAGCCTCCTGGCGCTCTCTCTGTCTGGCTCTCGCTCTCCTCCCGCCTAACACAAACAACTTAGTCTCCCCTAGTCTCCTGCCTAACAGAAACAACTTCCTAGCGTGCACCCCTTCTAAGCCATCCATTATTTTGTAAGTTTCTATTGGGTCTCCCCTCAACCTTCTGAACTCTGATGAGTACAATCCCAGGATCCTTAGCCGTTCATCATACGTTAAACGTACCATTCCAGGGATCATCTGTGTGAATCTCCGCTGGACATGCTCCAGGGCTAGTATGTCCTTCCTGAGGTGTGGGGCACAAAGTCTTGCCCTGCTTTACTCTACCAAACGCAAAACCTCTCATTTACCTAAATTAAACTCCATCAGCCACTCCTTGGCCCATTGGCCCATCTGATCAATGTCCCTTTGCACTCTGAGATAAACTTCACCACTGTCCACGGCACCACTTTTTGATGTCATCTGTAAACTTACTAACCATGTCTCTGATATTCACATCCAAACCCTTTATATTAATGATGGAAAGCAGGGAACTCAGCACTGATACTTGCAGCACACGGCTGGTCACTGGTCTCCAGTCTGTAAAACAATCCCCTGCCTTCAAGCCAATTTTGAATTCAATTGGCTTGCTCCCCCTGGATCCCATGTGATTACCCATGACTAATCTGTCTACCATTCGGAATGTTATGTAACACCTTCCTGAAGCCGATTTGGAAAGTGTCTGCCACACTGCCTTCATCAACCTTCTTTATCACCTCTTCAAAATAATCAAGTTAGTGAGACGTGATTTACACTGCACAAAGCAATGTTTACTATCCCTATTCACTTCTTGCCTTTCCAAATGTATGTAAATCCTATCCCTCAGAATCCCCTCCCACAACTTATCCAGCTCTCATGTCAGGCTCACTGGTCTCTGGCACACTGGCTTGCCGGGTCACTGTTTCCTTTTCTAGTCCCACCTCTCCCCTGATCACTACAAATTTTAAATGCAGCCAGGTTGGTGATGTGGCTGATAATATAGGTCTCAGACTGGGTCAGGGTCAGTGTAAGGAAAGAGTCAGACAGTTTTCTTGAATCTGCTAAAATGACACATTTATGACCAAACCAATTTTACTCAAACTATGATGCAAAGAAGAAACACACACACACACACACACACACACACACACACAGACACACACACACACACACACGCACACACACACGTATATTTGATGACAAGCTGAAATATTAATTTGAAAGAACTTTGTCCACGCAACAGTTGAACTCATGATAAAAGGAAAAATGTGAGAGATTGTCCCAAAGGTTATTCTGCTTCCAAATTTATTCTGCTTGGACAAGTTGTTGACAATGGGATTATTTCCTGGAACTGATAGATTTGGCTGAATTCCCTTTGCTACAGGCAGTGGGAGATTCCAATTAATCCTCATCATGAATCCTCTATGAGTGGTAAAGATGATTGGTGCGTTTTCAGCTCTCATACATTGATGCGATGAGGAACAGGGAAATAGAGAGGGAGCGATAGGCTGTTGCTTTTCAGGTGGGTTGTGTTTCTTTTCCCCTCTCTGAGTTGAATCGCGCAATAATGCTATCCAACCCCCAAACATGAACATGTGAGGTCCTCTTGAACATTGTCCGAGCTATTAGTTTCCATCACATTCCCTGCTCCATGTTGGCGCATCATTGCTGCTGTCATACATAGAGTCATTTCCTGAGCAACAAAAGGGCCGACTTGATTTAAAGACATGTTTATATGTGCCTGCATAATTTAAAAATAACAAGTCTTGTGGTTTTCACAACATCTATATTAAAATGAATGTGTCTTACTCCTAAAGAAATACAGAAATTAGTGGAAAAGGTCAGCAGCCTGGCAGCATCTATGAAGAGAAATTAGAATTAATGTTTCAGGTCAAGTGAACCTTCCTCAGAATCTGTTTTATTTTTCAAATTATTTCCCCAGTTGTATTCTCCCAATCGAGACAAATTATCTGTCACGTATTCACCATTTACACTCTCCTTAAGTTCTAATATAGTCAAGAATATTTCTGATTCTCAGAACTAAACTGTTAATCCTCCATAACATAATGCCTTCATCACAGGACAGTGTATAGAGAACCATCTTTGAAAAGTTTCAAAGGCCATTGTGATTATTTTTAGTTTTGGGCATCATACCTACAGACAGAGGATGAGATTGATTCTCAGCAATGCCCTGTACAGAAGCAGGGAAACATGCCTAACATCATACCCAGCACCCTTTTCAAGAAACAGCACTATTCCATTTACTTTCCAAGTCACTTGCGACATCTTCACACTAACTTTATATGATTTCTGCACCAGGACACACAAATCACTCAGTAGCACCAATCTCTGCGTTACTTCTCCAGTCATATAATTTACTGCTGTTTTATCCTTTCCCCAAAACACAAATGTCCCACAACCCACACTATACTGTTTTATTTGCGTTGCCGAAGTTTGCTCCCAAACAACCCCTGTCTGCACACCAGTGTAGATCGCCTCCCTCCACTTGTCATCTTATTTGGTGACTATAATGCTGTACTCGCACATTGAGCTCCAATCCGATCAGCCCTTCATCGAAATCTTTAATCTGGATTGTAAACTGTTGATGAACTCACAACATTCCTTGAGGAATTCCGTTAGTCTCAGCTTTCCAACCTGAAACTAAATAATTATCTATATTCTGCATTTCTTGTTAGCTAACCAGGACTCGCTGTGTAGCAGCTGGAAAAGGTTGCAGGGTCTCTCCTGTGGTGTGTAGCTGGTTGTCGAGAAGTATCTGAGCTCAGCAACACACCATTAGGGGCATTTGTTTTCAGATCATCAGGTAGAGGTTGTACTGTCAATGATTCTGATCCTTGAGTGTTTAAAAAACAAGCACAGAATATAGACTGACACTTGAGTAAAATGCTGTAAGGTCAAAAATGCTGTCTTTTAGATGCAGCAATAAATCTAGTCTGCCCTCTCAATCAGGTGCTCAATTTTCCCCGGACATGTATCGAGGAGAAGGGGAGGTTTCCTATCAGTCTGGTTAGCATCTGTCCCTTTAAGAACATCACAAATATAGATAAGCTTCTGGTTAATTTCATTTTTGGCTGTGGGTGCTGTGTGGAAAAATTGCCACAATTGGTACACAATAAAATAAAAAGTCTTTGATGAGTGACCTTCCAGACGTTTGCAAAGTCATAAGGGACACAGGAGTGTAAACAGCCAAGGTCTTTTCCCCGGGGTGGGAGAGTCCAAAACGAGAGAGCACAGCTTTAAGGAGAGAGGGGAAAGGTTTAAAAGGGACTTAAGGGGCAACATTTTCATGCAGAGGGTGATGTGTTTATGGAATGAGCTGCCAGAGGAAGTGGTGGAGGCTGGTACAATAACAACATTTAAATGGCTTCATGATGGGTATATGTTTCGGAATGGTTTAGAGAGGAATGGACCAAATGCTGGCAAATGGGTCCAGATTTATTTCGGATATCTGGATGGCGTGGATGAGTTGGAGCGAAAGCTCTGTTTTCATGCTGTATATCTCTGTGTCTCTATGATAACAACCATGACTGTTTGAATGGGGACATCCTTTTCCTCTGCAACAGCTTTGAAGGGAGGAGTGAGACAACAACAAACAGGATACGAGCTGCAGTTGGCCAATTGGACCCTCGAGCCTGCTGCTTAATGTAGAAAGATCATGGCTGATCTGTTTGTGGCTGAACACACTTTTCCTGTTTATTCCCAATAATGGACTCTCTTGTCCATTAAATGTCTTTTGAGCTCCGCCTTGAATATCTTCACTAACCCAGTGTTCACTATCCCCTGGGGATGAGAACACCACAGACAGCACAATGTTAAAGAGAAAGATATATTCGTATCTCAGTCTTAATTGGGAGACTCCTTAAAGTGTGTTAGCCTCACAGCAAATTACCTCCTCGAAATATTCCCGATACCTTCAGACCAGACAGGATAAGAAATTGGAGCAGAATTTGCGATCTGGCCCATCGAGTCTGCTCTGCTGTTCGATTAAGCTTGACATATTTCTCAAAACAATTCTCTCGCCTTCTCACCATAACCCTTGAACTGCTTATTCATCAGAATGTATCGATCTCCATGGCTGTGTGCATGTGCGTGCGTGCATGTGTGTGTGTATGTGTGTGCGTGTGTGTGTGTGTTTCTGCTTTATGGACGGAGACAGGGTGGTCATGGAGGATTGTCCTTCAGACTGGAAGCCTGTGGTTAGCGGTGATCCACAGGGATCGGTGCTACATTTACTTTTGGTTGTCATTTAAATGAATGATTTAGATGAAAATTATAGAAGGCAAGGTTAGCAAGTTTACGGATGACACTGAGATTATTTGAACCATGGACAGACAAGGTTATCCAAGATTACAAAGAGATCCTGAGCAAATGAATGAATCATAAAGATGCACAGTATGGGAACAAATCCTTTGGTCCACATATCCATGCTGCCCAGGTATCCGAAATTAATCTCATCCCATTTGCCAGCATTTGGCCTACATTCCTCTGGACCCTTCCAATTCATATACCCATCCTTTGAAATGGTGTTTTCACAAGCCTCCAGCACTTTATCTGGCAGTTCATTCGTATGGTTTTTAAATCTTTCCCGTTGTTCCATAAACCTGTGCCTTCTAATGTTTGACTCCCCATACTCTGGGAAAAAGACCCTGACTATTCACCCTAACCATGCCCTTCATGATTTTATAAACATATATAAGGTGCACATTTTACTCCAATCAACATGAACGGCTGTGCTTTCTGTTATCCCGGGCCTGAATTCTGAAATTCAACACTGGTCCTTCTCAATCAAGTCACAATTCTGGAAAATATTTCACCAACTTGTTTAGACATTTTATGAAACACTGCTGTGGGATTTAAATCGAGACCTCTGGTCCAAAGGTGAAGGCCACCACGCTGGGATGGCCCCTGAATCTACAATATGACTGTCCCGTATATTTGCTCATCAATCTGTTCTGACAGGCTGTGACACACCTCTGCAACTGGCAGGAGTTGTATCCAGAACTTCTGGTCCAGAGCTAGTGACATTATCATAGATTCAGAGATTGGAATTGAATCAGAGCACAGGCACAGAGGCATTGGCGCTACCCATTACACAAGACCAAAGTCATGCCCAGATTTTGAGTCGCATTTTACGTGCCAACTTTCAGCTGAATTTGAATTCATCAAATTCTGGTTAAATTTACTGAAGTACACAGGGAAGATTTTTCAGTGTTGAACAAATGCAAGGTACTTGCCTCAACTACAGGATGTTGAGGGAATGTGCTGTGCCATTGAGATAAACTATTAACATCTTTAATTGCTTGGCTATGATTTCCAGCTCAAATGGTTATTATCTGAAATCCTCCCTCTACTGACCCCTTCTCCCACCGCCAACACACCTCCTCCTCCTGGACACCATCCCCAAGCCTCCTACCCTCCCTCGACTTCTTCATCTCCAACTGCCATTGAGACATCAATTGCCTCAACCTCTCCAGCCCTCTCACCCACTCCAACCTCGCCCCGCTGATCATACAGCCCTCCGCTGCCTTGTCTCCAACCCTCACCTCACTATGAAACCCGAGGACAAGGGAAGCACAGTTGCAGAATGGCGCACTGACCTCGACATTGCTGAGACCAGATGCTAGCTCTCTGACACCTCCCTCTACTGCCTCCTTGATCATGACCCCACCCCTGACCACCAATACATCATCTCCCAGACCATCCTCAACCTCATCACCTCAGGTGGCCTCCCACTCACAGCCTCCAACCTCATCGTTCCATAATCCTGCACCGCCCGCTTCTATCTCCTTCCCAAAATCCACAAACCTGCCTGCCCTAGTCAACCCATTGTGTCTGCCTGCTCCTGTCCCACAGAACTTATCTCCACCTATCAGGACTCCATTTTCTCCCCCTTGGTCCAGCAACTCCCCACCAATGTCCATGATACCACCCACGCCCTCCATCTCCTCCAGAACTTCCAATTCCCTGGTCCCCAACACCTCATCTTCACCATGGACCTCCAATCCCTGTATACTTGTAATCCCCATACAGATGACCTAACGGGCCTCTGCTTCTTCCTGTCCCCCAGGCCCGACCAGTCTCCCTTCACTGACACCCTTGTCAGCTTAGCTGAACTCGTCCTCACCATTAATAACTTCTCCTTCAAGTCCTTCCACTTCCTACAGACAAAGGGGTTGGCCGTAGGACCCACATGGGCCCAAGCTATGCCTGCCTCTTTGTAGGTTACATAGAACAATCCCTTTTCCGAAGCCGCACTGGCCCTAAACCCCACCTCTTCCTCCGTTATATTGATAACTGTATCGATGCCGCCTCGTGATCCCACAAGGAGCTCAAACAGTTCATCCACATCACCAACACCTTCCACCCCAACCTTGAGTTTCGCTGGACCATTTGTGATACATCTCTCTCCTTCCTGGGCCTCTGTGTTTCCATCTCTGGAAAACACCTGGAAAACAATATCCATTTCAAGCCTACCAACTCCCACAGCTACCTAGAATACACTTCTTCCCACCCACCTTCCTGCAAAAATGTCATCCTGTATTCCCAATTCCTTCACCTCCTCTTCATCTGTTCCTGAGATGAGGCATTCTACTCTCAGACGTCCCAAATGTCTTCGTTTTTCAAGGGCTGCAACTCCCCCTCCACAGTGGTTGAAAATACCCTCGAACGCATCTCTCATGTTTTCCACAACTCATCCCTCGCACCCCCTCCCCTCAATAAAACCAAAACAGAATCTTCTTGTCCTTTGATACCCCACCCGCCCCGACCACCCCCACCAACCTCCAGATCCAACACATCATCCTCCAGCACCTGAGCCATCTGCAATCTGACCCCACCACCAACGACATTTTTCCCTCACCACTCTTCCCTGCTTTCCGGAGGGACCACTTTCTCCACGAATCTCTTGTCCGCTCCACACTCCCCTCCAGCTCCATGTCACCCGGTTCTTTTCCCTGCAACTGCGAGAAGTGCGGAACGTGCCCCTACCCCACCACCCTGAACCATCCATCCCAGGCCACAGGAAAACCTTCCACATCAAACAGATGTTCGCCTGCACATCTGCTGATGTATATTGTATCCCCTCTTCCTGATGTGGCCTCCTCTTCATTGGGGAAAACAAGCGAAGCCTTCAAAACCGCTTTGTGGAACATCTACGCTCCACACCCTGGATGACATGTCCATCCTGGGCCTCATCCAATGCCACAATGATACCACCCGAAGGCTGCAGGAACAGGACCTCATATTCCGCTTGGGAACCCTGCAGCCTAATGGTATCAATGAGGACTTCACAAGCTTCAAAATCTCCCAACCCCCCACTGCATCTCAAAACCAGCCCAGCTCGTCCCTGCCTCCCTGACCTGTCCATCCTTTCTCCCAGTGATCCACTCCTCCCACCTCAACCCCCACCCCTACCTCCTACCAGCCAGTGTCATCCCTGTCTCGATGGCCTGTCCCCTCTTCCCTTGACTGACCAACCTCCACCCTAACTCCCCACCTATACTCACCTTTACTGGCTCCATCCCAGCCTCCTTGACCTGTCTGTCTCCTCTCCACCTATCTGTTCATTTATCCATCTTCCATCCACCTGCCCCTCTCTCTCTCTCTATTTATTCCAGAATCCCCTTCCACTCCCCTATTTCTGAAGAAGGGTCCAGACCCGAAATGTCAGCTTTCCTGCTCCTCTGATGCTGCTTGTCCTGCTGTGTTCATCCAGCTCGATACTTTGTTATCTCAGATTCTCCAGCAGCAGCAGTTCCTACTATATCTGGAGACTGCAATGTTCGGGAAAGAAATTCTGCAGACGTGTTCTGCACTCTGAAGAATCTCGATCAGCCATTACTGAACACCAGACACGACAAAAGAGCATAATTTCCAACCCCAAAAGATCATATTGCAGATCACTATTTCCCACCTCTAAGGTGTGCCTGCCCTCCTCCTAAAAGCATTAAATGTTACAAAGCAACAAATTATATTCCAGGATCAAAAACAAAGTTGCTGGAAAAGCTCAGCAGATCTCGCAGCATCTTTGCAGGAAAAAAAACAGAGTCAATGTTTGGGGTTCAGTGACCCTTCCTCAGAATTGATGGTGGCTGAGAAAATGTCAGTTTATATGCTGAAAATAGGGAGGTGGGTGGGGTAGAGAGTAAACGAGACGCTCGGGCCCAAAGAGAGAGAAAGAAGTTGGACAGACAAAGGAGTTAATAACGATCAGGCTGGGAGGGTGAGCAGTTGTTAATAGGGACTGTTAGTGACGAACAACAGGGAGTGTGTAATGGCAGGTTGTGTGGTAACAAGGCCTGGTGTGTGCAGTGGGGTGTGGGACATGGGAGAGCTTAGGCCCTAAAATTATTGAACTCAATACTGAGTCCGGAGGGCTGCAGGGTCCCCAAGTGGAAAATGAGGTGTTGTTCCTCCAGCTTGCTTTGGGCTTCACTGTAACACTGCAGCAAGCCAGAGACAGAGATGTTGGCCAGGGAGCAGGGTGGTGCATTAAAGTGGCAGGCAACAGGCAGTTTAGAGACTTTTTTTACAAGCTGAGCATCGATGTTCTACCTCGCGGTCACCAAGTCTTCACTTCATTTCCCAATGTAGAGGAGACCACATTGTGAGCAGCGAATGCAGTCGCCCAGATTCTGGGAAGTGCAAGTGAAGTGTTGCTTCACCTGGAAGGTATATTTGGCGATACTGGGGAGTGAGGGGGTAAATGGGCAGGTGTTGCACCTTCACCGGTTACAGGGGAAGGGCCATAGGGCTGTGGGGAATTGTTGGGGGTGAAGGAAGTGTGTACCAGGGGGTCCCAGAGAGAACGGTCCCTGCGGAAGGCAGGCCTGTGATGCTGCTTGGCCTGCTGTGTTCATCCAGCTTCACACTTTGTTATCAAGGGAGAGGTGGTCTGGTGGTGGCATCTCACTGAACGTGGCAGAAATGGCGTCTGATGATCTTCTGGATGTGGATGCTGTTGGGATGGTTAGTGAGGCTACGGGGAACCCTCTTGCTGTTGCAGGAGGAAGGAGAAGGAGTGAGGGCAGAAGTGTGCGAGATTGGATCAGACCTGGTTGAGGGCCCTGTCAACAAAGGAGCTGGGGAATCCTTGGTTGAGGAGGAAGGTGGACATGTCGGAGGCTCTCTTGTTGAAGTTAGCCTCATCTGGACATATGTGCTGGAAACAGAGGAACTGAGAGAATGGGATGGAGGGAGTCTTTGCGAAAATAAAGACCGGAGTTTGTAGGCCTTCTGGAGCTGAGAGGGTCTTTCGAAACATGTCAGGGTTGTGTGGGGGTGCGGTGGGAATATCACTCGCTGGGCTGTGGTGTGGCAGATTATGTTTAATTTGCATAAATGCAAGACATTTACAGGATTTTACAGGAAGGAGGGTGTGAGGACATATAGCCCAGGTAGCTGTGGGAGACAGTGGATTTGTAATGAATATCAGTGGCCAGTCTATCCCAGAAATGGAAACAGAAATGTTGAAGAAGGGAAGGGAGGGGTCAGAAATAGACCAGGTGAAAGTGAGGGCAGGGTGGAAGTTGGAAGCAAAATATGTGAAGCTTTCCAATTCCAGACGAGAGAGAGAAGCAGTACTGATGATATCTCAGATTCTCCAGTATCTGCAGTTCCTACTATCTCCGGTGATATCCTTGATACAGTGGAGAAAGAGCTGTGGGTGGAGGAGGGTAGCAGAATAGGACTGGGAAAAGGAATGTTCCACGTACCCAATGAAGAGACAGGCATAACTAGGGCCCATCTGGGTGCCCATTGGCAAACTCTCTACCCTGAAGAAAATGAATCTCCCCATCACAGGCTGGTCTGCAATCCACACTCCCACCACCACCACCCCACGCCTCCTGCTGCCCGCACAAGGCAAACCAAGCTCAGGGTCTTTGCGAAAATAAAGGCAGGAGTTTGTAGGCCTTCTGGAGATGGGAGGGTCTTTCAAAACATGTCAGGGTTGTGTCGGGGGGTGGGAATATCTCTCACTGGGCTGTGGTGTGGCAGATTGTGTTTAATTTGCATAAATGCAAGACATTGCTTTTGGTAAAACAAACAAGGGCAGGACTTATACAATTTAAATTAGGGCCTTTGGTAGTGTTGCAGAACAGAGACTCGGCCATCAGGTATAACTCTTCGAAGTCTGTGTCACATATAGACAGGCTGGTTAAGAAGGCATTTAGTTCGTTACCTTCTTTGCTCAGACCTTTGAGTTTGGGAGTTGGGATGTCATTTTCACATTGTACAGGATGTAGGTGAGGCATCTTCTGATGTACTGTGTCCAGTTCTGGTCGCACTGTTATAGGAAGGATAATATTAATCTGGAGAGGGAACAGCAGAGATTTACCAGGATGTCGGTGGGAATGGATGGTTTGAGATATAAGGATTAGATTAGATTCCCTACGGTGTGGAAACAGGCCCTTTGGCACAACCAGTCCACACCACCCCTTGAAGCATCACACCCAGACCCATCCCCCTATAACCCACACACTCCTGAACACTACGGGCATTTTAGCATGGCCAATCCAACTAGCCTGCACATCTTTGGACTGTGGGAGGAAACCGAAGCACCCGGAGGAAACTCACGCAGACATGGGGAGAACGTGCAAACTCTGCACAGACAGTTGCCCGAGGCTGGAATTGAACCCAGGTCCCTGGTGCTGTGAGGCTGCAGTGCTAACCACTGAGCCACTGTGCTGCCTGTGCCAGGACAAGGGGTGCCATGGGTGTCACTGCCAGAGAGAGATGGTCTGGAATCGGTTTAAATATGAACAAATGGGATGGTTTGGATATATAGATAGAGAGGGGCAGATAGAGAGACAGTGTCATGGAAGGATGTGTTCGCAAGTTTCAGAATGCTGACATGTAGACATACTCCCTTACACCGAAAACACTGCATGGGCCCAACACTGTCGCCTGATTCAATCCGGATACATCACCACTTCAGAGTGTTTTCAGAGGCTGGATAGGCTGGGACTTTACTGACTTGTGCACAGGAGGATGAGGGGTGACCTGATTGAGGCTTTTAAATCATGAGGTGCACAAATAAGTTGAATGTTGGTTACCTTTTCTTGGGGATGGAGGATTTCAAGACTGTGGGGATGTTTCAAATTTTGAGGATCAAACATTTTAAAAGAGACATGGGGGCAATTATTTTACAGAGAGTCGTTCACGTACGGGATAAAATTCCACAGGAAATGGTGGAAGTGAGTGCAGTTACAGCGTTTAAAAGACATTTAGATAAGTACATGAGGAAGAAATCAGTTTGGATGGTGTCGTGCGCTGCTGCCCTCCCAGTCCCTCTCTGAACAAATCCCTGATGGTGCCCATCCCCTGCTGCTGCCTGTGCAGTGGCGTGTGAGGCCAGCAGAGGGAGGCATTGCATCACATCAAACAGCACAGAGACTGTCAGAGATAATAAAATGTGAGGCTGGATGAACACAGCAGGACAAGCAGCATCTCAGGAGCACAAAAGCTGACGTTTCGGGCCTAGACCCTTCATCAGAGAGGGGGATGGGGTGAGGGTTCTGGAATAAATAGGGAGAGAGGGGTAGGCGGACCGAAGATGGAGAGAAAAGAAGATAGGTGGAGAGGAGAGTTTTGGTGGGGAGGCATGGAGGGATTAGGTCAGTCCAGGGAAGATGGACAGGTCAAGGGGGTGGGATGAGGTTAGTAGGTAGGAAATGGAGGTGCGGCTTGGGGTGGGAGGAAGGGATGGGTGAGAGGAAGAACAGGTTAGGGAGGCAGAGACAGGTTGGACTGGTTTTGGGATGCAGTGGGTGGAGGGGAAGAGCTGGGCTGGTTGTGTGGTGCAGTGGCGGGAGGGGACGAACTGGGCTGGTTTTTGGATGCGGTGGGGAAAGGGGAGATTTTGAAGCTGGTGAAGTCCACATTGATACCATTGAGCTGCAGGGTTCCCAAGCAGAATATGAGTTGCTGTTCCTGCAACCTTCGGGTGGCATCATTGTGGCACTGCAGGAGACCCATGATGGACATGTCATCTAAAGATTGGGAGGGGGAGTGGAAACGGTTCATGACTGGGAGGTGCAGTTGTTTATTGTGAACTGAGCGGACGTGTTCTGCAAAGCGGTCCCCATGCCCCCGCTTCGTTTCCCCAATGTAGAGGAAGCCGCACCGGGTACAGTGGATGCAGTATACCCCATTGGCAGATGTGCAGGTGAAGCTCTGCTTAATATGGAAAGTCATCTTGGGGACTGGGATATGGGTGAGGGAGGAGTTGTGGGGGCAAGCGTAGCATTTCCTGCAGTTGCAGGGGAAGGTGCTGGGTGTGTTGGGGTTGGAGGGGAGTGCGGAGCGAACAAGGGAGTCACAGAGAGAGTGGTCTCTCCAGAAAGCAGACAAGGGTCGGGATGGAAAAATGTCTTGGGTGGTGGGGTCGGATTGCAGATGGCGGAAGTGTCGGAGGATGATGCGTTGTATCCGGAGGTTGGCGGGGTGGTGTGTGAGAACGAGGGGGATCCTTGTTGGGCAGTTGTGGCGGGGGCGGGGTGTGAGGGATGTGTCCCGGGAAATGCAGGAGATGCGGTCAAGGGCGTTCTCAACCACTGTGGAGGGAAAGTTGCAGTCCTTGAAGAACTTGGACATCTGGGATGTGCGGGAGTGGAAAGCCTAATCGTGGGAGCAGATGCGGCGGTGGCGAAGGAATTGGGAATGGGGGATGGAATTTTTGCAGGAGGGTGAGTCGGAAGAGATGTATTCTAGGTAGCTGTGGGAGTCGGTGGGCTTGAAATGGACATCAGTTACAAGCTGAGATGGAGACTGAGAGGCCCAGGAAGGTGAGGGATGTGATGGAGATGGCCCAGGTGAACTAAAGGTTGGGGTGGAAGGTGTAGGTGAAATGGATGAACTGTTCGAGCTCCTCTGGGGAGCAAGAGGTGGCGCCGATACAGTCATCAATGTAACGCCGGAGGAAGAGGTGGGGTTTGGGGCCTGTGTAGGTGCGGAAGAGGGGCTGTTCCACGTAACCTACAAAGAGGCAGGCATAGCTGGGGCCCATGCGGGTGCCCATGGCCACCCACTTTGTCTGTCGGAAGTGGGAGGAATGGAAAGAGAAGTTGTTGAGGGTGAGGACGAGTTCAGCGAGGCCGATGAGGGTGTCGGTGGAGGGGAACTGGTCGGGCCTGCAGGACAGGAAGAAGCGGAGGGCCTTGAGTCCATCTGCATGCAGAATACAGGTGTAGACGGAGTGGACATCCATGGTGAAAATGAAGTGTTTGGTGCCAGGGAATTGGAAGTTCTGAAGGAGGTAGAGGGCATGGGTAGTGTCACGGACGCAGGTAGGGAGTTCCTGGACCAAAGGGGAGAAAATGGATTCCAGATAGGTGGCGATGAGTTTGGTGGGGCAGGAACAGGCTGAGACAATGTGTCGACCAGGGCAGGCAAGTTTGTGGATTGTTTGGACATAGAGCAGTTTTTCCACCGCCTTCGCCTCCACGCTTACTTCTTCAACCGGGAACCTAACCCTCCCTCCACTGATCCCTTCACCCGCTTCCAACACAAGTCCTCCTCCTGAACACCACCCCTAGGCCTCCTACACTCCCTTGACCTCTTCGTCTCCAACTGCCATCGAGACATTAACCGCCTCAACCTCTCCACCCCTCTCACACACTCCAACCTCTCCCCTACAGAACGGGCAGCCCTCCGCTCCCTCTGCTCCAACCCCAACCTCGCCATCAAACCCGCAGACAAGGGTGGCGCAGTGGTAGTATGGCGCACTGACCTCTACGTCGCCAAGGCCGAACGCCAACTCTCCAACACCTCCTAAAACCGCCCCCTTCATCATGACCCCACCAACGAGCAACAAACCATCATCTCCAACACCATTCATGACCTCATCACCTCAGGGGACCTCCCACCCACAGCCTCCAACCTTATTATTCCCCAACCCCGCATGGGCCATTTCTATCTCCTTCCCAAAGTCCACAAACCTGCTTGTAACTGATGTCCATTTCAAGCCCATCGACTCCCACAGCTACCTAGAATACACCTCCTCCCACCCACCCTCCTGCAAAAATTCCATCCCCTTTTCCCAATTCCTCCACCTCCGCTGCATCTGCTCCCACGATGAGGCATTCCACTCCCACACATCCCAAATGTCCCAGTTCTTCAAGGACCACAACTTTCCCCCCACAGTGTTCGAGAACGCCCTTGACCGTGTCTCCTGCACTTCCCACAACACATCCCTCACAACCTGTCCCCGCCACAACCGCCCAACGAGGATCCCCCTCGTTCTCACACACCACCCCACCAACCGCCGGATACAACGCATCATCCTCCGACACTTCCGCCATCTACAATCCGACCCCACCAGCCAAGGCATTTTTCCATCCCCACCCTTGTCTGCTTTCCGGAGAGACCACTCTCTCCGTGACTCCCTTGTTCGCTCCACACTGCCCTCCAACCCGACCACACCCAGCACCTTCCCCTGCAACAGCAGGAAATGCTACACTTTGCCCCCAGACCTCCTCCCTCACCCCTATCCCAGGCCCCAAGATGACGTTCGATATAACCTCCCCACCGATAGTCTCCTCTCCACCTATCTTCTTTTCTCTACATCTTCGGTCCGCCTCCCCCTCTCTCCCTATTTATTCCAGAACCCTCTCCCCATCCCCGTCTCTGATGAAGGGTCTAGGCCCGAAACGTCAGCTTTTGTGCTCCTGAGATGCTGCTTGGCCTGCTGTGTTCATGCAGCTTCATACTTTATTATCTTGGATTCTCCAGCATCTGCAGTTCCCATTATCTCAGAGACTGTCAGACCTGCCCCACACAGAGACACACAGATACATACACAAATACACCGATACTTACACAAATAAGGGGAACCTATCAGAATTTCCCTGGTTCTGTGTTTTGCTAATAACTGCATTCATTCCATTTGGTGTGTGTTGGGATTACTGTTATTCCGTGGACAGCATTTCATTATTTGAGTCACTCCATGAGAGTACATCAGTTATTGCTCTCTCCAGTGAGTGTGACAGTGTTTCAGTTGTTCCATGGGGACTGTGACTCTGTGAGATTTTCAGTGCTTGATTATTGAAGATGTAAGGACAATTTGGGAGACTAGTAAATATTATAGGTTCGTTTCAGTATCTGAGCTGTCTGAAGGAGGAGGTGTAGGAGGGAGACTCCGTGCTCCCTTCCTGGGAGCTGGTGGAGACGATGTGCAGTGAGCTCACCCTCCTGCCCACCGAGACCATGGGAATTCCATTCGTACCGGCTCGATACAAAAGAGAGATGGCATCAGGGGCACGGTTTCTAAGCTGTGCCAGGTGGAAATGGAACTGACAGTGGGGTTAAAGTGAGAATTACCCTTCACTGAACATTGCTCCTTACTCGGTTGGTGGGACGTGTATATTTTGGAATCTCCACATGAGTCGTCCTGGTTCTCTCTGGCTCATTCCAGGGCCCTCCCCATGCGGCGGGGGAAGGTGGGTGAGGGAACTGATGTGGGGAACACCACTGCCCTGCTTGGCCTTTTCTGTCCTATTCCAGGCTGTTCCTCCTGGAATGAGGGAAAGGGAGGGAGGGAATGAAGGTGAATGTGCATGGCCCTGCTGTTAGTGATGGTGTAGGTGAGGGGGAAGTGGTGAGGTGTCCGGATTGAATCAGTCGACAATGTTGGATCGATGCAGTGTTTTCAGTGTTGGGGAGTATGTCTACATGTCAGCATTCTAAAGTTGTGAACACATCCTTCCATGACACAGTCTCTCAATCTCCCCGTCTCTGTCTGTTTATCCAACCCATCCCATTTGTTCGTATTTAAAGTGATTCCCCACCATCTCTCTCTGGCAGTGATTTTCACACCCATGGCACCCCTTGTCATGGCACATTGGAGATATGGAGCTGTAAATGGATGGGAGCCCCACATCCTGTCACTTCCAGCATGGGCTGCAAGTTTCCCCAGGCTGGGAGGTGATTTAACACAGCGTTACCAGGGACTGCACTGGGGTGGTCTGTACAGATCTACACACTGGGAGGGTAACTGCTCCAGGTTTGCAGATCAGTTCAGTGGTGTTCACCTCACTGTCCCCCGTGCTGGACAGATACCTGGTCCGGATTTATATATTAATGCACTGGTGTGGTCTGCACAGCTCCCCGTGCTGGACTGATATCTATTTGACTGGTGAGGCCTGCACAGTGTCCCACTCTGGACAGATTGCCGGGTTGTATTGAGCAGGACACTAGCCTGGTCTGCACAGTGCTCCATGCTGAACAGATATTCCATCTGGGTTTGTGGTGTCTGGGCTGGTTCTATGAGGTGGATTGAGAATGTGAGATAACTGACCACTTCAGCTGATCTGGCAATGCCTTTAATTTGTGTTTGCCAGTTGTGTTGAGTTTGGGGAGAGATTTCCACCGCGAGGGTGTGTGGGTCTCACCAAAACTGATGGACAGAAGGGCCTTTGTGATGTGGATCTTTTATGACTCCATCACATTCTGTATCCGACATTCCCTGGAACATTCTGTCACCGACATTCCCCGGAACATTTTGTATCCGACATTATTTGTGATCATTTGGATGCCAGTTAATTGAACAAAAGATAAGACCCCGAGGGAAAAGATCCCATTCCAGAGAGAAGGAGACACTGTTGCAAATTCCCCTCAGGTAGTTAATGGGGTGAATACATTTTCCCTGTGTTCATGTTTCTTCACAAACAAAAATTGACCACAATGTGGACGAAAAGACTGAAATTTCCATCCTCCGTTTGTCTGCAGGGAACTGGGAGAGAATCCTTCAGGACAGCAACGTCTTCACCCTCTATATCAGGAACTGTAAGGAAATGACCTGTGCCTGCTCTCGAGTGAATGAGTCAGTGGGAATGTTCTAGAAGCCGTCTGTCCTTATGGATGTGTGTTTGTGTATTTCAGGAGGGAGAGTTTCTTGTATTTTATGTTAGTTTTTTTTGTAAAATAAAACAAATTGAGACATTACTACGGGTTATTTCAGCTTCTTTTTTTTCAATAAATCAGCGATACATTTGAAAATGTCACTGGGTCCTCAATCAAACTGGTAACTGTGCCTCCAGACCGATGTGTAATTTATTTGTTTTCTTTCCTCACAGTAAACGGAGTGACGATCTACGTCCTGCTTTATAAAGATTGTGGATTGTCTCCATGTGTCAGACGTTACCTGGGGGCCATGGCAGTGGCGGATCTACTGGTCATTATCCTCGACCTGATATTGAGACACATTCCCATTGTTTATTACGAACAGTTTTATTTCCTGCAGTACATCCTCGTGTGTAATATCCACGCCGTCCTGCTTAATGCAGCCACTGACTGTTCTGTCTGGTTCACCGTCACTTTCACCTTTGATCGATTTGTGGCCATTTGTTGCCAGAAGCTGAAAAGTAAATATTGCAGTGAGAAAACGGCGGCTGTGGTTCTGGGAACAGTGACTGTGCTGAGCTGTTTAAAGAACATTTTCTGGTATTTCATGCTCTCAGGTCACTATTCGCTGGGGAACACCCCCTGGTTTTGTCGGCAAAGAATCGATGTTCAATCATCTCGTGCCTGGGTCACAATCGAGTTCCTCCACCACAGTCTAACCCCGATTCTCCCATTTCTCCTGATTCTGCTGCTCAATGTTTTCACCGTCAGACACATTTTAGTGACCAGCAGAGCCCGCAGGAGACTCCGGGCTCACACCAATGGGGACGGTCAGTGTGACACAGAAATGACAAATCGAAAAAAATCCATCATTTTACTGTTTGTGATCTCGGCCAATTTCATCCTGTTATGGTCAATGTTAATGGTGTATTATATATGGTCCCGGATGTGGGAGTTTGGGTATCGGTCTGTGTATCTAGATTACGTTGTGATGGAACTGGGCTTCATGCTGCAGCTCCTCAGTTGCTGCACAAACACCGCGATTTATGCCGTGACCCAGACTAAGTTCAGGCAGCAGCTGAAGAATGTGCTGAAATATCCCTTTACCCAAATTCATCAATCAATCAAATTCACTCATTAATCAATCCATCCAGGATTTTCTCATTTCAGTTCAATGTTTCAGCAATGAAGCAGCCTGTCGCTATGGTAACAGACTGAGGGTAGTGCTGGTTTATCCAACCTTATCCCACAGGGGATCACAGGGAAACATGTCAATGTTTCTCTCAACTCACAGGCCAAAGAGAAAAGGCCCCATTCCACTGACTGCATCCATGACTTCAATATGCAATTAACGTTCATTAAAAAGTGCCAAGTAGCACAGCAAACTACATTGTTGTTTGTCTCTGTGTTGAAGAAGCTCACCTGGAGAGAGACAGACTCGGCCCCAAGGGAATGGGACAATTCTGGGACTGAGCTCAGGAGTTGGTATAAGTCACTCTGTCCTTGCGTTCACCTCTGGGATATCTCTGCCTCTTTCTCTCCAGTCCCTCCCCGCTCACTCCCTCTCCGGCCCACATTTCTCCCTACCCCCTTGTTCCCCATCCCTCTCTCCATTCCCCTCCTTCTCTTTTTCCACCTACCCTCCCCAAAACACCCTGTCTCCTTGAGTCCTGTCTCTCTCTCTCCCTCCTCTTCAAATGCCCACACCCCCTTCTCTCACCATCTGCAATGTGTAAGCCCCATCTCCCACTCAGTATTTTTCCCTCTGGCCCCACCTCTCCTCATCCCCGATCACACTCTTTCCCTCTCTCCGTCCCCATCCCCCTCTGTACCCTTTATCTGTCTCCTCCTCCCTCGCTCTCACCTCTCACTCTCTATCTTTGACCCACTTTCTCTCTCTCTCTGCCCCCTTCCTGATCCTCCTCTTTCCCTTCAAGTCCCTCACTTATCTCTGTAACCCCCTGGCTCCACGCCCTGTATCTGGCTGTCTGGGCCCCGTCTCCCTGTACCCTAGCCCCTTCCCCTGTTGCTCTCTCCCTCCGTCCCTGTCACTCCCTCCCTTCTTGTCGCTCACTCCATCGTTCCCACCCCATTGCTCCTTCATCGTCCTTTGCTCCAACCCCGTCCCTTGCTCTCTCGCCATTCCTCACACCCTCGCTACCTCCCCATTGCTCCCTCGCCGTCCCTCACCCCCTCCCCGTCCCTCACTCCCACCATGTCCCTCGCTCCCTGTCCCTCCCAGTCCATATCCCTCGCTCCCTCATCCCTTTCACCATCCCTGTCCCACACGCTCTCTCCCAATCACATGCTCCCTCCTTATCCCTCACTCCATCCACCTTTCCCTCACTCAATCGCCATCCTTCTGTCCCACCCCACTCCCCTCCCTCACTTCTTCACTCCCCGTCCCTTGTTCCCTCTCTCCCAGTCCCTCCCTCCCTGTCCTTCTCTCCTTTGCTCCCTCCCTGCCGGTCCCTCCCCATCCCTCACTCCCTCCCTGTCCCTCGCTACCTTGCTTCCTACACATCCCTGGCTGCCTCGTTCCCTCCCAGTTCCTCCCTGTCATTTGTTCCTTTCCTGTCCCCACCCATCTCGTTCCCTTGCTCCCTCCCTGTCCCTTGCTCCCTCCCTGTGCCACCCTGTCCCTCACTTCCTCTCTGTGCCACCCTGTCCCTGTCCCTTGCTTCCTCCCTGTGCCACCCTGTCCCTCGCTCCCTCCATGTGCCACCCTGTCCCTGTCCCTCGCTCCCTCCCTGTGCCACCCTGTCCCTCGCTCCCTCCCTGTGCCACCCTGTCCCTGTCCCTCGCTCTCTCCCTGTGCCACCCTGTCCCTGTCCCTCGCTCCCTCCCTGTGCCACACTGTCCCTGTCCCTCGCTCCCTCCCTGTGCCCACCACCCTGTGCCTGTCCCTCGCTCCCTCCCTGTGCCACCCTGTCCCTGTCCCTCGCTCCCTCCCTGTGCCACCCTGTCCCTGTGCTTTGCTCCCTCCCTGTGCCACCCTGTCCCTGTCCCTTGCTCCCTCCCTGTGCCACCCTGTCCCTGTGCTTTGCTCCCTCCCTGTGCCACCCTGTCCCTCGCTCCCTCCCTGTGCCACCCTGTCCCTGTCCCTCGCTCCCTCCTTGTGCCACCCTGTCCCTGTGCTTTGCTCCCTCCCTGCCGCTCGCTCCCTCTCTGTCTGTCCAACGTTGGCTACCTCCCTGTACCTCGCTCTCTCCCTGACTTTTCCGGTCCCCCTCCATGTCACTCACTCCCTATCCCTCACACCCTCCCAGTCCATCCCTCCCTGTTCTTTGCTCCCTTCCTGTCCCACCCCTGCCTCGACCATCCCTGTCCCTGTCCTTCGCTCCCTCCCTGTATCCCTCCCTATCCCCGCTCAGCCTCTCTCCTTCCCTGTCCCCTTCCCCCTCCCTCGATGTCCCTCAATCCCTCCCTGTCCCTCACTCCCACCTCATTCATTGCTCCCTTCCCTAGATTCCTCTCCCATCCCTCCTCCTGCCCCTCTCTCCCTCCCTCCCTGCCCTTGCTATGGTCCTTCCCTCCCTCACCCCCCTCTCTCGCTCCCTCGATGTCCATCACTCCCTACCTCACTCATTCCCTGCACCTCATTCCCTCCCTCCCTCCCTGCCCCTTGCTCACTCCCCATCCCTTAGTCCCTCCCTCCCTGCCCCTTGCTCTCTCGGTCCATCCCTCACTCCCTCACTTCCTCCACCCTCCCCGTCCCTCGCTTCCTTGTTGCTTCCCCATCCCTCACTCCCTCCCTGCCACTCGATCCCTCTGCCTCTCTTTCTCTCTGTCTCGTTCCCTCCCTCCCTCCCTCTCCATCCCTCGTTCCACCCCCACCCACTAACCATCCCTCACTCCCTCCCTTCCTCATCATCCCTTGCTCCCTGGCTCTGGCCATCACTCAATCGCTCCCTCCCCATCTCTCATTCTGTCCCCATCTATCACTCCCTCACTGCTCCTTGCTCCCTCCCTGTCCCTTGATCCTTCCCTCCCCATCCTTAACAGCCCCTTGCTCACTCGCTTCCTCCAAGTCCCTCACTCCCTTGCTCAATCAGTCCCTCACTCTCTCACCATCCCTTGTTCCCTTGCACCCCATCGCTTGCTCTCCCACTGCCTGTCCTTCAAACTCTCTCTCCCTCACCGTCCCTCGCTCCCTTACTCTGTCCCTGACTCCATCCCTCTCTCTGTCCCTCATTGCCTCTCTCAGTCTCTCGCTCACTCAATCCATCCTATGCTCACACACTCCCTCACTCCCTCCCCGTCCCTCACTCCCTCCCCGTCCCTTCCTGTCGGAACCTCACTCACTCACTCCCTGTCCCTCGCTCCGACCCATTGCTCCCTCCCTTGTTCCCTGTCCCTCGCTCCCTCTCTGCCCCTCGCTCCCTTGCTGTCCCTAACTCCCTCACTCTCTCAACGTCCCTTGCTCCCCTCACAGTCCCTTGCTCCCTCCCTTGCTTGGTCTCTGTCCCGCATTCCCTTCCTCAGTCCCCGTCCCTCACTCCATTGCTCCCTCCCGGTCCTTCACTCCCCGTCCCTCGCTCCCTCCCTCCCATCCCTTGCTCCTTTGCCATCCCTCTTTCACTCACTCTCTCCCTCCCTCCGTATCCCTCCCTCTTCTCCCTGTATCCCTCCCTATCCCTAGCTCTGTCCCTCTCCTTCCCTGTTCCCCTCCCTCTCCCTCTATGTCCCTCACTCCCTCCCCATCCCTTGCTCCCTTCCCTGGCTTCCTCCCTTGTCCCTCGTTCCTGTCCCTCTCTCCCTTGCTCCCAACCCTCGCTATGGCCCTTCCCGCCCTCACTCACTCTCTCGCTCCCTCGACATCCATTGCTCCCTACCTCACTCCTTCCCTGTCCCTTGCTGCCTCCCTCCCCATCCCTTACTCCCTTGCTCCCTCCATCCATGTCCTTGCTCACTCCTCATCCCTCACTCTCTCCCTCTCTGTCCCTCGCTCTCTCACACCATCCATCCCTCACTCGCTCCCTCACTCCCTCCCTTTACCTCACTCCTTCACCGTCCCTCAGTCCCTCCCTCACGCTCTCTCTCTGTCCCTATCTCCCTCCCTTTCTGTCCCTTGCTCTCTCCCTTCCTGTCCGTCCCTCCCTCCCTCCTGCCCCATCCCTCACTCCCTCCTTGCTCCCTCCCTCCCTGTCTCCCTTGCTTTTGCTCCCTCTCTGTCCCTATCTCCCTCCCTCTCTCCATCTCTGTCCCTCGCTCCCTGCCTCCACTTTCCTCATTCCCTTCCTTGCTCCCTCCCCATCCCTCGCTCATTTTCTCCTCTGTCCCTCGCTTCCCATCCCCCACTCCCTGTCTCTCCCTCCCCATTCCTTGATCCCCTGAATCCATCCCTGACTGGCCCACTCCCTGCCCTTGCTCATTCACTCCCTGTCTGTTCCTCCCCATCCCTCGCTCCCTCACTCTGTCCCTCACTCACTCACTCCCTCCCCATCCCTCACTCCGTTGCTGTCCCTCAATCCATCCCCACCAATTGCTCCCACCCTGTAGCTCAGTCCATCCCAATCCCTTGCTCCCTTGCTCACTCCCTCCCCATCCCTTGCACCCCATCCCTCGCACCCCAATCCCTTGCCCCCTTGCTTCACGAAGAAGTAAAAAATAAACTTTTTTTGTAGTAAATGGTTGACATAAGTAAGATGCTGTTCTGTAATTTCGACTTCCTCAGAGCTTATCTGTGACACAGCACATGCTCTCAGCACATGCCTTTCCTTTTAGGAGTAACACTTATGTGACTATCTTAAATTATACAGATGATTTCTGAAGCCGAAGTGCCTGCTGACTGTTCCCTGTTATGGATATAATATAAAATACCTGAGCTACAATAGTAATGTCCTTATTATAGATATATTTCACTCAGCCCTACCCTGTGTGATTTGTCCATGTGTATTTACTCCTGTATGGTATATACTACAGTGTCTCTCTCCATTACACTTATATTCCCCTTTTACACACTGCTGACTCCTTACCCTTCATCACCCTGACTGCATAATGCAGAAGTGGGAATGCTGGCTGATGATTTCATATCCCATTGACTTTATTTTCATTTATCTTCACTGAATTTTCCACTCTAACATCCTGGGGACGAGTGTTGGAGAGAAACAGAACTGGACCTGCCATGTAAATTTTGTTGCTACAAGTGAATCGAAATTTTGTGATTAAATCAAATTTTGACTCCCGGAAGCCTGTGTATCGCCTGCAAGGCACAAGGCAGGAGTATAATGGGATACTGTCCATTTGCTTGGATGGGTTCAGCTCCAACAACACTCAAGAAACTTGACACAGTGCAGGAAAGGCAGCCCCCTTAACTGGCACCGCATTCAGTACTTTCAATATCAACTCCCTTCAACACCGAGGCACAGTGGCAATGGAATGCACCATCTACAAGATGCACTAGAGTAAGTCACGCAGCCCATGGACTGTACCGCCTGAATGGGCAAGAGCAGACAGTGCATTAGAACAACTCCATCTGTAAGTTCCCCTGTAAGGAACATTCCAGCCTGAGTTGGAGCAGTATAAGGGATGATCTCACTGAGTGGTGGAGTCGGCTTGATGGACCAAATGGCCTATTTCTGCCCTCCATCTTCTGCCTTATGATACTTTTTCCAGTTGTTTAGTGCAGTGACCAAACTTGTGTTCAGCCTCTAGATGGTCTCAAAAGAGCCAGTCCTCAAGCCCTCTCTCAAGCACCTGATCTTCCCATCCAACCACCTTCATGGATCTGTGAATGCCCACTCCAAGCTCTGTTCTTTACTTTAATCCACTCAGTGCCCTTACTGTTTTTGAGCACTCCCATAACTTACCCTTCCCAGTTTCATTACCAGCCACTTCCCTGGATTGAATTCCTTATTTTCTTCCTAATTATTTAATGTCCCCGTGCAGCCCACAGCTTGCTTCCTCATGGTTAACCATCTGACCAATTGTTGCATCATCTGCAAATATCGAAATCACAGCCACTACAGCTACACCTAAATCATTGATCTACACCAGAAACAACTGACAGAAGGCATGGATAGTAAGTTCACAAACGACACCAAAATTGGTGGCATAGTAGGCAGGAAAGAATGTTCTCTATTTGTTCATTTCCAGCCCCGTTTCTGGTTCCACCTCCCCCGCTGCGCCACTGTTTTGGTCTGATTCTGGGCCTGGGAACTGGGATTATATGGCCATCTGCAGCAGTGGTCACTTCCTTGTGTGAGGGAACTGGTGAAGTATCCGATGTTAAACTACATTGTTACTGAAATTACATTTCAATAATATCGTCTCAGTTAATGGATTCTGGAGGCATCGAAGTTAAAGATTCGGCTCGCTCTGAGTTCTCACATGTTAGTCCACTGTTCGCCAAGTATTCCCGTTGTATTTATGGAGCTGTTCCTGACACATCCTCAGCCATTGTACTTGTCACACTTTTCCAGAGTGTCTCCCTGTGTGGCCCTGCTTGTACAGTGATGAGTACTCTGAGTGGTGGCCGGAGCAACCTCAGTTCTGATCTGAGCCGTAGCAATGGGTGTTCTTCCCATGTTGCTCCTTGTGAATCATCCTTCGATAAGGAATTAATTGATTCGCATGAAAATATTCTCCCAGTTGATGAACTTATTCCCTCAAACACCCGCTCTCTCCCATGTCTGTGTTTGATGTATCAGAATACAAACCCATCTCTTCCCGCAGATTTTTCTCCCTCCCACAATCACTAACTCTCCTTTACGTCCCTTCTCCCACTTCGCTGAGGCACTGCACAATCTATCACACACTGCCATATTCACACCATTTAGCCTCTGCTCTTGCGGTCATTGCTGCTGGGTGAGCGTGCCCCAGTCTCACCATGTGGACCTTCAAATCAGTCGATCCATTTAGTTGCCGCAGTTGGGAGTAGAATATCTTTTACAGACATGGACCAGTGATTGTTGGGACATCAGGTTCAGGAAAAAGACACAGGATACGTTTGAGCAAAAGAATCTTTATTGGAAAGGAACAGTTTCTGTAGCTGTTTGAATCATTTATTTCATTTGTTCATTCCTTTACAGCGACAGCATTGTGTGCAGTTCTGCAATTCTCCTCTTGGAGAGATGTGCTCCTATAGGGAACGGTGCAAAAGGGGTTAACAAGGATATTGCCCGGGCTGAAGAGTTTCAGTTACGAAGAGAGATTGGACAGACTGGGGTTGTTTTCTTAGAGCAGGGGTGATTGCGAGGGAAGGTGATCGAGATATGCAAACTAATGAGGCATACGAACAGGGGAGACTGAAGGTGCTGTTTCTCTTTGATCGATCACCATGGAGCCGTAGATTTAAGGTAAGAGGCAGGCCGGTTTGAATAGATACTCAGAAAGACTTGTTTCAGCCAGCAGATGCTGAGCCAAGTGATGGTAAATAGGATTGGGATAGTTCAGTGCTTGTTTTGTCCAGTGCAGCCGCAATAGACTGAAGGGCCTTATGCTGTGTGGAAGACAGCAGTAGTGGACTGGTTCGTATCCCTGCGTCTCACGTGGGAGAGCAGCGTTAAACTCCCCACAGGAGACCATCCTCATATTCCAGGGTGGTTCAGCATTGCCTCGTGGTGGCGGGAACACAGTTTCGACTGTAGTTTTGTGAGACTCTCTGTATGGAGTTTGCGCATTCTCCCCAAAGTTGTGCCGTTTCGGTAAATTGTCCTGTCATGGTTCGTCGTAGTAAATGTGGGTTTGTGGGGTTAGGGTGGAGAAGTGGAAAGCTCGAGTGGTGTTAGGTGCAGAAGCAGTGGGCTGAAAGATCTCCATCTGCATTGTAGGGATTCTGTGATCTCTGACTCTGAGTTGTGTCTCTCTTAGGAATTTGAAATTGCCCGCTCCGTTTACAGGTGTGGGTTATTACTATCTGTCCTTCCATTCTCGATGGGACATGTCAGAGGAAGGACGGTGCTGTCTGACTCAGTGCTGGGCAGGACTACATCCGGGGGAGACAGAGTGTCAGTGAAAGTGCCAACACATGCCTTCTGCAAGCTGCGCCTTTTGTCTGCGTTGAAATCAAAATGATTTGATAGATTTGTTCCAGAGTGAAGTGTTTACTGGAAGCAGAAATCCGAGGGAGGCACTGGATAAACCGATCCCGATTTGAGTGCAGTAACAGCAAATACCTTTCCTGCAGCGCTAATGAGATTGTACAGCACAGAGGAGAGTTTTGCTGCACTGCATTTGGGTTCGTGGGTCCCGCGTGCTTTCACTAAACTGGGTTACCGGGAATAAAGATATCAGAAAGGGCACAGATGGTGCTTACTGGGGTTCACGGTTGTAAAGATATCAGATATGACACAGACAGGGTTTACTAGGATCGTACAGTGTCTCAGTGGTTACACTGCTGTTGGATGGGCAGGTTCGGTGTATTGGCCTTGCTAAATTGCTCTGTGCTGTCAGGGATGTGTAGGTTAAACCATAGTTAATGCAGAGATAGGGCGGCCGCTAGGTCTGGGTGGGATGTTCTTTCAAGGGTCGGGGCAGACTCGATCGGCACTTTCCACACTCTAGTGATTCTATTATTTGAAAAGGAAGGGCATGATGGAGCTTACTTGGGTGTTAAAACATTCCAGAGAACACCAATGGGGTTTACCGCGACAGGATTTTATTCACGAGGGATGTTAGAAAAGTTGGAAATGCTCACACTAACGAAAGGAATACCTCATGGACATTTTGCAGATGATTTGAGTTGTGGAGAGAGGAAAAAGGGGGAAGTTCCCTCTTTCAAGTGAACCAATAACTGGAAGTCAGACATTCAAAACCATTGACGAAAAATAAAAGATAGGAGCTGAATTCCTGTCACACCGAAAAACCGTTTCCAAAATATTTTGAAAGACTCGTTTGCAGTCGCACAAGGAGTGCATTCTCAGGGAGAGAGAGAGTCTGTGGGTGGTTGAGGGATTAGGGGTAGGGTGCGGTCAGGGAAAACGTTGAGAAACAATCTCTGACTTGAAATGTAACGAAATTTCGTGAACGTGTGCCGCTGTATAAGATTGAGTAAAACAGAAGCTCATGGCTTTGGAAGATCTGGCATAAATTTCCATGTGATCAATTCTGACTGCAACTGACCAAACTTGAGTTAAAATTGTACAGGAAAGATATTCCCGAATGAACAGTTGCTCGGAGATCCATTTCCAGCTTTAATCAAGTGCCTTAAAAATGCAACAGTAATCACTACCAAGATGTAGAATCCATTTAGTACTCAGTAATCTCCACCCAAGAAACACAGGAACAAGGCACATTGGTTTTGCAGTTTAACTCTCTTCTTATCAGCAGCGCTTTCTTTAAGCTGAAATAAATGCGGGACAATGTTAAAAATTAGATAACTCTCATTCATTTTCGACTATTGCAATGAACTGTATGTGTGGGTGCAAAGTATAATGAGCAAAACAGCTTTGCCCTGAATTTAACCACGTTCAGGGCCAGCCATACGAGAAAGGTCGTGGCGCTCAAATGCCATCTTCATTCTTACCTCCATAGATGCTTCTTCGCGAGTTGAATATTTGCAGGGTTTTCCTTGACCACTGGGACAGTTCCCCAGGACCAGACATTTCTCAAACCCAGAAACCAATCTTTATCAAAAGAGGCTATTATGCTGAAAAATGCTCTTTATCCTTGTCCTGCTGGTCCGTGTCACTAAAAGCTGGCCCGGGTGAGGTTGGAGCTCACAGCCTGGGCATTTCACGCGCCTCTGTACCGTCAGAGAAGGACCGCGCGCTCACCGATTGCATCACTGGAGGCACAGAGTAGCTCCGTGCCCTCATTCAGTGTTCCTTCATCACAGTTTACTGTTTGATGAGTATTCCTGTTGAGGGTCTGATGGTGCTCCTTACAAACCCTCTATCACTGTACTTATTACCTGCTCCCGCTCGTTTCATTGTGTGGCGCTGTGACAGTGTCGTGACCCGTTCTTTGTAATGTGGCAGCATGAGCTTCGGCTCGAGTCTGAGTCAAACCACTGACTGTTGTCCCCAATATTTCCTCTTAACATATCCTGAAGTGATACTGTAAGGGATCAGTTAATATTGCAATCAGACATGCAGAGACCGTGGTAGGAATTGCCGAGGTTGTGAGATGAAGTCTCATCCACACCATGTTTTGTTGACACAGATTATAAGTGTGAAGCTAGATGAACACAGCAGGCCAAGCAGCATCTCAGGAGCACAAAAGCTGACGTTTCGGGCCTAGACCCTTCATCAGAGAGGGGGATGGGTTGAGGGTTCTGGAATAAATAGGGAGAGAGGGGGAGGCGGACCGAAGCTGGAGAGAAAAGATAGGTGGAGAGGAGAGTACAGGTGGGGTGGTAGTGAGGGGACAGGTCAAGGAGGTGGGATGAGGTTAGTAGGTAGTAAATAGAGGTGTGGCTTGGGGTGGGAGGAAGGGATGGGTGAGAGGAAGAACAGGTTAGGGAGGCAGAGACAGGCTGGGCTGGTTTTGGGATGCAGAGGGTGGAGGGGAAGAGCTGGGCTGGTTGCATGGTGCAGTGGCGGGAGGGGTTGAACTGGGCTGGTTTTGGGATGCGGTGGGGGAAGGGGAGATTTTGAAACTGGTGATGTCCACATTGATACCATTGGGCTGCAGGGTTCCCAAGCGCAATATGAGTTGCTGTTCCTGCAACCTTCGTGTGGCATCATTGTGGCACTGCAGGAGGCCCATGATGGACATGTCATCTAAAGAATGGGAGGGGGAGTTGAAATGGTTCGCGACTGGGAGGTGCAGTTGTTTATTGCGAATCGAGCGGAGGTGTTCTGCAAAGTGGTCCTCAAGCCTCCGCTTGGTTTCCCCAATGTACGGGAAGCCACACCGGGTACAATGGATACAGTATACCACATTGGCAGATGTGCAGGTGAACATCTGCTTAATATGGAAAGTCATCTTGAGGCCTGGGATAGGGGTGAGGGAGGAGGTGTGGGGGCAAGTGTAGCATTTCCTGCAGTTGCAGGGGAAGGTGCCGGGTGTGGTGGGGTTGGAGGGCAGTGTGGAGCAAGCAAGGGAGTCACGGAGAGAGTGGTCTCTCCGGAAAGCAGACAAGGGTGGGGATGGAAAAATGTCTTGGGTGGTGGGGTCGGATTGTAGGTGGCAGACGTGTCGGAGGATGATGCGTTGTATCCAGACGTTGGTGGGGTGGTGTGTGAGAACGAGGGGGATCCTCTTGGGGCGGTTGTGGCGGGGGCGGGGTGTGAGGGATGTGTTGTGGGAAATGCGGGAGACGCGGTCAAGGGCGTTCTCGACCACTTTGGGGGGAAAGTTGCGGTCCTTGAAGAACTTGGACATCTGGGATGTGCGGGAGTGGAATGTCTTATCGTGGGAGCAGATGCGGCGGGGGCGGAGGAATTGGGAATAGGGGATGGAATTTTTGCAGGAAGGTGGGTGGGAGGAGGTGTATTCTAGGTAGCTGTGGGAGTCAGTAGGCTTGAAATGGACATCTGTTACTAGCTGGTTGCCTGAGATGGAGACTGAGAGGTCCAGGAAGGTGAGGGATGTGATTGAGATGGCCCAGGTGAACTGAAGGTTGGGGTGGAAGGTGTTGGTGAAGTGGATGAACTGTTCGAGCTCCTCTGGGGAGCAAGAGGCGGCGCCGATACAGTCATCAATGTACCAGATGAAGAGGTGAGGTTTGGGGCCTGTGTAGGTTCGGAAGAGGGACTGTTCCACGTAACCTACAAAGAAGCAGGCATAGCTGGGGCCCATGCGGGTGCCCATGGCCACCCACTTTGTCTGTAGGAAGTGGGAGGAATCGAAAGAGAAGTTGTTGAGGTTGAGGGCGAGTTTGGCTAGGCTGATGAAGGTGTCAGTCGAGGAGGACTGGTTGGGCCTGTGGGGCAGAAGAAGCGGAGGGCCTTGAGGCCATCTGCATGCGGAATACAGGTGTATAGGGACTGGACGGCCATGCTGAAAATGAGGTGTTGGGGGCCAGGGAATTGGAAGTTCTGGAGGAGGTGGAGGGCGTGGGTGGTGTCACAGATGTAGGTAGGGAGTTCCTCGACCAAAGGGGAAAAAATGGAGTCCAGATAGGTGGAGATGAGTTCGGTGGGGCAGGAACACGTTGAGTCAATGGGTCGACCACGGCATACAACGCATCATCCTCCGACACGTCCGCCATCTGCAATCCAACCCCACCACCCAAGACATTTTTCCATCCCCACCCTTGTCTGCATTCTGGAGAGACCACTCTCTCCGTGACTCCCTTGTCCGCTCCACACGCCCCTCCAACCCCACCACACCCGGCACCTTCCGCTGCAACCACAGGAAATGCTACACTTGCCCCCACACCTCCTCCCTCACCCCTATCCCAGGCCCCAAGTTGACTTTCCATATTAAGCAGAGGTTCACCTGCACATCTGCCAATGTGGTATACTGCATCCACTGTACCCGGTGTGGCTTCCTCTACATTGGGGAAACCAAGTGGAGGCTTGGAGACCGCTTTGCAGATCACCTCTGCTCAGTTCGCAACAAACTACTGCACCTCCCAGTCGCAAACCATTTCCACTCCCCCTCCCATTCTTTAGATGACATGTCCATCATCGGCCTCCTGCAGTGCCACAATGATGCCACCCGAAGGTTGCAGGAACAGCAACTCATATTCTGCCTGGGAACCCTGCAGCCTAATGGTTTCAATGTGGACTTCACCAGTTTCAAAATCTCCCCTTCCCCAACTGCATCCCCAAACCAGCCCAGTTCGTCCCCTCCCCCCACTGCACCACACAACCAGCCCAGCTCTTTCCCTCCACCCACTGCATCCCAAAACCAGTTCAGCCTGTCTCTGCCTCCCTAACCTGTTCTTCCTCTCACCCATCCCTTCCTCCCACCCCAAGCCGCACCCCCATCTACCTACTAACCTCATCCCACCTCCATGACTGTCCGTCTTCCCTGGACTGACTTATCCCCTCCCTACCTCCCCACCTATACTCTCTCCACCTATCTTCTTTTCTCTCCATCTTCGGCCCGCATCCCCCTCTCTCCCTATTTATTCCAGTTCCCTCTCCCCATCCCCCTCTCTGATGAAGGGTCTAGGCCCGAAACGTCAGCTTTTGTGCTCCTGAGATGCTGCTTGGCCTGCTGTGTTCATCCAGCCTCACATTTTATTATCTTGGATTCTCCATCACCTGCAGTTCCCATTATCTCCGGGTCAAAGGCCTGTAGATTCATTTTTAGTTTTCATTGCCTTCCAGAGGTGTTTAGAAACCCCTCTCAGGCCACAGTGGTGTCCATCGCTCCCTTCGCACTTTCAATCTTTACTGACTGCGAATGTGACAAAAGAGCAGAGCATCTTCCCCCGTCGCCGTCACTCTCAGCGCATACATTCCAAAGAACTCAACGGCACGACGCCTGCGCAGTGCTCGCCTATAATGTTAATCAGGGACCTTTACCAGCGCGGGGACTGCTGGGTAACGGCCGTGACATTGAAAACCCTCAATCAATACAAATTTTACTGTGATGCGGCAGTTGGAGAAGGGTGCAGTACAAAACAACAATACAGCACAGACGCAGGCACTTCAGCCCTCCAAGCTTGCGCTGACAGATTTTGCCCTTCCATATTAAAACTGTCTTCTCTACAAGATCTACATCCCTCTATTCCCTTCCTATTCATAGACAATGTATATATATTTACTTTTTCCATCTTTCAAGTCTGAATCTATAAATAAGACAATTTTGTTAACTTATTTTAAATAAGTCTCGAGCGGTACCCATCTAAAATTAAAATTGTAACTACATGGCAATGGGTAAATGGAAAGGAGGTGATGGGATAGTGCTAATGTGTAAGTGGTCAGTACTCCAGAACCCTCTCTCTGACACTTTCAGGCTGTGACTTACAGATAGTCACTCACCTCCTTTTGGAAGAATTTGTTTTCCCTCAAATCCACTTAAAACCTCCAACTACTTATTTTAAAAGTGTTTCCCCCGCCCCGGTTATTGATTTCTGTACTAGGGGGAGATGATTATCCCTATCTAAGCAATCTATGCCCTCCAGAGCTTTGTTCACTTCAATCAGGTCCCCATCCAGCCTCCTCTTCCACCAGGAAAACAACACAGCCTCTCTACTTTTTCTTCATAACCCCATCACTCCAGCCCAAGCAACATCCTGCTGGATCTCTGCACTTGTGCAGTCACATCATCCTTTGATGTCATTTATGTAAATGATTTGGATGTGAACATAGGAGGCATGGTTATTAAGTTTGTGGATGACACCAAAATTTCTGGTGCAGTGCGCAGTGAGAATGTTATCTCAGAGTACAGCAGGGCCTTTATCAGATTGGCCAACAGGCTGAGGAGTAACAGGTGGAGTTAAGTTTGGATAAATGTGAGGTGTTGCATTTTGGGAAGGCACACCAGGACAGGAGTCATGCACTTAATGGTAAGGTCCTGGAAAACATTGCTGAACAAAGACTTTGGGGTGCAGGTTCAAGAGTTCCTTTAAGGTGGAACCAGAGTTAGATAGGACAGTGAAGGAAGACTTTGGTATTCTTGCATTTGTTGGTCAATGCATTATAGGTGTTGAAGTGTCATATTGTGACTATACAGGATATTGGTTAGGCCAATTTTGGAATGTTGCTGTCAGTAAAGACACTTGAAGTGGTTCAGAAAAGATTTAAAAGGATTTCACTGGAGTTGGAGGGTTTGGGCTACAGGGAGAGGCTGAATAAGCTGGGGCTATTTTCCCTGAAATATTGGAGGCTGAGGGGTGGCCTTGTAAATGTTTATAAAATCGTGAGAGACGTGGCAAAGGTGAGTAGTCAACGTCATTTTCCCAGGCTAGAAGTCCAAAACTGGAGCACATAGCTTTAAGTTGATAGCAGAAAGATGTAAAAGGAACCTAAGGGGCATTTTCTTTTCATGTCGAGGGTGGTACATGTATGGAATGAGCTACCACAGGAAGTGGTAGAGGCTGGTACAATTACAACATTTAAAAGGTATCTAGATGGGTGCGTGAACAGGAAGAGTTTGCAGGGGTATGGGCCAAATGGTATTAAATGGGACCACATTAATTAGGATACCTGGTTAGCTTGGACGCATTGGACCAAAGATTCTGTTTCCATGCTGTACAACTCTGTGGCTCTAAGTTGGAGAGTGGCAGAGTTGCTTCTGAGACTAAGATCCTGAATTTAAAAAGAGGAAGCCGTGAATGGCATGGCACACAAGCTGGCCATAATAAATTGGGGAGCATAACTTAAGGGGATAGAATTGGATAGGCAAGTGAAAACACTTAAAGAAAATATTGGAGAACTGCAACAGTTGTTCATTCCTATCTGGCACAAAAATAAAATGAGAAATGGGGCCTATCCATGACTAGGAGGGAAATTAAGAATAGTGATCTAGAGTCTTAGAAAATAAGAACATGACGTGCTGGTGTTGGGCTAGGGTGGACAAGGTCAGAAATCACACAACACCAGCTTATTAGTCCAACAGGTTTATTTGAAAACACAAGCTTTCGGAGCCTCAGACCTTCTTCATGAACAGATTGCTCTTTCGCCCTTGAGACTGTTCTGCCATTCATGCTGATATTGCTGATCACCAACTCAGTACTTTCTCACTTTCAACACCCTTTGATCCCTTTATCCCTCTGAACAATAATCTAAACCTTCTTCACAACGTTCAATATTTTGCTAAACCACTTTCTTTGGTAGTTGAAGTCCACAGATTTACTCCTCTCTGAATGAAGAAACCCCCTTCCCGGAATCAGTCTGGTATATCTCCATAGCACTGTGACTACAAAGACAGACTATCATTCCTTAGATAAGGAGAACAATACTGAACGGAATACTCCGGGTGCAGTTGCCCTGGTGTCATGCAGTGTTGTTCAGTTCACTGGGTGTATGATATGTCGTGTCCGCCCCGGAACTATGACGCTTGGTATGAGTTTCAGCCAATGAGCGAGAGCTACATATATTCTTGCCCGTCATTCACTCCGATTGGTTAGACAATCGCCCGTGTTTTGTTGGTCACTCATATCTGCACCCCCCCCCCCCCCCCCCCCCGCCCCCAACCTTCACATTGACGGCAGCTCCAGGCCAATCACACAGGCCCAGTGCGCAGTGCGGGCATTGCAGCAGGCTGCAGGTGGTGCCAAGTTGGAGGAGGGGACTCAATTTGAGAAGCTCTCCAGGCTCAAGCAACAAAATCCCTGTCCTGCTCTCGAGGCAGGAGTTTGTGAGACGGGGTAGGAATGGAAACCGTGGGAGGTGATGGCCTGGGCAGTTTATACTCTCGTAGGGGAGGCCTGGGGCCCCCATGTATCAGGCCAAGGATTACTAACCGCCACCTTGGTTAGGTCGGGGACGGGAATTCTCCCCAGATACTTGGCCGCCATTTTCGGAAAGGGAAGCCGTGTCTCACTTGGGCAGAAATCGATGAGGCTGAAACTAAGAAGGAAATCCTAGAGGTGTATGGGGAGGATTCACCAAACAGCCACTGGAGACTCAAACCCCGAATCAGACTCACTGATTTGATTTTCAGTCAGCCGACTGGAGTTGGGAACTTGATCCAGAGAGAAGAGGACGGAGAAAGGGAGAAAACTGGAAGAGGAGGACAGAGATAGGGGGATAGTTCTGGATTTCAGTCGAAAGAGGAAGGAGGGTAGAGCCAGGAGTTTACAGAATTGAGAAATAAGAGAGAAGAATAATGTTCCTTAGGATCTGGACATGTCTGTTCTGAATTTTTTCCTGCAATGACAGTAAATGACTTTTGTAAACTCCTTTTGCAGGATATTAGAAGAGAAGTATTTGCAGATATTAAACACAAATCAAATTTCCTGCTGTGAATGGTTGACTCATGCAATTTATGAGGAGCTGAGTCCCTTCAGCCTCTGAATGTGGAAGGAGAAATGTTTGACCTGTATGTAGGTGATACACACAATATTCAGCTGACAATATTGCAATGAGGAGACTGCATAAAAGATTTACCCTGTTACACATCCAATGTGGGAGCATTCCAGCATATTTCTTGTGGAGAGAAATTGAACCAATCAATCAAGAAGGTTGGGAAAACATTTACACCATTCACAGTGGGGAGATACTCTGCTCGAGCAATGTGCTGTCAAGGCTTCAGTTGATCAACCATTCTGAAGTGATACAAAGGTGACAGTACTGTGCAGAAACCATGGAAATGTGAGAACTATAGTAAAAAGATTCAATTACCCATCCCAGCTGGAAATCCATCAATGAATTCACATCAGGAAGAAGCCACTTACCTGTTCTGTGTGTGGGAAGGAATTTAATCAAACAACCAAACTCATGTCACATCAGAGAATTCACACTGGGGAGAGACCGTTCACCTGTTCAGAGCGCGGGAAGAGATTTACAGACATCCTGGCTCATGTGACATCAGTGGATTTGCACCGAGGAGGGGAGAAGCCATTCAATTGTTCGGTGCATGGGAAGAGATTCCCTCATTCATCCAGCCTTCAATCACACCAGCAAATTCATACTGAGCAGAAACTATTTGGCTGCACCTCCTATGGAATGAAGTTCAGACACGCATCTGCCCTCATTGGACACCAGCGAGTTCACGCCAAGGGGGGCGGGGGAGAAAACCATTCGCCTGCTCTGTATGTGGGAAGGGCTGCAGTCAATCATCCAGTTTGCTGAGACACCAGCGAGTTTATCCCAGAGAAAAGCTGTTCAGCTGCACTTCCTGTGGGAGTAGTTTCAGGTGTTCATCTTCGCTCTGCTCATCAGCAAGTTCACACGAGAGAAGGCCATTCATCTGCTCCATTTGTGGGAAGCGATTCACTCAGTCCTTCAACTAGAGATAAATAAGTGAACCTGAATACGTTTATACTGCAGTAGTTCAAGGAGGAAACTCACCAGCATCTTCTCCAGGGTGACTAATGATGGCCCAGCAAGAGATTTCCGTATTTTAAGAAAGAATTGAATTCTGCTACCAAAATTAAGTCTGACAATATTAGATCTGTTTCAACTGATGTAAACACAACTATAATTGGCTGCAGTTTGGTAATCTGGATATATTGCTGATGGTTTGGACAAGTGTCCCTTTTTAAAAGCACCAACGGTCATTCTGAATTCAAGATTTGTGTTTGGAGAAAGAAGCAGATGCCTTGTGAAAGGGAAAACATAAAAATCAATTTATAGAAAGAAAGCTGACAAAGGAGATGACCAAACAAGTTTTGTTCATCAATGCTTGCAGGGCCAACTGCTCCTTTCACTGCCCTGTATTGTACAGATTAACAGCATCACATCTGATAGGGCCAGGGTAAAGAAAGAAGTGAAACTGGGCTATTGTCATAACCTTAACTTTGTTTCACATTTTCTTCTTCTTTCTCTTGGCCTTGACATTCCCCTCTGAAATGAAGAGGTTTACCTGTATACCTGGTCAGGCAGCAAGCCTGACTCTCAATCCAGACCGAAAACAAAGACAAAAATAAAGCTTGTCTTTTAGCCTCTACCCTACACTGATGACAGTGCACTGGTGCACTCAACTTTCTTCTTTACCACCTTATCCAACTGTGTTCAGGGAGCTATATGGAATTAGGCCCCAAGATCCCCCTTTATACCAATGATCCTAATGGCCCTGCCATTTACTGTATACTTTCCTCTTGCATTTAGCCTCCCAAACTGCATTACCTCAATTTTCTCTGAATTAAAGTCCGTCTGCCATTTCTCCATCCAACTTTCCGATTGATCTACATCCTGCTGTGTCCTTAGACACCCTAACTCACTATCCTCAGCTGCACCAATTTTCACAGCATTAGCAAACCAACTTAGATTTTCATCCAAATCTTTTATAAAAATAACAAACCTTGTGGAACACCCCTGGTTACAGATCTCCAGTCAAAAAACACCATCGCCACCCACCCTCTGTCCTCTAACCCAATCCAATTTACCAACGCACCATGGATCAATCTCATGTGACTTAATCTACTGGAACCACCTACAATGAGGTAGCTTGTCAAATATTTCCGTAGAGTACATGCAGACAACATCCACTGCGCTGCCTTCAATCAGCTTCGTGACTTCAAAAAAAAACACAAGCCAGTTTGTGAGACATGACCTCTTCTGCAGGAAGCCACGTTGCATGTTATCCACATGAACTTTAGCAAGGCCTTTGACAAGGTTCCTCGTGGCAGGCTGATACAGAAGTCTAAGTGACCTTGGTTACACCATGAGTTGGGTACAGAACTGGCTTTGTCATAGAAGATGAAGAGTAGCTATAGATCTGAAACCAGTGCTTTTCTGTAGGAATCAGACCGCTGTCGTTAACATATTTATTATAAAAAATATTTGGAGGAGAACATAGGTGATCAAATTAGTAAATATGTGAATAACAGATCTGTGGAGCTGTGAGTAGTGAGGAGGAATGCTAGATGATACAGCAGGATATAGATTGACTGGAGACTTGTATGGAAAAATGGCAGGTGGCATTTAATCCAGACAAATGTGACGTGATACATTTTGGAAGGTCTAATGAAGGAGGGAAGTGCACAGTAAATGGTAGAATTCTGAGAAGCACAATCATAGAGCAGTATCTAGGTCTACAGGTTCACAGTTCCCTGAAAATGACAAGTCTAGTGGAGAAGATGGTCAGGGCAAAGTGTATAAAAACTGGTCATGTTGCAGCTCGCTAGAACTTCAGTGAGGCTACATCTGCAATGTTGTGTACAATTCTGCTCACCAAACCACCACAAGGATGATCAGCTTTGCAAAGGGTACAGAAACAGGTTACCAGGATGTCACCTTGTTTGGAGGATATTAGTTATGAGGAGATGTTGGATAAAATTGGTTTATTTTCTTTTGAACATCAGAGGCTGAGGGGCAACCCGGTAGAAATTTACAAAACTGGGAGAGACATGGATAGTTGGAGTCTAGAGTAGAAATGACAGTTTGTGTAGGGGACATAAGTTTAAAGTAATAGGGAAAAATGTAAAGGAAGTGTGAAAAGTAAGTTTTTACACACAGGACAGTATGTGCCTAGAATGCATTGCCAGAGGAAGTGGGATAAGCAGGTACAATCACAATGCTTAAAAGACATCTTGATGGATTTGTGAATTGGCAGGGAATAGAGAGATACAAACTGTGCAGGGGAAAGAAAGAGATTTCATGATTAGAAAATCATGCGTTAATGGAGGCTTGTGGGCTAAAGGGACTATTCCTGTTCTGTAGTGTTATTTGAGACCTCAGTTTTTCAAATACAGACTGGAATATTGGTAGAGTAAGAGGCAGCAAGGGTAAGTTTTCCTGGATTGTATGCACGATAAATTTCCGAAAACAGTGCATTCAGTTCAAAAAGAAAGAGCGCTCGTTTGGTCCTACTTCTTGGGAATGATGGGAGCCAAGTAGATCAAGTGTCAGTGTCAGACCATTCAGGAGACCATGATCACGTGTAGGAAGGTACAGAATAATGTCAGATAATAACCAGCATTAATTCAGAATGAGAAAACTCAATTGATGGAAAGTTGTCTTCAAGGGCAAGGTCAAAGCTGGACAGCAATGACTGGAGTGACAGGTTGATGGGACAAAGTATAAATAATAATAAGGGCTACTTTCAAAGAGAAGATGGCTCAAGTACACTCAAAAAGGAAAGGAAGGGCAAACATTCAGGGCTGCTTGTATGACAATTAGAATTTAAGATAAGATTTAAAAAAAACACTTATGATAGGTGTCAAGGAGAAAAGTCCAAATTGACAGTCACAAGGAATACAGAAGGTCCAGAAGTTGGGGCAAGCAGATGAAAAAGCACACAAGGAAGGGAGACAGTTAGGAGAAAAGGTTGGCAGCCAGTTGAGAGGGGCTGGTAACACACTGGCTATAACAATGTAGGAGAGAAACATGCAGATTCTGGGCTCAGACACAGGGCAAAATTTAGGAGCCCTTTGGCCTTATCGGAAGCAGCAGAGGCAGTGGATCGATTGCCACCATGAGTGAGACAATGAAGCTCTTTGAGCTCCTCAGTTGTTGTTGTAGGTGAGGATGGAGGATACATGGGGGAGGGGGAAGAAATGTTCAATGAGAACAAACTTGTATTAGAGATATCATTAAAAAATAAACATACTGCAGGTCACACAGAAAGCTGATTTGGCTCTTATGCTAAATATAAAGACTGAGAACTGGAGTTATAAACCAGTGGAAACAGATTCCATTGAAATGGTTCAGTACTGACTGTGATTGAAAGCAAAATCCAAACATCCAATAGCTACCTACAAACTCACTTCTGTGTCAGCAAATGAGATAAATGAGTGAATCCCTTCCCACCCTCAGAGCAGACGAATGGCCTCTCTCCAGCGTGAACTCGCTGGCGTATATTGAGGCTAGTTGATCACCTGAACACATGTCTGCAAAAAACACACAAATAGTCTCTCAGCAGTGTGAACATATTGATGATTCATCAGTTGCCCAGAACATTTAAAGCACTTCCCACAGTTTGGACATTTAAAAGGTCTCTCGTCAGTGTGAGCAGCTTGTATGCCAGGACTGTGGTTCACCAAGTGAATCCCTCCCCACAATCAAGGCTTGCATTGTGCCAGTCCTGGTAATTAACTAAAACCGTGTCCACACACACAATACGTGTATGCTTTCTCCTTACATGTTCAAAATCTGATAATGTTCTGTTTACAATAAACTGAGGTGTCCATAAGACCCTGGGATTATGCCTGGTGTCAGTTTCCCTTTGAGTACACTGTGAAATCAATTTAAAACAGAACAATGCAATGAAGAGAGAGTCCACACAAACACCAGGCTGCCTATGCAATCAGCTTGTAATGAATCTGGTAGTTTGATTAGATTAGACTCCCTACAGTGTGGAAACAGGCCCTTTGGCCCAACAAGTCCACACTGCCCCTTGAAGCATCGGACCCAGACCCATCCCCCTATCACCCACACACCCCTGAACACTCCGGGCAAATTAGCATGGCTAATCCACCAATCCACCTAGCCTGCACATCTTTGGACTGTGGGAGGAAACCGGAACACCTGGAGTAAACCCACACAGCCATGGGGAGAATGTGCAAACTCCGCTCAGACAGTTGCCCGAAGCTGGAATCGAACCCGGGTCCCTGGCGCTGTGAGGCTGCAGTGCTAACTACTGAGCCACCGTGCCACCCCGTAGGATTAATGACACACTATTTTAAAAAAAGTGACCACAAAAGCCAGTGATTCACTAATGTCGATCAGGGAACAGAAGCTGCCACCTGGTCTGGACTTATACAAGACTCTGGCGTCTTTGTGAGTGGACAGACAAAGAATGTTGAGAAAGAGGTGAAATACAGGTATTGACTAAATCCACATCTCAATCAGGACTTTGACATCATGTCACAAACCCTTAATCTTCACTGTTGTGAATGTCCAGTGTGGAAGATCTATGGAACACCATCACGGTGAGGACCCCCTCCAAGTCACACATCATCCTGACTTGTTTGAATCCAGTGCAGGATGAACAGCAATTTCCTCCAATTAAACACTGAGACAGCTTCTACACTGACTGCAACCTTCTGTCTAGTAACTGTGTGAAGCTGAACCAGACTGTTCACAACTCTGATGAAATACTTCACACTAAGATGAGCTTTCTCCTGCATCATCACCAAACTAACTGTTTCTATCTCAGTAACATCACCTGACTCCATCCACATCTCAGCTCATCTGCTGCTGAAACCCTATCCATTCTTTGTTACTTCTAGATTTAACTACTCTAACACAGACCGGTCCCCCACATTCAACCTTCCTGTAATGTTGGAGTGATTCAAATCTCTGCTGTCTCATTTCGAGTGTTATTGGCCCAAAGTGCATCACAGGTGCTAAAAAGATACATCAACAGATCTGTTAAAAGACTATCCAATTTAGCATCGTGATAGTACCATACAGCATGATAAGTTTTTCTCAAAGTTAGAATGGGACCTACTTTCCACAGGACTATGCAGTGGTTACTCTCACGGATTGCTGTTCTGGATGAATGCTGAGGATGAGACAACATAGGTTTTCCCCTCCCTCTCTCGCACTGTTCTTCCTCATCCCTGTTGTACCATTTTGTTTCTATGTCTCCTGTACACTCAAACATGTCTGTGTAGCTCCTTGAAAAGATAACTTTAATAAAACTTCAAGTATATTCTTTTTTGCTTCATGCAGCAAGTCATATGTGTATTGTCTCCTCTTTTCTTGCACTCGCAAAATCCTGCTGAGAAGAAAATGCCAGTTGCTGAAGGAACATTCGCAACAGTGGGATTCAAACCCACATCAATGAAAAGACTGGAGTCTTAATTCAGCACCTTAGACTGTTCAGCCACAGTAACTGACAAGTCGTGGTCATCCTTATTGTCTTCAATGATGATGTCGCTGCACCAAATTTTAGTCATGGAGCAGGAGAGGCCTCGAGACTGCATTACCATTTCTTAAATCTCTAACAACCTCAACCTCAACACCATTTTTGCCTCAAATCCCTGCAGAGTCTCCAATTTCTCTCAGGTTACCTCTCAAGCTTTTCTCTTCTCAAGAAAAGAACTTCTTGCTGTTTAACAGAAAGTGTGAAAGAAACATAGGAGGTCTGGCAATGAGACAAGTGAAATCATGTTAGTTTCAAGATATTTGCACTATTTCTTTCTCTCCGCAGGAATGGCTTCACTAACATCCTACATAATTGTTAAAAATTGTAACAACTATGTAGCAATTAAAGCTAAAATTCGATCTTCTCTCTTAATCATTTGCAGCACCCACAGAGGACTTTAGACCCATTTCTGTCCTTTTCCATACCCATCCTGAATCGAAAAGAGCGAAAATAACAGACCTGCTGAATTTATCCAGCACATTTTCTGGACATTTTGGGTTTCTAAATTAATTCCCTCAATGTGTCAAATGTCTTAAATGCTTGCTCACAAGGTCTTGGTATCTGCTATTTAAATAGTGCACTGTGAACACTTCAATCATCCATTTTATATGAAACAAGCACACAGTAACTGAACCGTCTTCACGCAAAAATACAAAAATGTATTTCCTTTCTCATCTTTTAAGCCCGTTTGGTTTTTTGTACCATTTAATATGAAGTCTTACAACTGCACCAGAAACCTCTGGTTAAAAAGATTCTGAAAATGTAGTCCGTAACATGAGAATTGGCAAAAGTTGTTGACACACAGAAGAAAGAAAATGTTGTGTGAGATTCAGCAAATAAAGGAACATTTCTTAGACTGTAGCTGAAAAAAATTGGTTTATTGAAACAGACTTTTTCACCATTCGACCGAGTGACTGGAGTTATACAGGGCACTTAAAGATGAGGGCAACAACATCACAAAATTAATTTTGAATGTTAAATCCTGGAGCAAGTACTGAAAATGGATTGCAATGTGAATGAGAAGAATACATTGGAACCTTGGGATTTTCTAAAGCAGTTACCTTTTACTTCCTTGGACTGCAGCGGCGTCAGTGAAAAACCCATTTGTCACCTTATAAAGCAGGATTTGAACATTGACTGTGGAAGGCCAAGTTAACTCAGTTGTTGGAACATACGCTGTTTAAGTGCAGAGTTGTGAGTACGAGCCCAACACTGGGCACCACCTGTTTATTTAGTATTTTCCCTTTGCAAATTCCCTTCCTCCAGCTATTCTTGATGACCCTTACATCCCATGAATCAGCTTAGCGAATCTCTTTTGCACCGCATTCAACGCCAGCATATCCTTTCTTAAATACGAGTAGCTAAACCAATATGGCTTCACCAACATCCAATACAGTTGTTACAAGATGTCCCGATCCTCAAAACACTAACACCTCGCAGTTAAGGCCAAAATTCCATTTACTTTCTTCATAACTTCAGCATCAGTTTAGGACTTTAGACCCATCCTTGCCCTTTTCCACACAAATCCTGAATCGAATAGTTATAATAACTGCCTGCAAAATGCTATCCCACTGAAACTTCAACCACTTGCTCAACTTTGTAACCTAAAGTCAAGTCCAGGACCTTCCCCTTCCTTGTTGGGACTTCTACTTAATGGCTGAAAAAATGCTCTCCTGGATGTATTTTAAAAATTCTGATAAATCCTTCACATTATGACGACTCCATTAATGTTGAGGAAGTTGAAAGTCTCTGCTACCATAATCCTGCTACTTCTACACTTTCTCAAAATCTGTCTCCTTATTTATTTAAAGGGGTTTTCAAAAATGTCACCTGTCCTTATTGCTGTATAGATTCCCGAAGCAAAATAACAATATCTCCTCCTCCTTTAACACCTCCACTGCCTTGCATGAAGGCCCTGTATCCTGGAATACTGAGCTGCTAACCATGTCCAAGTGACAGCAATGGCTTTATGACCCCACTAATTTGTATCCTCAAATCATCTGCCTTATTCATCTGACTCCAAGCATTAAATACCATTCACCCTTGGCAAACTCGCTTATATCTTAATTGCCCAATGACAATGCCTTCCAGACTCTCTTGTTTCTTCTCTTTTTGGCCATTATTATTTTGAACATTCTCTGGATTTCAGCCCACTGCTAAACTTTTTACATGACCCCCAACAGTACTGGAAACCCACCCCCACCCCCCACAAGGATGCAGTTCCCATTCCAGTTTAGGTGTAACCACTGTGTGTAATTCTACTCTTCCTGCTGAAGGACGGATGTTGTAAAACTGCAAAAGGTTCAGAAAAGAATTGTAATGGTTATTATTGTAATAGTGTACCATTAATACACTAAGTTGCAAGCATTTTGGGATGACTCGGTTCCCAGTTGCTCATATGAAATGTACTGACTGTCATTGAGTGAAAAATAAAAACCACAGGTTCCTCGCACTTGTTGGAGGTGAGGATAGAGGAGATAGGCTCTCCATCTCCCCTTTCAAAATAAATTAGTCTGCTTTTGAAATAAAGATCGAATGCACAGTAGTTTTAATAAAATTTATATCATTTTTTCTCCCAACTAGGTAACCAGACATGTGGTGTTTTCAAACATCATGAGAAACAAGCCCAGATAACATGACTTGGATACAGATAATACGAGCAACAAAAATTCCTACAGATTCTTGGGAACTCATTGGTGGTTAACCACAGTGGCTCAGCGGTTAGCACTGCTGCCTCACAGTGCCAGAGACCTGGATTTGATTCCACCCTTGGGCAACCGAGCATGTGGTTGTTGGCATATTCTCCCTGTGGCTGCGTGGGTTTCCTCTCGGTGCTCTGGTTTCCTCCCATGTGCTGGTTAGTGGATTCGCCAAGCTAAATTGCCCAGAGTGTTCAGTGATGCATACATTTGGTGGGCTACGGGGAGATGTGTCTGGGTGGGATGCTCTGAGGTTTTGTGTGGAATTCTTGGGCCGAAGGGCCTGTTTCCATACTGTAGGAATACTCCGAATTCTATGAAAACCCGTCCTAATGAACTAGGGAATCCCTTTTCACACACTGTGTGGGTGGATTGTCTTTACCCAGTGTGAATGTGTTGATATACAGCAATAAAACGTTATCATTTTCAAAACCTACTCTACAGTTACGTATTTGTTATTGAGATTAATGCGAAAGGATTAATAAATTAAACGCCATTTATTTCAATGCCAGAGGCCTAACAGCTAAGGCAGAGGAACTCAGGGCAAGATTGGAAACATGAAACTGGGTTATCATTGCAATTACAGAGGCAAGGCTCAAAGATGGACAGGGCTGCCAGCTTAATGTTCTAAGATATAGTTCCTATAGAAAGGATAGAAAGTCGAAGGGGGAGGGGGAAGCAAAGCAAGAGAGGAGGGAAAAGTGGCATTTTTGAGCAAGGATAACATTATGGCGTTACTTAGGCAGGATATATCTGAGAATACATCCAGGGAAGTTATTTGGGTGAAACTGAGAAATAAGAAAGGGATGATCACCTTATTGGGATTATACTATAGCCACCCCCAATAGTCAGCAGGAATCTGACAAATAATTTTGAAAGAAGTTATCTGTAAGAATAACAGGGTGGTGATGGAAGGGATTTTAACTTTCCAAACAGACTGGGAATTCCATGGTCTAAAAGGCTTGGATGGAGCGGAGTTTGCTGAGAGTGTACAGGAAAATGTTCTGATTCAGTATGTGATGTACCGACTACAGAAGGTGCAAAACTTGACCTGCTCTTGGCAAATAAAGCAGGACAGGTGACTAGGGTATCAGCAGGGGAGGACTTTGGGGCCAGTGACCATAATTCTATTAGTTTTAAAATAGTGATGGAAAAGAGTAGACCGGATCTGAAAGTTAAAGCTCTATATTGGGGGAAGGCCAATTTTAATGGTATTACACAAGAGCTTTCAAAAGTTGATTGGGGCAGATGTTTGCAGGTAAAAAAGAAAGGTTAGAAAGTGGGAAGCCTTCAAAAAAAAGAGATAACGAGAGTTCAGGGACAGTATACTCCTGTTCGGGTGAAGGACAATGCTGGTAGGTATAGGGAATTCTGGATGACTAGAGAAATCAAGGTTTTGGTCAAGAAAAAGGAGGAAGGACAAGTCAGGTATAGACAGCAGAGATTGAGTGAATGCTTACAAGAGTATAATGACAATAGTATACTTAAGAGGGAAATTAGTAGGGCAAAAAGGGAACATGAGGTAACTTAGGCAAATAGTATTAAGGAAAATCCAGTGGGATTCTACAAATAGATTAAGAACAAAAAGGAGAACTATGGGGAGCTAGGGCCCCTTAAAAAGCAGCAATGCCTCCTATGTGTGGAATTGCAAGAAATGGGGAATATAATAAAACAAGTATTATGCATCAGTATTTACTACAGAAAAGGATATGGAAGATATAGACTGTGGGGAAATAAATAGCAACATCGTGAAAATTATCCATATTACAGAGGTAGTGATGCTTTAAACGCATAAAAGCGGATAAATTCCTGGGACCTGATCAGGCGTATCCGAGAACTCGGAGGGAAGCTAGGCAAGTGATTTGCTGGGCCCCTTGCTGAGATATTTGTGTCATCGATATCCACAGGTGAGGGACCAGAAGTTGGCTAATGTGGTGCCACTATTTAAGAAAGGTGGTAAGGAAAAGCCAGGGAACTATAGGCCAGTGAGCCTGATATTAGTGGTGGGAAAGTCGTTCTAGGAATCCTGAGGGATAGTACTTGAAATATTTGGAAAGGGAGGGACTGATTAGGGATAATCAACATGGCTGTGTGTGTAGGAAATCATGTCTCACTGACTTGATTTTTTTTTGATGGAGGAACAAAGAGGATTGAATAGCGCAAAGAGGTGGATGTATTCTATATGGATGTCACTAAGGCGTTTGACAAGGTTCCTCATGGTAGACTGATGAGCAAGGTCAGATCACATGGAATACAGAGAGAACCAGTCATTTGGAAACAGATCTGACTTGAAGGTAGAAGACGGAGTGCTGGTGGAGGGTTGCTTTGTAGACTGGAGGCCTGTGACCAGTGGTGTGCTGCAAGGATCAGAGCTGGGTCCACTCCATTTTGTCATTTATAAAGATGATTTGGATGTGAATGTACGAGTTATAGCTACTAAGTACCAATCCTTGCAGCATACTGCAGGTCAAACGCCTTTCCAAATGGCCAGCTCTCCCTGGATTCCATGTGATCTAACCTTGTTAATCAGTCGACCATGCGGAATATCGAAAACATCCACCGCTCTGCCATCAATCTTGTTTCTAACTTCTTCAAAAAAACTCAATCAAGTTAGTAAGACATAATTTCCTATGGACAAAGCCATGTCGACTATTCCCCATTCAGTCCACGCTTTCCAAATATATGTAAATCCTATCCCTCAGAATTCCCTCCAACAACTTACCCACAGCTGACGTCAGGCTCACCAAAAGTTTATTGTTCCCTGGTTTTCTGTTACCACCTTTCTTAAACAATGGCACCAGATTAGCCAACCTCCAGTGTAACAGCTCACCTATGACTGTCAATGGTGCAAATATCTGAGCAAGGGGCCCAATTGCAAGCCTAGCTTCCCGCAAAGTTCGAGAATACACCTGAAGAGGTCCTGGGGATTTATCCACCTTTATGGTCTGTAAGGCATCCAGCACCACCTCCTCCACAACATGGAACTTTTCAAGATACACATTCATTTCTCTAAGTTCTTTAGCTTTTGTATCCTTGATCACAGTAAATACTGATGTAAAATACTTTTTTGTATCTCACCCAACTCGTGCATTCCCACACATAGGCGGTCTTACTGTGCTTTTAAGGAGCATAGTAGTGTCAAAATTGGCCTTAGTCTCATTTAAAACTTTGACTCTTAGACCAAAGTCTATCCTTTTCCATAATTATTTTAAAACTAATAGAGATACAATCATAGGCCCCAAAATATTCTCGCCCCTGCTGACCCCTCAGTCACCTGCCCTACCTTATTTCCCAAGAGAAGATCAAGTTTTGAGCAGGGACTAATGACACCAGTACAAACAGCCCAAAGATCAAAGTTCATTCCTTGATTTAAGGGCAAAATCCTTCAAATGTGGTTGTGGTGAACTTGCTGGTGTGTTAACAGTTGGGATGATTGAGTGAATCCCTTTCCACACATAGAACAAGTGAATGGTCTGTCCCCAGAGTGAACTCGCTGGTGTCTCAGCAGGTTGGTTGAGTGAGCGAGCAAATCCCTTCCCATACTCGGAACATGTGAACAGTCTCTCCCCACTGTGAACTCGGTGTTTCAGCAGGTTGCTTGACTGAGTGAATCCCAGCCCACAATCAGAGCAAATGAACGGTTTCTCCCCAGTGTGACTGCGTTGGTGCATTTCCAGCTGGGATGGGTAAATAAATCCCTTCCCACAATCCCCACATTTCCACAGTCTCTCCCAAGTGTGACTGCGCTGGTGTTTGGGCATTTCAGATGAATCTTCAAAGACTCTTCGACACACAGACAATACGCATTTCTCCCTGGTGTGAACAGTGCTTCTTCCTTTAATGTTCAAAATCCTGAGATAATTAGGTTATGACAAACAGATTGAGTGTCAGATCTGGATGTGGTTTTGTTTGATTTCTCTGAATGCAATCAAAATTTCAAACTGAAGAAAAAAAAGAAACGTAGAGAGAGAGAGAGAGAGAGAGAGAGAGAGAGAGAGAGAGAAACCAGAAGAACACACACAAAGATTGTGAAACTCAGAAATTAATCTGGTCAATTGTGGATGCAACACTGAGGGGCACTGCTGGATTATCAGTAAAACTGAACTGGTTCATTTAATGTCCTTCAGGGAAAGGAAACAGTCAGCGTTTGCCCAAAACTACAAAAAGAGATAGAGTTTGGACAGACATGAAGGGCAGGCATTTTATACATCTGAAAATGAATCCAATTCCTGTTTTCTCCCCATACCCTCTGATGCTTCTGAAGGACTAAGAATACACAGCAAAATACCCGAAATCTGGAATAAAAACAGAAAAAGATGGAGATACACAGTAGATCTGGCAGCATCTGAAATGTTAATAGATGCAGGAACCATTGCAATCTTGAAGAAGTGTTGAGATGATCATCCACTGCACCATAATATAGGTTACACACCGAGTGCCAGAAAACGGGCCTAGCTTAAATAGGTGCTTGATGGCCAGCACCGATACAATGGGGACAGTGTGTTCAACAATTGTACCCGACTGTCTGACCCCATTTAGTTCCGTGTTTCTCTCCTATTCTCTTTTAGGAAACAGGCAGCAGCAAGTAGTGAAGAATGCAAATGATATTTCGGCCTTCATTGTGACAGGATTCGAGTACAGGAGGAGGGATGTCTTTCTATAAGGGCCTTGGTGAGACCACACCTGCAGTAGTGTGCACCTTTGTTCTCCTTTCCAAAGGAAGGATGGTCTGGCTACTGAATGATCGCAAAGAAGGTTCACCAGACCAATTCCTGGGATCACAGGACTGATGTATGAAAAGAGATTTGATCTTGATTAATCCTTCTTTCTTTTAATCTTTCAGCCACCGACAACATCATGAACTAATTTCACGTCCCATTTGCTGATTTGAGTCTTTTACTGCTAAAGGTATACTTTGGTTCCCATTCCCCTGTCATACGAGTTTAAATCCTCACCAGTGGAACTAGCAAAAGCATCAACAAGAATATCTGTCCCAGCTCTGCCCAGGACAATTGTTCAAGCTTGTGCATGTCCCACCTTCCCCAGAAACAAACAAACAGTCTCAATGCCTCAGGAATCCAAATCTTTTTAAGTTATAGCTCCAGCCATGCACTCATCTCATCTGTCCTCTTATGCTTTTACTAGCATGTGCATTGTAGCAGCTCACACTGTTACGGGATTAGATCACGAAAGGTCCTGTGGGGATATAAAAGAGTCCTGTTGAGAAGGAACATTAGGGAATTTACTTGGGTTTCTGTTAACAGGCAGTTCAAAACACATAAGCATTTTAACAAGAGGCAGTGTTTAAAGGCCCGGTTCAGCCACAATCACAAGTTTGTTACTTAATGAAAAGTAGAAGCAAAAGTCTGATCCTACAGCATTCTGAACTGTTTAGGTAATTGTAACCAGAAATGCAAACAACCAATTAACGTGAAACGGTTAGCTAAATTCCTTGAGCAAATGTTTGTCAGCAATAAAAGCAGCTCACTGCATCATTATGGAAGGCAAAGCAATAAACGGTGTAAACACAACCTCTAAAAGACCAACAACATAGGAAGGGGCAAAGGAAGATTATAAAGAGAGAAGTCAGGGCTGCAGAGAGATAAAACAATTGAAATGTAGATACGGATAATTTGAACAAATTCTTACATCCAAAGATCAACGGAAGAGTGACAAAGATAGATTACAAAATCCAAAGTGAAGATATGGTTAGTGCCTTAGTTATTTGTGAAATCTAAACAAGTTCTGTTTAACAGCTTGGTAAAGTTCTAAAGTGACTGAATTTCACCCTCGGTGGAGTTTGAATAGATGCTCTTTATTAAAACAAGAAAGTAATAATGGAAAGCGCTTAGAGTAGAAAATGAAACTTCACTTTAAAAATCATTTGCAGCATACAAATTGTTGGGGTTGTAAACTGCAGCAGCAAGTCAGAAACACTGTTTGATCTTTTAAGCTGAAGTGACAGAGGGATTTTTCCACAATTTGTCAACTGTATTACAAAATTGTAGTTACTTTATATCAGAGTTGAGTTTAAAAGACTTTATCACAATTCCTAACAATCCACACTACAGTTAGTAGAGAATTTGGAAAAGTTCTTAGTGATAAGCTACTATTTTGGTTTTTGGCAAAAAAATGTGGTGCAGCTGGCAAATGTCTGAGGAGGAATATAACTGCCAAAGCATTGTAAGGTCCCAAAGACAGACGAAGTAGTTTTCGAGCTAACCTCAGGAGATTATAGAAGGGTTTAGGACTGAACATAGTGTTGTCCACGATTGTTTGAACATAGGACATAGAACATTACAGCACAGTACAGGCCCTTCGGCCCTTGATGTTTTGCCGACCTGTCATACCGATCTCAAGCCCGTCTAACCTACACTATTCCATGTACGTCCATATGCTTATCCAATGACACCCTAAATGTACCTAAAGTTGGCAAATCTACTAGCGTTGCAGGCAAAGCGTTCCATTCCCTTACTACTCTCTGAGTAAAGAAACTACCTCTGGCATCTGTCCTATATCTTTCACCCCTCAATTTAAAGCTATGCCCCCTCGTACTCGCCGTCACCATCCTAGGAAAGTGGTTTGCTTACTGGATTGGGTATATTGATTTGGGGTGTGTGGCTAACAATGACAACAATATTGCATGTAAATAACATCTAGCGAATGGAATAAAAATATCACAATCAGCCAGGGAAAGTCTGAATGTCATTGTCCACTCTTCCAATCTGAGCTGTATTTAAGAGGGGAATTAGGCCTCATGTGAAAGCCAGGTTTGGAGTGGACTCTGGCCTCTCCCACACATGTGGTAACAGAGCTCTGAATAAAGGTCACTCGTACAACTGAACACAACACAAACTTCTCCCGACAACAATGTGGCACTGGGTGTAAGCTTGACAATACTATATTTGAGATCTCGTATTTTAGTGTATCTCTTAACTTCCTATCTTCAGCTTTCAGGTCCTCCTCCCTTGGTTTTCCTATGTCACTGGTACAATCGGATGTTCATCCTCCCACTCCAGAATGTCCTGAAGCTGCTCCATGTCATTGCTAATCCTGGCACCAGGGAGGCAACATACCATCCTGGATTCATGTCTCTCTCTATCCCTTACTATTGAATCCCCTGTCTCTACAGTCATATTTATCGTTTCCCTCCCCTTCTATGCAGCGGAGTTACTCCGAGTGCCATGAACCTGACTGATGCTGCTTCCCGAGTGGCCACCCCAACATCCCCCACCTCTCTCCCCCACCCCCAACCCCCCAACCGAACAGTACCCAAAACAGTATATCTATTTGAGGGAGATGACTCTAGCACTTCCTTTCTGAGCCTTTTACTTGTCTGATAGTCACCCATTCTCTTGCTGTCTGTGTAATCTTCACCTGCTGCGTGACCAGTCTGTTGAGAATGCGACCACAACCTTCTCAGTTACCATGGATGCTCCATACTGACTGCACCCACAGCTCAAGCTCTGAAAAGCAGTTAACCAGTAGCTGCAGATGGACACACTTCCTGCACAAATAGCCAATAGGGACACTGGTAATGTCCCAGAGTTTAATGCGGAAAACTGTGAGGTGATTCACATTGGAAGGAGTAACAGGAATACAGAGTACTGGGCTAATGGTAAGATTCTTGATAGTGTGGATGAGCAAAGAGATCTCGGTGTCCATGTACATAGATCCCTGAAAGTGTCCACAAGTTGATAGGGTTGTTAAGAAGGTGTACAATGTGTTCGTTTTTATTGATAGAGGGATTGCGTTTCAGAACCATGAGGTCATATTGCAGCGGTACGAAACTCTGGTGCGGCCGCACTCGGAGTTCTGGTCACCGCATTGCACGAAGGATGTGCAAGCATTGGAAAGGGTGCACAGGAGATTTACCAGAATGTTGCCTGGTATCGAGGGAAGGTCTTATGAGGAAAGGTTGAGGGACTTTAGGCTGTTTTCGTCAGAGAGAAGAAGGTTCAGAGGTGACCTAATAGAGACATACAAGATGATATGAGGATTAGATAGGGTGGGCACTGAGATCCTTTTTCCTCAGATGGAGCTGGCTAGCACGAGGGGATATAGCTTTAGATTGACGGGTCATAGATATCGGACAGATGTCAGAGGTAGGTTCTTTACTCAGGGTAATAAGGGCGTGCAATGCCCTGCCTGCAACAGTAGTAGACTCGCCAAGTTTAAGGGCATTTAAGTGGTCTTTGGATAAACATATGGATGATAATGGAATAGTGTGGGTTAAATGGGCTTCAGTGTGGTTTCACAGGTCGACACAACATCAAGAGCCTATGTTCTATTGTGCAAGAGGAGCACACCACAGATGTGATGTCTTCTGTTATGACTTCTCTCCAGATTAAGCCAGTTTCTGCCTTAAAAAGAATTTAATTAAGCTAGGTCCTCCCCCTTCATTTCAAACATTACTATTATAAACCTAAAGCCCCTAACTTTATTTAAGCTAATATATACTTTAAAAACTGTAAGAAAATTCTTTACGATATCAAATATCAATTGGCTGTTTCCATTAGGACTGAGAGACTTTCTGAACTGCCCAAACTGAGACTGAGCATCACACTCAATCTTTCAGTTTCACTTTCTGTTTCACCCAACTCCAAAGCACTCTCATTTAGCCAAGCAGCACTCACAGTGCAGCCTTTTCATTTTCATTGTCTGCTCACACCCACTCTGATCTCAGCCTCCCATACTGTTTCAATGCAGCTCAATGGAAGCTCAGGGAACAGCATCTTCACGTTAAATGCAATAATTTATAAACCTCAGGAATCAACACAGACTTCAGCAGTTTCAGGATCAATGGAGTTGTCAGGAAATGGAAGATTCCACCTGGAGGGGTGCTGGAATTTGTGCCCATCAGGAATTTTAAAAGGAAGTTTGCAGGTATTCAAGAATGAAAAATGTATAGACTAAAATCATGAAGTGGGCGAATGGGACTAAATATGACAGTTCTTTCAAAGAGACGAGGTGTTGTTTGGACAAATCTACCCCTCTCAGGCCAATATCTCCTTTCTCAGCTGCAGGGTATAGAACTGAACACTTATCCCAGAGGTGATCAAACCAAAAATTTGAATATCCTGCTTTCAAGTTACAAACTTACCAGGAGTATTCTCCCACGCATAGAATGGTTAAACCTCTTTCCTTTCACTGTTAAGTGTCAATGATACTCAGATCCTGATCACTCCGCTTAATGGAGAACTTGCATTGGGATCCTGGTCTGCAAATTATTCTCAATAAATATCCTGTAAAGCAAATCCACAAGAGACAAATAACGGTCAGGCCTGGACAGAAATCCAGAAAACACAAGATTGTCTGGAAAAGGCAAACATTTCTCTTGGTTTCTGTTAGTTATGTATAAATCCTCCTCTTAAAAGCACCCTGCTCCCCCACACAGAAAGATGCAGAGGTAAAATACACCCATTATTAGAGACTGAGGAAGTCAGACATTAATAAATTTGACCAGGGAGCACAAGGGGACTCAGAGCACTTTCAGTGATTTGATCCCAATCATATGAATACTGGGCAAACGGATATGCTTTAATAGATCATAATATTTAAAGCAGGACTTCCTACAGTGAGAGTGCAACAGGTAACATGAAGTTCTAAGCAAGGATTAGCGGATCCGAAACGTTATTTTTTTTCCTTTCACAGATGCTACCAAACCTACTGAGCTTTTCCAGCAACTTTGTTTTTGAACATGCAGTTCTGAACACGTTTTCGACATTTCTCCTCCATTAAATATCTAACGTATAACTTGCAGCAATTTATACTGCCTGAAGCCAGTACTCCGCCAGCGTCAAAGGTCCTTCCCAGGAAATACACGCCGTGTCTCAGTCTGGGAAAGAAGTCCAGAAAAACAAAAACAAAAACAAAAACAAACATTTCTCTTGTCCTAATCTCCCCTCCCAAGCAAGAAAGGCTGCGCTTGCGTTCCACTACAGGTTGCCACCTATAAATATGGCGATCCGGCATGAGTCCCGAAGATCACTGCCCCTAATAAAGATGGTGGCAATTACCTCTGCCTATCGCAGCCTCAGGTCCGTAGCAGTTTTTCCGTTTGCTGCAAAACACGGGACCGGCATGTTAAAATTTGTTTTCTGACATGCATCAACGGCTAATAAAGCCTCTCAGTCAATACCGAAAGTATTTCCCTCCCGTTTTTTTGCAGCTTTCCTTTTTATCCCGTGTACTGTACCTTCCGAAAGCAGCTAACCCTCACTCGCAGAGATATTGCGCCCGCGGACAGAGGCGATCACATGATTTTCACACAGACAAACATCTCACTCGCTCTGATTGGCTGGAGGGTAGGCCGCTTCCATTGGCCCCGCCCCGTGCTCCGATTGAACCAAAGCTGACATCGCTCACAGGGAGATAGCAATAACTGCAGGTGTTGGAGTCACAGATGACACAGTGTGGAGCTGGAGGAACACAGCGAGCCAGGCACCATCAGAGGAGCAGGAAAGTTGATGGTTCAGGACCCTTCTTCAGAAATGGGGGAGGGGACGGGAACTGAAACATAAACAGAGTGGGGGCTGGGGAAGGTAGGTGGGAAGGTGATAGGTGAGTGCAGGTAGTCAGTGGTGAAGATTTTTCCTGCTGTTCATTACCTCTGTGAGTGATGGTGAGGGTTCATCCCGAGATGGGGAAAAAAAGGGCCATTCCTGATTCTCCTAATGTACGGCAAAACAGCTTGTATTTTATGGAAACTTTTACTCTGTCATTTTCCTCGATGTTTTGGCTGTTTCAGAGACTTGGATAGAGCAGGGTCAGGAATGGATGTTGCAAGTTCCAGGGTTTAGATCTTTCATTAAGGTCAGGGAAGATGGTAAAAGAGGGTGAGGTGTGGCTTTGTTAGCCAAGGACAGTACAACGGTGGCTGAAAGAACTTTTGATGAGGTGGTATGGGCTGAGAGCAGAAACAGGAGAGGAGAGGTCGCACTGCTGGGAGTTTTTTATAGGCCCCTGCAAAGTTCCAGGGATGTGGAAGAGTGGATTGGCAAAATGATTCTGGGCAGGAGTGAAAAGAACAGGGTGGTCATTATGGCAGCTATTAACTTCCCTAACATTGAATGGAAATGCTATAACTCTAGTATGTCGGATGCATCAGTTTTTGTCCAATGTGTGCAGGAGGGTTTCCTGACTCGGTATGTCGAAGGGCCGACGAGAGGGGAGGCCACACTGGATCTGGTACTTGGTAATGAACCAGGCCAGGTGTTTGATTTAGTGGTAGGTGAGCACTTTGGACAGAGTGACCATAATTTGGTTATGTTTACTGTAGCAATGGAAAGGGTTAGGAATATGCCACAGGGCAAGAGTTATAGATGGGGGAAGGGCAATTATAATGTGATTAGGCAAGACTTAGGAGGCATAGAATGGGTTAGCAAAATGCAAGGGATGGGGACAATCGAAATGTGGAGCTGGTTTATGGAACAGATATTGCTGTCCTTAATAAGTATGTCCCTGTCAGGCAGGGAGGGAGCGATAAGGGAACTGTGGTTTACAAAAGAAATTGTATCTCTTGTTAAGCAGAAGAGGGAGGCATATGTGACGATGAGACAAGATGATTCAGATGAGGCGATGGAGAGTTACAGATGAGCTAGTAAGGATTTAAAGAGAGAGTTAAGAAGAGCAAGGAAGGGACATGAGCAGACATTGGCAGGTAGAATAAAGGAGAACCCTAAAGCGTTCTATAGGTATGTGAAGAATAAGACGATGTCTCGGGTAGGAATAGGGCCAGTCAAAGACAGAAGTGGGAAGTTGTGTGTGGACCCTGTGGAGATTGGAGAGGTGCTAAATGCTTATTTCTCATCTGTTTTCACTGAGGAACAGGAGAATATTGTAGAGGAGGTGACTGAGTTACGGGCTACTAGAATTGAAAGGATTAAGGTTAGTAAGGAGGAGGTGTGATCAATTCTAGAAGGTGTGAAGTTCGTAAATCCCCTGGGCCAGATGGGATTTTTCCGAGGATTGTCTGGGAAGCCAGATAGGAGGTGGCAGAGTCTTTGGCCTTGATCTTTGAGTCCTCATTATCTACAGGTTCAGTACCAGAGGTCTGGAGGATTGCAAATGTTGTGCCCTTGTTCAAGAAGGGCAGTGGGGCTGACCCAGGTAATTATAGACGTGTGAGCCTTACATAGAACATAGAACATAGAACATAGAACAGTACAGCACAGAACAGGCCCTTCAGCCCACAATGTTGTGCCGACCATTGATCCTCATGGATGCACCCTCAAATTTCTGTGACCATATGCATGTCCAGCAGTCTCTTAAATGACCCCAATGACCTTGCTTCCACAACTGCTGCCGGCAACGCATTCCATGCTCTCACAACTCTCTGCGTAAAGAACCTGCCTCTGACATCCCCTCTATACTTTCCACCAACCAGCTTAAAACTATGACCCCTCGTGCTAGCCATTTCTGCCCTGGGAAATAGTCTCTGGCTATCGACTCTATCTATGCCTCTCATACATCTGTTGTAGGAAACATTTTGGGAAGGATTATAAGAGATAGGATTTATTATCATCTAGCAAGCAACAATTTGATTGGAGATAGTCAGCATGGATTCGTCAAGGGCAGGTTGTGACTCCCAAAACTCATTGAGTTTTTTGAGAAGGTGACCAAGCATGTGGCTGAGGGAAGGGCAGTTGACGTGGTGTACATGGACTTCAGTAAAGCCTTTGATAAGGTTCCACATGGTAGGCTATTGAAGAGAATACAGAGACACGGGATTGAGGGAGAATTAGCAGTTTGGATTAGAAACTGGCGTTCCGTAAGAAGGCAACGAGTGGTGGTTGATGGAAAATATTCAGCCTGGAGTCCAGTTACTAGTGGTGTGCCTCAAGGATTTGTTTTGGGACCACTGCTGTTTGTCATTTTTATAGATGACTTGGACGCAGGCATAGGTGGATGGGTTAGTAAATTTGCAGATGACACTAAAGTCAGTGGAGTGGTGGACAGTGTGGAAGAATGTTGCAGGTTGCAGGGAGACTTGGATAAACTGCAGAATTGGGCTGGAAGGTGGCAAATGGAGTTTAATATGGATTAAATGTGAGGTGATTCACTTTGGCAAGAATAATAGGAAGGCAGAATACCGGGTCAATGGAAAGATTCTTGGTAGTGTGGCTGTGCAGAAGGATCTTGGTGCCCATGTACTAAGATCCCTGAAAGTTGCCACCCAGGTTGATAGTGCTGTTAAGAAGGCTTACGGTGTGTTAGGTTTTATTGGTAGAGGGACTGAGTTCCGGAGCCATGATGTCATGCTGCAACTGTAGAAAATGCTAGTGTGGCCTCGTTTTGAATATTGCGTGCAATTCTGGTCGCCCCATTACAGGAAGAATGTGGAAGCATTGGAAAAGGTGCAGAGGAGATTTACCAGGATGTTGCCTGGTCTGGAGCGTAGGCCCTATGAAGAAAGGCTGAGGGACTTGGGTCTGTTCTCTCATTGGAGAGAAGGAGGCTAAGAGGGGATTTAATAGAGACATACAAGATGTTCAGAGGATTAAATAGGGTGGACAGTGAGAGCCTTTTTCCAAGGATGATGACTTCAGCTTGTACAAGGGGACATAGCTACAAATTGAGGGGTGTTAGATTTAAGACAGATGTCAGAGGCAGGTTCTTTACTCAGAGAGTGGTAAGGGCATGGAACACCCTGCCTGCCAGTGTAGTTAACTCAGCCACATTAGGGACATTCAAACAGTCCTTGGATAAGCATATGGATAATGATGGGGTAGTATAGGGCAAGGGGCTTAGATTAGTTCACAAGTCGGCGCAACATCGAGGGCCGAAAGGTCTGTTCTGTGCTGCATTGTTCTACGTTCTATGTTCGAGGTGCTTCACAGATGAGCAAAACATCGATTAAAGATATCAATTTTACGATGTATCATAAAGAATAAGAGAGAGGTTCAGGGAGGAAATTCCATAGTTTGGGTTGTCAGCAGCTCTAACCCTGGAGTGTTGTAAGTGGGGTGGGTCAGAAAAATATCTGGAAAGGGGAATTGCAGGAGTGCAAAAAACACATATGGCCTTCATGACGGCAAAGGTTTCAGAGACTGTCATTAGAGAGTACGGATGTCGCATGGAGCTTAAGGCATTACTCTGCACTCAATCCATTACAAGTCATGACCACAAAGGTACAGAAGATTTCTGATGCCTTAATCAGGCTGATCAATATTTGTATCGATGGGCTTGCAAAATGTCAGTAATCGCCTCTACCTCAGAGTCATGGTATTGTTGGGATGCTGCTACAGAAGAGGAGACAGGGAGCAAGGAATGTCACATAAAACGCTCTCCTCTTCTCACTATTTTCACTGCAAAACCAAGGGAGCACCTAACATACCACCTCTATCTCCCATCACAACACTTTGCCCCACAATAACTCTGTCTGCCCCTGCACAAGGAGAAGTGGGATTCTTTTCCAGGACCATGTGGTGCCCTGAAACTCTGAGTGAAGACCAAAAGCATCTGAGCGATGAGAGCAAAGATTTGAGAAGACTGTCTGCACCTTTGCTGAAACTTACAGGAGCACCAGGTCAAAGCAATAGGCAGCATGTGGAGTACAAACTGGAATTGAGTAAGTGTGCGTCCGTACAAATTTGGACAGGCCGGGGGTTTGGGACACTTGACAAAATTTTCAGTTTCCTTTTTGAATAGTCACCTGAAATGCCTTTTTAGAACCACTTCTAACCCTTATCCATGCTCTGATCTGGAGGGCCAGGTCACTCTTGCACTGGTTTCATCCTGCAATTTTATGAAGTCAGCAACAAGATGAGTTTCAACACTGACTTTGAAGATTATTAAAAGCTAACATCGATTGCCATTAGAATGTTTTGATTTTGATTTATGTTGTCTCGTGTACCGAAGTACAGTGAAGTGTTTTTGAGAGCGGTGCAGGCAGATCATAGCAAACAATGATTTACAGATCAAAGTGTGCATAGACAGAGCAAGGCATGCAAGGTTATGCCTGCATAGGAGGTGTGCAAAGCAAGATCAACACTATTTGGAGTTACAGAGTCCATTCATCAGTCGAATAATGGCAGAGAAGAAGCTGTTCTTGAACCCCTTGATGGGTGTGTTCAATCTTCTGCCGAATGGAAGAAGTTGGATGAGAGCATTACCGAGATGGGACGGGTCATTGATGATGTTGGCAGCCTTTCTGCGGCAAAGAGAAGTGTAAATGAAGTCCATGGATAGGAGGCTGTTGCCGTTGTGGCCTCCTCTACATTGGGGAAACCAAGCGGAGGCTTAGGGACTGTTTTGCAGAACACTTACGCTTGGTTCGCACTTTACAACTGCACCTTCCAGTTGCAAACCATTTTAACTCCCCCTCCCATTCCTCAGACGACATGTCCATCCTGGGCCTCCCGCAGTGCCACAACGATGCCACCCGAAGGTTGCAGGAACAGCAACTCATATTCCGCTTGGGAACCCTGCAGCCCAAAACGTATCAATGTGGACTTCACCAGCTTCAAAATCTCCCCACCCTCCACTGCATCCCAAAACCAGCCCAGCTCGTCCCTGCCTCCCTAACCTGTCCTTCTTCCCACCTATCCCCTCCTCCCACCTCAAGCCCCACCCCCATCTCCTCCATACTAACCTCATCCTGCCCCCTTGCCCTGTCCATCCTCCCTGGACTGACTTATCTCCTCCCTATCTCCCCACCTATACTCACCTTTACAGGCTCCATCCCCACCTCTTTGACCTGTCTCCTCTCCACCTATCATCTCCTCTATCCATCTTCAATCCGCCTCCCCCTCTCTCCCTATTTATTTCAGAACGCCCTTTCCCTCCCCCATTTCTGAAGAAGGGTCTAGACCCGAAATGTCAGCTTTCCTGCTCGTATGATGCTGCTTGGCCTGCTGTGTTCATCCAGCTCTACACCTTGTATTCTCTGGATAAGAGTTTGGCTTCTGTGATGATTCGTGCTGTGCACACAACTTTCTGCAGTTTCTTATGGCCTTGGGCTGAGCAGTCGTTGCACCAGGCCATTATGCACCCAGATAGGATGCTTTCTATGGTGCATCTGCAAAGGTTGGTGAGGTCTTCATGGACATGCAGTACAGTAGATAAACAAAACATAAAAAGTAAAAGTTCAAAAAGATGCCAAGTTAGACATGCTGAGACTTTGTCAGATTTGAAACTGTTTTGTGTAGGTAACAGTTAAAGAAAGCTCTTGCAGTTCTTTTGTCAGTGAGTACAGAAGTGCTGGTGAAATAAAGGATTATAGATGTAGCAGCCCTGAGTTAAGAGGAAAACAGCACAGGCATAAATATGCAGAAGATCACGAGGTTGACTAAGGTCAGTGTTGCTTATATGAACTGTGACTGGGCACAGTGGGGAGTTAATCAGATAAGAACAAGGATAAAATAGATCTGTGTCTGTGCAGTGGAGACCAACCAGAGTCAGAAAATGAAGGCCCAAGACAGACACTTTGAAGATCAAGGCTGCAAAAACTATCAGAAGTCCTTTTAACACTGTTGTTTAGCCACTGACAGGAACAGTACAACTGTTTGAGTGTAAGTTGTTGTCTGCATTTATCACTGCAGTTTGCCTGACAGCAGATCACCTTCTACTGACTCTATCTCAATAAAGTTGATTGTTGCTTCACAGCCCAGCTCTGCTGCCAAGTCTGCTCCTGCCTGAAAAGTGTAATCACAAAAGAAGATAATGCTTATTGCCAGTCCAGGCAGGCTGTGATTGTGGATGAGTGGGGAGGATGTTCGACAGAATGGGAAATGTTCATTCTGAAGAGATTGACCTGAAACAGTGACCATTAGTCTACTACTTTGCTGCTATGCCATTTCCCATTTTAATATGCCAATTCAAACTGTGCTGGTTTTGCTGAGTGTTCAGATCACAAGACCATAATGCATCCGAACAGAATTGTGCCATTCTGTCATGACTGAATGGTGTGCAGTTCTGGTCTCACTGCTATAGGAAGGATGTAGTGAAAGGGCTGAGGATTGACAAGGATGTTGCCAGAGTTGGAGGGTTAGTGACTCGCTTGTCAAATTGACTTTATTTCTGTGTATTACAATTGTTGTTCTGCTCCAGTTCTTATTTTAATCAGATGTTGATAATAATGCCCAGACATACAAGGCAGAAAATGATCTATCTCCATCAGCAGGGTATCAACCCCCTAATATTTTGAATAATTTTTTTTATCTCATCTGCTGTCTGGTTGCATATCTCTTTCTGTTTTCTTTTTGTTTTCTTTTTCGCCACTTTGTCACTTTACAGCCTGGAGGAACATTGAAATCTATAACTAAACTGACCACATGATATCTGTTCTCCTTCTGTCTTCCACCTTCCACGCACCTTCCTTCCATTGATAATAAAATGTGAGGCTGGATGAACACAGCAGGCCAAGCAGCATCTCAGGAGCACAAAAGCTGATGTTTCGGGCCTAGACCCTTCATCAGAGAGGGGGATGGGGTGAGGGTTCTGGAATAAATAGGGAGAGAGGGGGAGGCGGACCAAAGATGGAAAGAAAAGAAGATAGGTGGAGAGGAGAGTATAGGTGGGGAGGTGGGGAGGGGATAGGTCAGTCCAGGGAAGACGGACAGGTCAAGGAGGTGGGATGAGGTTAGTAGGTAGAAAGGGGTGCGGCTTGGGGTGGGAGGAAGGGATGGGTGAGAGGAAGAACAGGTTAGGGAGGCAGAGACAGGTTGGACTGGTTTTGGGATGCAGTGGGTGGAGGGGAAGAGCTGGGCTGGTTGTGTGGTGCAGTGGGGGGAGGGGACGAACTGGGCTGGTTTAGGGATGCGGTGGGGGAAGGGGAGATTTTGAAACTGGTGAAGTCCACATTGATACCATTAGGGTTCCCAGGCGGAATATGAGTTGCTGTTCCTGCAATCTTCAGGTGGCATCATTGTGGCACTGCAGGAGGCCCATGATGGACATGTCATCTAAAGAATGGGAGGGGGAGTGGAAATGGTTTGCGACTGGGAGGTGCAGTTGTTTGTTGCGAACTGAGCGGAGGTATTCTGCAAAGCGGTCCCCAAGCCTCCGCTTGGTTTCCCCAATGTAGAGGTAGCCACACCGGGTACAGTGGATGCAGTATACCACATTGGCAGATGTACAGTGGATGCAGTCCTTCCATTGATGTTTTGTGAGGATTTCATCAGTGCCAGCAGCCGTGATCGAATCGGAGGAACAGGTTACATTGCAATTACATTTAAATCCTCCCCCAACTGAAAAATCCCTCGAAAATTGAACACAATTTCAAGGAAGCTATAAAACACATATGGAGCAATGAATTGAATTGTTAATAATGTTTAATCCGTGTGATAGGATTATAGAACGAAAAAACACTGCTGATGGTTCGAAGCTGAAAGACTAACAGTGAAATGCAAGAGACACTCAGCAAGGCGGGACACAGTCTGACACACACACTACAAGATAACCAGGGGAATGGGGAGGGAATTTGTTGGTTATCCCGGGATACAGGGTCAACAGCGAAAAGTGGGAGACACTGGATTGGGAATCGCGGGATAAAGACACGTAACTGGGTCAGAGAATGGGGACAGCACAGCGAGGCTCCCTGTGGTACTCGCCTTGGACCGCCCCGCTTTTGGGCAGGTCTGAGTTCAGTTTCCGGAAACTGCAAATTCTGTGAAGTGGGCGGGACTAAATTTGTGATTGACAGGTAGGGGGTGTTTTTCAGTCCAGAAACAGCCTCTGCTCCGCCTTTTCTTGGTGAATGTTTCCCTGCAGTCGAGTTGGTGAGTGTTTAGAACTCTGTCGGTTTCCCGGTAATGTAGGTGAACTGTAGCTCACTGTGTGTTAGATCATATCGCCAACGCTCTCTCATCCCCTTTCTCCCAATCCCCAGTTACACGCTGCTGGCTCAGTGAGTTCTGGCGGATGCGGGGCTGTGGTCAATCTCGGCGCTGGTTTCGGTTCACAGAAGACGGTTTAGTTTTTCAGGTAATGACAGATCATTCTGCCCAGCAGGACAGATTCTAATGTTGTCAGCAGGGACCATACAGCCCTCACAGACTGGGGTTAGTTTCTTTCCAGCAGAACAGACCGAGGAAGGGTCATCGGACCCGAAACGCTATCTCTTCTTCCCAGATGCTGCCAGACCTGCTGAACTTTTCCAGCAACTTCCGTTTTGTTGTCGACTAAGTGGGGGACATGACTGACATGTATAAATTTATGAGGGAAATAGAGAAAACAAGAACAAATCTTTCTGCTTAGTGGTGGAATCAGTATCGGGCGACATGGATTGATGGTAAGCGGCGGGAAGTTTTGATGAGTTGAGCGGATTTTTTTCACTCAGATAATGGGGGGAAACTGAAACTCACTGCCTGGCAGCCTAGTCGAGCTACAAATGTTCATAACACTTCCGGAACTATTGAGATGTATAAAATAAACACGGAAAGAACTGGGATGCTGTAAATCAGAAACAAAAAAGAAATTGTTGACAACATTCTGCAGATCTGGCAGCATCTTGGAGAGAAATCAGAGCTCAAGTTTCGGATCGAGTTTTTGAAGCCAGGATGTAGAACCCCCCAATGAGGAAAGAGGGGACCTAACGTCAGACAACCAACGCGGACAAGTGCTTGAAGTATTAGCGGGGAGAATTTTGCAGGCAGTTATCAGAACTCTTTTGAAAAGATTTGGGATTGTTATGGAAAAGGACAAGGATGGACCTGTAATCAAAGTTCTAACTTGGTTGATTTTAATAAGATATGATTTGGCCATAGTGCACAGGAAGCAGATACTTTCAGGTACATGTGCAAGAGGGAACATAAATGGAGAGATAAGGAGAGCGCTAAGGGAAATATGAATTGATACTGCCAAGTGAAATGAAGCAAAATGCTCTGTTGATTTACAGGTAGACATATGGTTAAAGGATAAGGGGGAATGTGTAAGGCCCATTAAGGACCACAGAGGTATCTGTGCGTAGAACTAGAGAGTGTTGGCCTGGGTCGAAATGAATACTTTGTGTCAGTGCTCACTAGTGAAATAGATGAATCAGGGAGAAGGTTTGTGATAGAATGTAAAGAAACTATCACAGAGAGAGAAAGGAAGTACTAAGTAGTCTGGAAGGTTTAAATGCAGATCAGTATCCAAGGTCAAGTGAAATGTCTCCTGTGATGTTAGGATGAAATAGCAGGGTGCTTGCAAGGTTCTTAATTCCCCACTAACCACAAAGGGACCCTTCTGAAGGGCCACCGGACTCAAAACGTTAACTCTGTTTTCTCCTTCGCGGTTGCTGCCAGAAGTGCTGAGCTTTTCCAGCAACTTTGTTTTTGTTCCCAATACTTTTATTTAATCTCTTTGACATCAGCAAGACTTTTGGGAGACTGAAAGCAAAGCTAAGTGCGCATAGAATCCATTGAAATTTGGCAAATTGGATCCACAATTGGCTGAGGTTCAGGAAGCAGAGAGGTGGGTTTTGTTTTGTTTCTAACCGCAAATCTGTGCACATTGGTGTGGCAGAGTGGCCAATGTTGGGCCCTTATTTTTGTTTTAGGTAAATGCCTTAGATTTGAATGTATGAAGGTTGATCAGTTAGTTCAGATGATGCAAAAGTAATAGATGGTAAATAATGAGATGGATAGCCTTAGTTTACAGACCGGCTGATCAGTGGTAAATGGAATTTGATCTAGATTAGTGAATAGCAATACATGGACGAGTTATCCAGTCCTTGAATTCATTTGTTAATCAAACAGTTTGTGATGAGTTGACTAGCCAGGGGAGGAAGGCTATTTCCTTTTCCCATCAACATACACCATGACATAGTCCTGGATTGTAAATGGGGATTTTGGCTGTAAGACAATTTTGCTACATGTTGCTCACTCCATAGTCAGACCTCAAATGAGAGTCTCTAATGTATGGTGCTGCAAATTGTGAGGAACGAAAATCACATTTTGGCTTTTATTGCTAATCAATTTGCTGTCCCCTAAATCTTGATCATCTCTAACAGAAATCATGCAAACATGAACATGAGGAAAGAGGCCACCATTTTAGCAGGAAAACAAATGTGTAAAGCTAAGAGAGCAAATGATGACAGTAAATTTAAGAGACGTACCAGAACCAACATTTGCAGAGTAGGCACCCTCCCTGGATTCAATCCCTCTCCCTTCCTTTGCTGCAAGTGAACAGTTTCCCGACCCTACCACCCAGAAAGACTAAAGAAATGGAAAGGGAGGAGACATTGCTTTGCTCCCAGATGTTGCACAGAGGAGGAGGTTTCACTGGAAAGACAACATCTGCATTGTGAGCCCAGGACTGAAGCAGCCAATAGGAATTGCTGTGCTCCGTGGTGATGCCTCAGGTTTCAGGCACGTGGACACGGGAGCGCCGCCCCCACCTATTGTTCCCCTCCTGCTGCCAGGGTTGCCGGGGCAACCAGCGGGCGGCTCGAATCAGAGCGAGAAGCTGCTCGGGATCTGCCCCTCCCCCTCCCTCCGGCGGCAGTTGCTGAATCAGAAGGTGACCATGATCAGCCTCTGACTGTTCTGTCTGTTTATGGTTTGCCTGTTCTGTCTGTGGGGAAAGGTATGGACCATGTGGAAACAAAAAGGAAAGACCATGGAGGAATTTGAAAATAAGGATGGGTCTGAACAGCGGGCCTTAGATTGTTTGTTATGAAATGTTTGTTGGTGAGATGTGGCCAGTGCTGCCTGGAGCAGCATTTATTGCCCATCTCAGGTGCTGTGGAGAAAGAGCTGCCATGGGCCATGTCTATAATCTTTGACTGCCTATTATGCTGGGGACCAGGCAAGTCAGCGTTTCGACTGGACCTGAAGCCTGTCAATTTCGGATGGGTAAATCATGTTAGACAAATCTACAAAAGTTTTTTTTTGAAAATGTAACTGATAGAACCCGGTGGATGGGGTCATTTGGATTTTCTCAAAGCTGCTGATCAAGTTCCGCTTAAGAGGTTAGTGTGCAAAATCAAAGTTCATAAGATTGTTGGGAATTTACTGGTGTAGATTGTGAATTGGTTGGCAGACAGGAAACAGTAGAAATAAATGATCTTTTTTCAGTGTCTAAGGCTTTGACAATTGGGACGCCACAAAGACCCTTGGACCTCATGTGTTCAAAGTGTACATCAATGATTTGTATGTGCGAATCCAATGTACTATTTCTAGGTTTGTTGACACAAAAGAAGAGGGATTGTGAGTGAACGGGACATAAAGAGACTTCAGAGTAATTTAGATGATTTGAGTGAGTAGCAAATGCATAGCAGATGCAGCATCAGTGTGAAGTTATCCACTTTGGTACCAAATTCAGAATGGCAGAGTATAATTCAAGTGGTGGTCGATTTGGAAATGTTCATGTACAAAGGGACCTGGGTGTGCTTGTACACCAGTCATTCAATACAAGCTTGTAGGTGCAGCAAGCAGTTAGGAAGGCAAATGGAACTTTCTCCTTCATTTCAAAAAGGTTTGAGTATGGCAGCAAGGTGCTCTTACAGCAGCTGTGTTGGGTTTTGTGAGGCCGCATTGAAATCTATGAGCAAGTTTGGTCTCCAAAACAAAGAAACATTATTCTTGCTGCAGGCAAACAGCAATTTCTTGTGTTGCTGAGTGAGGGACAAAAGTTATCACTGACCATGAATCAAGAAGAAGCTCCAGTTGTTGTCTTGGTTTCAAGTCAGATTTGGAGATGATGTCACTTGTTGACAACACTTTAAAGCATTTCCCAAAGCGGGAAGTGGGTGATGTTCCCTCACTTTTGCTTCATTTCCCTCTTGCAAAACAAGACAGAGTCTGAGGCACTGTTTGGTTTAGGCATACCCACTGCAGGGCCCTGCTCCCCACACCACCACCTCCCCCTGCTACACACACTAAGAAAGGAATGATGTGGATAAAGTAATCCAAAAGGTGTGGTGGGAAATACAAGACAAAATAGAGAGAGGTAGTGTTAGAGGAGCTGGAATCATTGAAAGTGGATGAGTCACCAGGCCCAGATAGATAGTTCCCTGGCGTGTTGAAGGAAATAGCAGATGTTGTGAGGATTAATTTTCAATCTTCACTTGACTCAGGTGAGGTGCCAAGGGGCTGGAGGAATGCAAATGTGCTGTTGTTGTTTAAAACAAGTACAAAGGAAATGCCATACAACTATAGGCCAGTCAATCTTACTTTGGTGGTGGGCAAACTGTAAGAATCAATCCTGAGAGATCAGAGAAAATGTCAATTAGAAATGCATGAACTTGTCCGGGATAGTCAGCATTGCTTTGATGAGGGAAGGTCATACTTAAGCAATTTGACTGAATTCTTTGAGAAATTGGTAAGGAGTCTCAGTGTGGGTAGTGAAGTGGATATTGTTTTCATAGATTTTGTTAGGATATTTGACAAAATCCCACACGGCAAACTGGTCAAAAGTAAAAACCCATGGATAACAGGGTAATGTGTTGAATTAGATCCTCTGTTTACAGTGCTCTGACATATTTCCAGTCGCAAGTTCCAGCAGGAGACTGTAATATAGGAAGCAGTGAAATTGTTTCAGAGCTGAGCATTATGGACTATTCAGCAAATTTTGAGCTGGTACTGCTGTGTTCTGTTATCTGTGAGAGATTGCATGGTCCAGGGCTGATGTGACTCCTTTAATCTGGCTCTGAATTCATGTTCACCATTGCTGTATTTCATCTCTACCCTCCTAGATCTTCTCTCTGCGATTGTATAACTTCTGTCCCTGCATTTTAGCTCTGTTTTGTGTTTTACTGTTACATCTGCTAATTGTGCCTAAATTAGACTTCCACCACTGCCTATCCCCTGACCGTGTGCTTTTGCTTTCCCAACTTGATATTCTCACAGAATTGTTAACAGTCAGAAATTGTTTTTAGTGCTCTGCTATCAACTTCTACTCTGCAAATTACAAGATTCATCCAGTTCACATTTTATAACCTACCATTTTGATTTTTTGGTTTCTGTCTCACTCTCCTTGTTTCGTCCAAATCAGCTGAACACGGTTTTCAGAAGAGGAGATTTTGCAGTTAACAAACTGAAACCAACCGTCACTCAGGATCTGAGAGAGTTACCAAACGTATCACAACCTGAATACAACAGAATATTGGACATGGAAGGAGAAAGCACTGTTCCCAGTGGGGAGAAACTGGTTCTGTTTTTGGGTAAGGCTTCAATCAATCAGCTGGCTTATCAGAATGTAAACACACTCATAATGATTAGAAGCCATGGAGATGAGGGGATTGTGGTAAAGACTTCTTTCATCCATCAATACTGAAAAATCATCAGTGTAGTTACACCAGGAAGAGGCCATTCACCTGTTCTGAGTGTGGAGAGAGACTCACTCAAATCATCCACCCTGCTGACACACCAGAGTGTGGCAAGAGGCTGTTCACCCCCACAGAGTGTGGAAAGAGATTTATCAATTCTTCAAACCTGGTGACACACCGGCAAGTTCACACTGATGAGTGACCTTTTAAATGCCCAGTCTGCAGGAAGTGCTATGAAAGGTCTGGGGAACTAATGCTCCATCAATGTGCTCACACTGAAAGAGACTGTTTGGGTGTTCTGACTGTGGGACAGCATTTCAGTGATCATCTCGGCTCACTGTATACCATTATGTTCACATTAGGGAGAAGCCCTTTACCTGCTCTGACCGTGGGAGGGAAGTCAGTCAGTCACCCCATCTGCTGAGGCACCAGCACATTCACACTGTGCAGTGACCATTCACCTGCCCCAGCTGTGGGAAGGGAATCACACAGGTGTCATATCTGCTGAGTGACCAGAGAGTTCACAAGAAACTGCAGTGATTGGGCTTTACTATTAACCGCGTTCAGGAATTAACCAGGTTCATTGTGATCTGTTTCTGCTGATATTAATAACCACCTGTTCAGGTATATGTTAATGTAGATACGTATCAAATAAACCAGTTTTGTGTAAAACACAGTGTTTCATCTTCTTATTGTCTCTGACACAGCGGATTCCCTTTCAATTGCTGTCCCACTCACCTCCATCCTCACCTTTAACAAGAAGTATGAAAGCTCCATTGTCACTGAGATGAAGACCATCTGATCAGTTGCCTCTGCCCAGACTGGGAAAATTGCTCTGGAAAATTGGTCCGATTTGCTGCCCATGTATTTACTCACAGAGGAAAGACTATTCAGGTGCTCTCATTGCAGGACTGGACTCAGGCAATTATCAGTCTCACTGTACACCAGTGTGTTCACACAATAGGGAAGCTGTTCACTTAGTCTGAGCATGAGAAGATTCACTCAGACCGTCCACCTTCTGAGACACCAGTGAGTTCATTCGTTACTGCAGAAGTTGGATTTCCTGTTAATCAAATGCTGGACATATTCGTTTTCTCATTTGGTCTTTTTTCTAATGGTGTTAATAAATTCCAGGAGTTTTAAATGCAAATATTCAGAATAAAAACGGGCATGAATTGGCTTAGTTTTCAACTTTCCCCCCCACAGTGATCGAGAACGCCCTTGACCGCGTCTCCCGCATTTCACGCAACACATCCCTCACACCCCACCCCCGCCACAACCGCCCAAAGAGGATCCCCCTCGTTCTCACACACCACCCCACCAACCTCCGGATACAACGCATCATCCTCCGACCCTTCCGCCATCTACAATCCGACCCCACCACCCAAGACATTTTTCCATCCCCACCCCTGTCTGCTTTCCGGAGAGACCACTCTCTCCGTGACTTCTTTGTTCGCTCCACACTGCCCTCCAAACCCACCACACCCGGCACCTTCCCCTGCAACCGCAGGAAATGCTACACTTTCCCCCACACCTCCTCCCTCACCCCTATCCCAGGCCCCAAGATGACATTCCACATTAAGCAGAGGTTCACCTGCACATCTGCCAATGTGGTATACTGCATCCACTGTAGCCGGTGTGGCTTCCTCTACATTGGGGAAACCAAGCGGAGGCTTGGGGACCACTTTGCAGAACACCTCCGCTCGGTTCGCAACAAACAACTCTACCTCCCAGTCGCAAACCATTTCCACTCCCCCTCCCATTCTTTAGATGACATGTCCATCATGGGCCTCCTGCAGTGCCACAATGATGCCACCCGAAGGTTGCAGGAACAGCAACTCATATTCCGCTTGGGAACCCTGCAGCCTAATGGTATCAATGTGGACTTCACCAGCTTCAAAATCTCCCCTTCCCCCACCGCATCCCTAAACCAGCCCAGTTCGTCCCCTCTCCCCACTGCACCACACAACCAGCACAGCTCTTCCCCTCCACCCACTGCATCCCAAAATCAGTCCGACCTGTCTCTGCCTCCCTAACCTGTTCTTCCTCTCACCCATCCCTTCCTCCCACCCCAAGCCGCACCTCCATCTCCTACCTACTAACCTCATCCCACCTCCTTGACCTGTCGGTCTTCCCTGGACTGACCTATCCCCTCCCTACCTCCCCACCTATACTCTCTCCACCTATCTTCTTTTCTCTCCATCTTCGGTCCGCCTCCCCCTCTCTCCCTATTTATTCCAGAACCCTCACCCCATCCCCCTCTCTGATGAAGGGTCTAGGCCTGAAACGTCAGCTTTTGTGCTCCTGAGATGCTGCTGGGCCTGCTGTGTTCATCCAGCCTCACATTTTATTATGTTAGTTTTCAACCCAGTGTGTTGAGTCTTTTTCGTAGCTCAAACACAAGTGAGTCCCTTTTGAAGGCTCTCCGTCTTTCTTGTCATGACACGGGTGAGATGTTCAAGGAGCTGAGACCCCAGTACATTTGAGACAATCTGATTGGCTGCCTCTGCTGCTCCCCTCCCTTCCACTAGCTCATTGGGTCAAACAGCTTGCCAAGTTCTTCTAGCTTGACCCCGGATCCCCAGCTTTCTCCAGTTTCTCTCCTGTCAAAGCTTGTCTTGTCCATGAGACCCATGTTTGTTCCACTGACCTATTCTCACTAAACATATTTGCTGATCATATTAAAGTTCACCCTCCCTTAAAATTTTATCTTCCCAATCCTTTCAAAAATAAACAAGCCTGGATTCCATGGTATTTGTAAAGACTTGAACTTGGTGTTCACCAAAGAGCTGTTCTTGATCCCTCCTATTTCTCACCTGCACACTGCCACTTTTTAACATCATCCAGGAGCACTTTGTTAGTTATCACATGGTCATTGACAACTACCAGCTGTAGCTCACCACCAGCCCTGTCCATTCCTCTATTGTTATTCAATGATCCCACACCTGATACTGGACAAGCTGAAATGTCCTCCAGGGAAACATTTGAAAGAACAATCCATTGTCTTCAGTTACTGCTACACATTCCATTCTCAAACTCTGAATCTGTCCCTCTTTCTTGAGAGTAAGGCTGAACTGCACTGTTCATAGTCTCAGTCACAGACTTGACATGAAGATGAATTTTCAATCACAAAACCACACTTTCACTCACATCAGATATTCTAATTTCCATAAAGTCAGCCATCTCCACCTCAGCCCAGCTCATCTGATCCTGAAACCCTTGTCTGTGCCCATGTTAAACTTGATAATTGCAATGCATTCCTGATTAGCTTCTCACGTTCACCCCAGACCCGTGTGGAAATGTGAGGTCTCCCAAAATCTGTGTTCTGCAATTCCTGTTGACATTCCCGCTAAACTGTGTGAGTGCAGTCACTCCAAGCTTAAGTGGTCTGACTGAGGCATTGACTTCCAGTTTTGGAAGTCATGAGCGTGCACCATCCCTGGAGGCCTGCACAACCGGAATAAAAATGAGAGGGAATTCTGGTCCTGTTCACCCAACACCCTCTTTGTTCCCTGAGAGTGTTGCTGCTCATTTCCCTTGCTGTGTTGAACTCTGAGGCCTGCCTGCAGCAGCAGCAGTGTTTGCTTGTGGGACCTTGGTGCTCTGCTGGATCTTTTTTAAACCTGTTCTTGTAGTGAATCTGTTAATCTTGGCCCTCGTCGGCTGAAATCTAAATATTACAGCATTTATACAATTTCATTTCTCCACTCCAGTCTCTTCCTTCCCTCTCGCTTGTCTGCTTTGAATTCACCACACATTGTGTGCAGGAACAGACTGAAATCAATGAGATAATGTTTTTAGTGGGGTCATGGGAACTATGAAGAATGTAAAAGAATTAATTGAATTACTGTTCATTTTCAACCTATTTAAAATAGCCTTTCTTCAGTTTAAATGTGTTGAATATGGAAGGAACGCTTTAAAGTTTCAAAATTTGTACATGCGAAGGAAGAAAAATTGAATAAGTCCTTTTGCACTCTTGAAATGTCAGAACTGTCTGTCTCCTTGTTTGTTTGTGGTGCTGTGTGACCAAGTTAATCCCATTCTACAATTATTTGGTGGATTTCCTCCCCTGGTTTAATTACACCCATAATAAATAAAAAGAACATAAGTAGATGCAGTAAATTTTACTTATTTTAAATAAAATAATTAGTTTTTAAAGCTCAATCAGGTGGTAGGGAAGGTGATGAGTTGTGACTTCAGGATGTGGGAACTCCTGGAGACTGGTGTGATCCCAGACTGATATATCTTCAATAAGTGTTTGCGGCTAGAGGAACCTCAGCCCATAATCATTGAATTAGATGTTATAATACAAACGCTGCAAAATATCAGGGAGAAAGTTACCTGGACAGTTTGTTCCAGGTGATAGTCACAGCTCATAGGTATTCTCATCTTATTTGGTCCATGGTTAGAGGCATGAAAATACATAAGGCAGGTTTGGGGATTTTCTTACATTTCTAAGAACAGCATTTGAAATCTAAATACAGGTAAGTGTGACACTATGAAGAAACTGGGTTTGACTGTAGCAGTGTACTGGCAGACCTTCAAGAAGACATTTACCAAATCTTAGCAACAATGTATCCCAGTCAGAAAATGACTAAATAATGAAGTTAAGAATACTTCCAAATTTAAAGAAACACTGCACCCATTTACAAAGGTCAGTGGTGGGTCAGAAGATTGTACAAATTTGAGTGAACAAAGAATGATACTAAAGAACAGGAAGAAAGAGTGTTATTAAACTAGGGAGGGTTCAGAAGAGATTTACCAGGATGTTGCTAGCATGGAATGTCAGTTACAGAGGAAGACTGGATACGCTGGGACTGCTTTCTCTGGCGCATTGGATGTTGAGGGGTGACTTTATTGGGTTTATAAAATCAGGATTAATGGTAGGTGCCATTTTCCAAGGATGGGGGTTTCAAGACAAGCGGGCATATTTTTAAGGTGAGAGGAGACAAATTTTAAAAAAACACGTTTTCTAACATATGGAATGAACTTTCTGAGGAAGTAGTGGATGTCAGCACAGTTACATTGTTTAAAAGACACTTAGAAATGTATTTCCACAGGATGAGGGTGTCGCTGACTCGGCAGCATTTATTGTCCATTCCTAAACAGTTCAGAGTCAACCACATTGCTGTGGGTTTGGAGTCATATGTAGGCCAGACCAGGAAGGATGACAGTTTCCTTCCTAAAAGGACAGTCGTGAACCAGATGGGTATTCCTGACAGTTGGCTATGGATTCACTGTCATCATTCGCTTCTTAATTCCAGATATTTATTGAATTCAAATTCCACCATGGGCCACAGTGGGAATCAAACCCAGGCCCCAAAACATTCTCAGAGTCACTGGGTTAACAGTCCAGCGATAATACCACTAGGCCATCACCTCCCCATTTGGGGGGTAGTGCGCTGACTCTCAATCCCCAGGATTCCCTGGGTCACCACCGTCTAATCAGAGCACACAATATGCCTGATAGCAAAGTGTGGAGCTGGATGAACACAGCAGGCAAGCAGCATCTCAGGAGCACAAAAGCTGACATTTCGGGCCGAGACCCTTCATCAGACAATATGCCTGACTTTGCTGTCTGTTGAATGAAATTAACAGAAAATACAACCAAGTTCTGTCCTTAACAAGCTCTCCTGTATATTACAAATACGAGAACAGAGTTAGTTCTCATATCAGTTTTCTCACGATGCTCAAGCGAAGGTGAGATTTGAATTCCTGATATGCAGAAACAAGAATCCTTTCAATGTCTCAGATAAGTAAATATCATCAAGAATGCCAGAGTCAACGTCCCAGCAGCCTCAGAGAAAGGGAAGTTGACATCAACTCATAAGCTGCTCATGTGCAACTTGCAATTCCCAACACCCAACTTCAGGACTCTGATGTTCTCAGTGGCATTTCCTGATGGGAAAGCTGCAAACTGCACTCAAGCCAGGTAGGTGTTGAACCTACAAACCTAAGATCTGCAGTCAGATGTGTTACTCATTACACCATTGACCTGCTAGTGTTCACATGCTGCAGAGTTGTGGTGTTAACAGGGACATCACCATCACTGCTGCACTTCAGTGGCCCCCACTTTGAGATTAGGTGAATTTCACTGGCAAAAAAGAAACACATTTGTTCTCAGGTATAATGGGAACTGCAGATGCTGGAGAATTCCAAGATAATAAAATGTGAGGCTGGATGAACACAGCAGGCCAAGCAGCATCTCAGGAGCACAAAAGCTGACGTTTCGGGCCTAGACCCTTCATCAGAGAGGGGGATGGGGACAGTTCCCTCTCCCCATCCCCCTCTCTGATGAAGGGTCTAGGCCCGAAACGTCAGCTTTTGTGCTCCTGAGATGCTGCTTGGCCTGCTGTGTTCATCCAGCCTCACATTTTATGATTTTTGTTCTCAGGTAGTTGCTTCAGTATGCCCTTCTATCTGTGCTGGAACTTTCTGTTATTTTACTCACCATCAGCCACTCCAGTGAAATGTATTTTCAGGCTTTGAGTCATGGTTTGTTCAATTAGATTATGGATGATCTGGTAATTCTCAACACCGTTGTCCTGACTTTCCCCACTAGAGTCTCTTACTGATTAGAAATCTGACTTAATGTGCCAGTCTCGACAGCTCTCTGCAGTCAAGAATTCCACAGATTCATAACTCTCAGAGAGAAGAAATTCCTCCTCAGCTCTGTCTGAAATGTGTGAACCTAGTTCTGAAATTCTATTTTCTGTTCTAAGATTGTCCCAGAAGGGGAAACAACTTTGACCAGAATCTGTCAAGCTCCTAAGAATCTTGTGTGTTTCAGGAAGGAGCAGGGCTTATGTAGTCCTGTGACCAGTATTTAGGAGCAGCTAAATACTCAGGAGTGGACAAAAATGTGATTTGTTCCCGGCCCAGCGTGTTGATTTCATCTCTGATGTAAAACCTGCAGTGATTCAGATAGAGTTACACTGTTTATGCTGTTGTCACTGTGAGGAATTCCTGGGCATTTATCAGTTTGTACAAGAACAACAAATCCCTGAATGAGGACTGACCCTGGGAAAGGGCTGTGAGAGCACCAAATCCTAACCACTAGACTACCAGGGAACATCACATTAATTAGCCCCTCAAGGCCATGGGGAATGGAATTGGGGCTGTGAAAGAAACAAAAGATGTGGCTGGGGCAGGTATGCAGCTGATAAAGAAACAAATTGAAACAAACAAAGAGAACAGAATAGGGGGCAGCATTCACACACTAATTGTTAGTCTCGATGGTGAATCCAGAAAACTGAAGTGCTGAATTGAAAGGTGTGCTGCTTTCTTGGAGCTGACATTTAGCGTCATTGGAAGAGTGCATTGAGCTGATGACAGAAATACCAGTGTGACATCAATATGGAGAATTAAAATGTAGAACTTGCTCCAACAGGTTTTGGATACTGAGGACCAATTATACATTTTAAAACTGCAGTGTTAGATTTTTGTTAAAAGCTTCGAGCAATTTGGAATAAGGATCAGGATGAACACAGCAGGCCAAACAGCATCTCAGGAGCACAAGAGCTGACGTTTCAGGCCTAGACCGTTCATCAGAGAAGGGTCTGATGAAGGGTCTAGGCCCGAAACGTCAGTTTTTGTGCTCCTGAAATGCTGTTTGGCCTGCTGTGTTCATCCAGCTTCACACTTTGTTATCTTGGATTCTCCAGCATCTGCAGTTCCCATTATCTCTGGAATAAGGATCAGCCCTGTTTGCATTGAATGGTGGAGGGATCGAAAGGGATTAAATTCAATCTTTTTGCTGATGGAGATTCCAGTGAAAGGAAAGTTTAGGTAAGAGTAATAACGAGAAAGCTTCTCTTGGAGATTTTTGTGTCTTTATCTATGAATATTTCAATAAAACTGCATTTGATAGCCTGGCCACTGCTGGAGGTATTGGGACTAATAGGGGAAATAAGCAGATGTCTTCAGATACCAGTAAGATGGCTTGGGTAATGAATTTCAATCGAACTTGATCAAGAGCAGGGATGTGTTGTTGCAGTTATACAGGCATTGGTGAGGCTGCACCTAGAATGTTCAGTGCAGTTTTGGTCTCCTTTTCTGAGGAAGGGTTCTCTTGCTCTCAATGGAGTGCAATGAAGGTTTACCAGGCCAACTGACATATGAGGCGATATTGACTAGGTTAGGATTGTTTTCGCTGAAGCTCAGATGAATGAGGGGCGATTTCATGGAGACCTATAAATTTCTAACAGGACTGGACAGTATAACTGCAGGGAGTGTGTTCCTGATGGTAGGTGTGTTCAATCAGGGGCCATAGTCTGAGGATTCTCCTATGTCTTATGGTCTTATGACGTTAGATGCCTTCAAGGGAGAGATCGACAAATTCTTGATTTCACGAGAAGTCGAGGACTGTGGGGAGAGTACAGGGAAGTGGAGTTGAAATGCCCATCAGCCATGATTTAAATGGCGGAGTGGACTTGATGGGCCGAATGGCCTTACTTCCACTCCTATGTCTTCTGGTCTTATGAATGCGGGGTAGACAATTTAGGACGGAGATGGGGAGACATTTCTTCACCCAAAAAGTCGTGAGCCTGCGGAATTCGTTGCCACAGGAAGTAGTTGATGCTAAAACATTGAACGTATTCAAGAGGCAGCTAGATATAGCACTAGGTGTAAATGGCAGCAAAAGTTCTGGGGAGAAAGCAGTATTAGGCTATTGATTGGAATGATCAGCCATGCTTGTAATGAATGGTGGAGCAAGCTCAAAGTGCCAAATGCCCTCCTCATGCTCCTATCTTCTATGTTTCTATCTTCTGAATAGTTACAATTTATTTTGACTGAAGTAAGGTGATAAAATTAATTATGTGCCTAACATTTAATTGAAGGTGGCATCCTGCAATTAATCAAATGTGTTAGTTAGTCCCCAATTTGAAACAGATGATTAAACAATGAGGCTTGCAAATTTGGCCTACAACAGTCAAAGACATGATGCATTTCCAAGTCAGAATGGTGTCTGGCTTGTAGGGGAAATTGTAGACACCATTATTTCCCAAGTATCTGGTGCCCTTGACTTTCTGGGTGATCAAATTATGGTTTTGGAATGTGCTGTCTCAGCACCCTTGGTCAGCTGCTTTGCTGCATTAAGCTGATGGTGTTGTACTGCTGGTCCTGGGTACCAGGTGACAAAGTCCTTACTGCCAACCTGCAAACATACATACTAGGAAAAGTAGGCCACTCAGCCCCTTGAGCCTGCTCTGCCATTCAATAAGATCATGTCTGCTCCTGTATACTCCAAATAACCCTTGATTCCATTCACAAAAATCTCTGATCCCTGCAGTTGACAATTCTAAGGTGACCTCAGATTACTTCTGCTTCACAGCAATGACTGTGATCAACATGGGATGATCAATGACATGGCTAAGGTTGTTTGTGGCCAGGAATTGAATCACACACTGTTAATCGCTGCATGGGTTTCACATACAGGACACATGATTACAGATTTCTTTAACCCAGTCTCTGAGTGTCTGATTAGTGTAGTTTGACCCCAGAAGGCTCTCACATTACTCACTGAGCCTGTGTCCTCAGACATGAACAACCAGTTACTCTGCCCACTCCAAGTTTGGGAGAAACTGTTTCCTCAATTGCAGTTTGAGTCATATCTCAGCCCTTTAATCAAGATGATTCTCCCAAACCTTCATTCCTTTTTGTTTCTTGTGATCTCTGTTGACCCTATCAGTTCTGAGCTTCCACTCATTCCCACCCAGTTCTTTCTGTATACTCCATATTGAAGTGGTGAACTGTTCTCTAAGTGAACCAGGGATGTGCCAGGAGATGATGGGAGGCCCGTGTATTTCCAATGTCAACCTCAGAAGAAGGAAGATGCAGGAAATCACTGCTCATGGAGCATGAACCCTGAGATGTTGGGGAACGCTGCCGAGATGGAGGATGCAGAAGCAGGCGAGGATGACTAATTACCTGGTCAGACTTTCATGCTGGAAATCATCAGCACCAAGTTTCTCACTGCCACACGGGAGAATATCAAATTGCAAATAAATCAGGTGGGAATAGATAATAATGAGGTGTAAGTGCATGCAAACAGGAGTCTCACTACTTACCACCAAGCTCTTTGTCTCTGTTAAAATCTTGGGTGGAAAATTTGACTTTTCAGTCTTTGACATTGAGAATTTCATTTTTGAGGTCTCACCATATTTTCCCAACAGACCCACCATTGTCCACGGCGTACAGGGACTGGGAAGATTCTCATCTGTGCACTAAAAACAAGACTGGTTTACGTGATGTTTGCTGTGGGACACATATGAGGTCTTGATGCTGAAAGTGACGGAAAGATTGGGTTTGGTTTTTAAGTGATCACAGGACCTTTGCTGGATACCAAGAGGAAGAGAGACACTCTCTTGTCCACAGGAGTAACCGAAGTATGGGAACAGAAAGAATCCCGAGTTAGAAAAGAGAAGAGGCCTAAACATGCAGCAGTCATCAACAGGACATCATTTATTCTCATCGTATCTTCCAGAAAGTGAGGATACACTGTTTCAAATTACATTCATACATTTTGATTCAATAGAGTACGTAAGTTCCAGTCCAGATTTGGGATTAACAACATCAACATAAATAAAACACAACTTTCAGCATGAACTCTGTTGTAATTAACAGCAGCAACAGCACAATCCATCCCCTGCAGTTGCTTGTGAACTCACTGACATGTCTGTAAGTGACATGACTGAGTGAGTTGCTTCCCATTCATGAAGCAAATGAACACCCTCTTCCCCGATGTGACTTTGCTGGTGTCTCAGCAGTGTCCTCTGCTTTTACATTCAGAATATATTCAGAACATTCAAAATGGCTGTTATCCGTGTGAAAAGGCTGATATGAATTCAGGTCAGATTAGCGAATGAATGCTTTCGTACGCAGGGAGCATGGAAGCGGCCTCTCCCCAGTGAGAATTTAATGATATTTAATCAGGATCCATGAGTGTCTAAATGTCCTCCAGCAGTGAGAGCACAAAGCTGTTTCTCGGTGTGAACAAGCTGGTGTTTGACCCAGTTTATCTTTTAAAGCTCTTTTCACAATCAGAGCAGTTAAATAGCCTGTCATCAATGTGAGACCTAAACCCAACCTCTTCTTCCGCAACATTGATGACTGTATCGGCACAGCCTTGTGCTCCCATGAGGAGCTCAAACAGTTCATCCACTTCACCAGCACCTTACACCCCAAACTTAAGCTCATCTGGACCATCTCTGACACCTCTCTCTCCTTCCTGGACCTCTCTGTTTTCATCTCTGGCAACCAGCTGGAAACCAATTTCCATTTCAAGCCCACTGACTCCCACAGCTACCGAGAATATACCTCCTCCCACTCACCCTCCCACAAAAACGCCATCTCTAATTCCCAATTCCTTCAGCTCCAATGCTTCTGCTCCCAGGATGAGGCATTCCACTCCCGTACATCTCAGATGTCCTTGTTTTTCAAGGACCTCAACTTCCATCCTTCAGTGGTGGGGAATGCCCTCGACTGTGTCTCCCTCATTTCCTGCAACTCATCCCTCACATCCCCTCCCGGCAATAACAATCAAAACAGAATCCCCCTCGTCCTCACGTACCACCCCACCAACCTCCAATCCAACGCATCATCCTCCGACACTTCCGCCATCTGCAATCTGACCCCACCACCAAAGACATATTTCCCTCCTCACCCTTATCTGCTTTCCAGAGGGACCACTCTCTCCGGGACCGCCCTGTCCACTCCACACTCCCCTCCAGCTCCGCCACAGCCAGCACTTTTCCCTGCAACAGCAGGAAGTGCTACCCCTGTCCTTACACTTCCCCCATCACCTCCATCCCAGGCCCAAAGAAGACTTTCCACCTCAATCAGATGTTCACCTGCACATCTGCTAATGTAGTATACTGTATCCGCTGTTCCCGTTGTGGCCTCCTCTACATCAGGGAAACCAAGCGGAGGCTTGGGGACCGCTTTGCAGAACACCTATGCTCGGTTCACACTAAACAACTGCACCTCCCAGTCGCGAACCATTTCAACTCCCCCTCCCATTCCTCAGATGACATGTCCATCCTGGGCCTCCTGCAGTGCCAGAATGATGCCACCCGAAGGTTGCAGGAACAGCACTTCATATTCTGCTTGGGAACCCTGCAACCCAATTGTATTAATGTGGATTTCACAAGCTTCAAAACCTCCCTTCTCCATACTGCATTCCAAAACCAGCCCAGCTCTCTAACCTGTCCTTCCTCCCACCCATCCCCTCCTCCCACCTCAAGCCACACCTCCATTTCCTTCCTACTAACCTCATCCTGCCCCCTTGACCTGTCCGTCCTCCCCAGACTGACCTATCTCCTTCCTACCTCCCCACCTACATTCACCGCTACTGTCTCCATCCCGGCCTCTTTAACTATTTATTTCAGATCCCCCTTCCCCTCCCCCATTTCTGAAGAAGGGTCTCAGCCCGAAACATTAGCCTTCCTGCTCCTCTGAAGCTGCTTGGCCTGCTGTGTTCATCCAGCTCTTTGCCTTGTTATCTCTCATCAATGTGAACCAGCTCGTGCCCCAGCAGCTGGGACAGAGAATTAATCCCTTTCCCACTCACAGAGCAGGTTCATGGCTTCTCCCCAGTGTGAGGCCTTTGATGGGAATGTAACATTGAATGTAATGTAAATCCCTTCCCAAACATGGGGCAGCGGAACAGCTTCTCCCCGGTGTGACCTCATCAGTGAATCTCCAATTGAGATGGGGAATTGAGTCCCTTCCCACATTTCCCACAATTCCACTGTTTCTCCATGGTGACCATGTCCTTGTCTTTCTCCACGTTGAGCAATCACTTTACACCTTGTCTACACACAGAACACATCTGAGTTCACCGACTGGAGCACTGTCATTCAGGCACAGTGACTGGATAAAGCTCTCTGATGAAGGGTCTAGGCCCGAAACGTCAGCTTTTGTGCTCCTGAGATGCTGCTTGGCCTGCTGTGTTCATCCAGCCTCACATTTTATTATCTTGGAATTCTCCAGCATCTTCAGTTCCCATTATCTCAAAAGCTCTTTTCATCATCAGTTTACTGTCTCCCATTCATGTTGCATCTGTCCCAGTGCTTTCCCAGTTATTTCGCTTTCCACATTCCACAGATGATACACAGGTCCTGATAAATTGAGAAATCCTGTCAGATTTTGAAGTGATGATTGGCTTGATTTGCCATTTAGAAATTTTCCCCAAAAAGTCTCCTTCAGAAAGAAAAGCCGTCCTGCAGCCAGCACAAACTCCTGTTACACCCCTTCCTGACCAATAAATGTTACACGGTTATTGAAAATGAAAATTAACATTTTTGAACCCTTCCTGTATACTCACTGTCAGTGAAGTATAATTTCTAACCCAGGCCCTTCTCTCACGTCACCCTGGTGCATTCTGTGTGGTTACAACAGAGGCAGAGACAGGCTGCTCATACCCCTGCTCCCACTGCTCATGTGCTTTTGATCTCCATGTTGTATGTTTACCCAGTACTGTTTTATCTTTACCAGTGTAGCAGAAACACAAACCTGCAGATTCACTTCCAGTCAGGAACAGATCATTGATTTATGCTAATCTCTGATTTGAAGCACATTTCCAGCATTCACCGTTGTACTTCCTCTGACACTAAACCCAGTTGGAAACGAGATTCTGTTCCGTGTCAAGGAGCTGTGAGCCATGGAAGACAGTAGCTGGGACACATTTCTTACACACAGCAGGATTAACCCACACCGTGGCTTGGCTGTCAGTGAAGAGAGACGTGAAAGAGTGAATTGCCATCTGGCCCCCTCAGTGAGACCCTGAAGGATGTGTCCCGGCTGAAGTTCTGTTGCTGCCATTCGATTGCCCCCCTCACCCTCCCTCCCTCACCCTGAGATTGTCCTTTCTGACCTCCGGGTGCTGTTCAACCCTCAGGACAAATACAACAAGCTACAGTGATGTGTTTGAAGCAAACCTGATTTATTTTACATTTCCCTAGAATGTTAAACTTTAGCCCAATTTGAGAGGTTATAAACATTGTCAAAAACAAACTCCAAATTTCAGAACAAAAGTATCAGAAAATTCCAGCGCAGACCAAGACCATTTTTTAAAATTTATTTGTGAGATGTGGGTGTCGCTGGCTGGCCAGTATTATTTGGCCCATCATGTTTGTGTTCGTTGAGATTGAAACACACAGGTTTACAGCTTTCTGGATTCACCATTGAGAAGAGCAATTTCAGGCTGTGAACTCTGCCCCTATTTGTTTGCATTTCTTGTTTCAATTTGTTTCTGTGTCTTCTACACACCCGGATCCAGGCATATCTTCTGTCGTTTTTTTTTCCAGCCCTAACTCCATTCTTTGTGGCCATGAAAGACTAATAACATTTCTGCAATTTAATCTCTCCTGCCTTCCCCCGTGACAGATTGCTTTTTTTCCCCTCTCTCACCCCCACCTTGCTCAACACCTTTTACATTTCTGATGGGTCCCAGCCCTCTGTGACCGCACTGTGCCCCCAGGTCAGTGGCGCGAGTTTTGAATTCTCTTCCTCCAGAGAAAATCTGAAATCTTTGTGGCGCAGCTTTCCCTCGATTTCATTTTTAAAACAAAAACAGTGAAATTGTTTCACCATTGAGTTTTTTTTATTCTTCATTCACAAATTTGCAACATTATAGCTAAGCTGTGATCCTTTCAGAGTCCAAAAATGTGCAGGTTAGGTGGACTAGCCACGCTAGATTGTCCCCTAGTGTGCAGGTTACGTGGTTGGGTTAACCCTGGTAAATGCTGAGTTATGGGAGTAGAGGGTCAGTGCAGTGATGGGCCGAATGACCTCCTTCTGCACTGTAGGGATTTTGTGACTCTAACCACTTGTGATCATGGTCATGTTTTCCTCATGACAGCCCACACATCACCAGGTTCATTCAGCTCAGGCTGTCATGCTGCCTTCGTGCTTTTGTGGATTGGTACTCAGACCTTTTTTGGTTCACACAGTCTATTTGAGGATAAGAGTGAATTTGTAACTAGAGGTTTCCCAACCAAAATCACTTGCAGATTAGGAAATATTTCTGCTGCTGGCATCACTCACAAGGATCAGGAAAACAAAGGTCATTCACAAATCTTACAGAACACAGGTTGTAATTGCCAGGCCAGACTGAACAGCATAAAACTCTTTTCTCAAGAAAAGAGAAGGCCAAGAGTTAACCTGATACAAATTGGAAGCTTTGTCCCTATGAAATGAAATCATTGGATCTCAAACAAAAAATGGGAATCAGTTCTGAGGAAGAGCAACGCGACCTGAAACATTAATAATTAATTAATGTGCTGAAATATCCCTTTACCCAAATTCAATCAAATTTACTCATTTATCAATCCATCCAGGATTTTCCCATTTCAGCAAATTACAGAAACGTGAACCTTAGGTCAGTTGTTGGGAATTTATTGGAGAATGTTCTTTGGGACAGAATTTACTTATTTTTGGAAATCATATTCTGTAATTGTTGGACTAAAAAAGAACAAAATGTGAACAGTTTTTGATGTCACTTATAAATGACTTAACATTCATTTTACACATGTACAGAGCTAAAAAGTGTAATGTAATTATTTCAGTGAAATTAATGTGATCATAAGTGAAAAAAACATTAAAAACTAACTGCAATGAATGAGCTGAATAATATGTGATTATTTGTACCAGTTTTTGCATTGATAATTCAATCTTATTTGATGCCTGTGATATTTTATGCTATTAAGTGTAACTCAACAACAAAGTAATGAAAGGATGTCAGAAAAAAAGCTTTAGTTTCAGCTTTATGGACCTAAAGAATACTTGTACATAGTTGGATGATTGCACTGGAAACTGTTAAATACATAATGTCAGTGCGGACATGAAAAATAATTTTCTTGGCAAGGTGTTCCTCACTCAAAATAATTAGAAATTTATTGTGATTATGAATCTACCATTTAAAAGATAGTTACTGTGATTGACTGAAAAAAGTTATATTTTACTTAGAAAATTAGACTAAGCAATATACAGGTTGTAAATGTGTTTATTCAACGGAATATCTAGATTGTCCCAGGAACTAATTATGCACACAAAACTCATAATAGCTTGAAAAATACATAGAAACAGTGAGTATTGAATTGAGAAAGACATGACAGTTGTATCGGGCAGTTCAAATGTCTCACTATATTGGCAACATGTTTATGTTGTTCAAATAGGCAGCATGTTGGTCAAAGCAGCAGATTTTCATTTTGGGATGTGCGTCTGTTTAACTAGAATCTGTTCTGTTCTCAGTGTAAGAAGCTCTTGTTGTTGTGTGCGATGGACTGTCACTAACAGTGTAATTTACTCGATCAGCTTTCCTTTGTCTGTAAATCAGGCGGCCAGTAAACTATACACCTGCTTTTCATAGATGAAACACAGAATCATTTCTGAGCGAATAAGTGGCAGATCACAAAGTTATTTCCCTGAGAAAAATTTCTAGCACACATCATCATCAGCATTTTCTGGTAAGATTTGCTGTACAATTCTGATCTCTACCTGTAAAACTGATGATACCTGTGTTGCTTGTCAGATTGAGGATTCAGTGCCTTTATTATGAGCTGTTTTTATACAGGTGGTTGTTTCATTATGAATCTGCCAAGTTCACATTATCCTTTGACTGTAATTCTGTGAGATTACTGATTCAGAGAATATTTTAATCTGCAGAAAGTAATGTTCAGTCACATGCCTCTCCATAATCCCAAAATGCAATTGTGAATCTTTCTCGATCTCACTTGAAATGTGTGATGATCTCTCTCTTCTTGTCTATCTGTGATTCTGTCTCTGTCAATGTGTCTATCTGTCTCTGTTTGTCTGTCTGTCCGAATGACGATCTGCGTCTCTCTCTTTCTCTGTCACAGAGTCACTTATAGACAAGGACAGAGAGAGAGATCATCACACATATAAAGTGAGATCGAGAAAGATTCACAGCTGCATTTAGGGATTATGGAGACGCATACACAGGAACACACAGGGACGGAGAGCACGGGCGGGTTCACAGAGGATACAGAAGGACAGAGCGAGAACGAGAGATAGAGACAGTGTCACAAATGTAGGATGAAGACAATGACAGCCTTAGGCAGGGAGAAATGGAGAATAAGGCGAACACTGCGTGTAACACCTTTATAACTCCACCCCTCCACCATTTGTTCAGAAGGACAGAGCCGTGCATTGTTTCCAATATTCCCATCAGAGATCACTTAGCACTGTTTCCATAGAATTCAGAGTATGCCTACAGTATGGAAACAGGCCCTTCGGCCCAAGAACTCCACTCCGACTCTCAGAGCATCTTACCCAGACACATCTCTCTGCAACCCACCTAATCTACACATCCCTGAACACTATGGGCAACTTAGCTTGGCCAATCCACCCAGCCAGCACATGGGAGGAAACCAGAGCACCCGGAGGAAACCCACGCAGCCACAGGGAGAACATGCCAACTCCACACAGACAGTGTCTGTCTCTTTCTCTCTCTGTCCCTATGTCTTTATCTGTCTCCATCTTGATTGTTGTGTCCATCTGAGACTCTATCTCTCTGTTTCTGTACCTGTGTTTATCTGTCACCCTTTGCCTGTCTCCATGTGACGATATCTCCCCCCACACCCCCGGCCCTGTGTCAGTGTTGGTCCTGATGTTAATCTGTGACTGTCTGTCTCTGTCTCTGTGCCTATCTGTGTCTCTGTTTCTCTTTGTCTACTTGTGATTCTGCATGTGTCTGTCTGTCTGTCTATCTGTCTGTCTCTCTCCCTCTCTCTGCGTTTCTCCCATTTGCTATGTGTATATCTCTATCTCTATCCCTGGGTCTGAGTCTTCATGGCACCCTGTGACTATCTGTGTGTGTCTCTCCCTCCGTCACGACATAAACTGTCTCATTGATGTAATGTTTACAAGTGTAATCGTCCTCTCTCTCTCTCTCTCTCTTCCTTCAGAGCAGAGGGTCAGACAAGAGTCCCACAGCAAAAACAATGGAAGCCACACTACAAAACTCATTCCCAGCCACTATGTGACCCTGCCCTGCCCGCCCTACACACCCTGAGAATGACCAGGGCAACAGAAGGGCAGAGAAAGGACCCACCTCACAACTAAATGTGCCCCTGCAAGAGGCACAGCATGCTGCCTGTGAACAAGGTGAATTGTTCCTTTCCTGGCACTGTGCCCCTTCCAGGAACTACCTCCTAACTCACACTGTGGCATTCCCTCAAATAGATGGACTGCACTGGCTCAACAAAGCAGAGTGCCATCACCTTCTCGAGGGCAGGTGGGAAAGGGAAATGATAGCTGACTCATCGAGTGTCTCTTAGATCCCATGGAGCAACTTCAGACCCGGTCTGTGATTCGCTCCCTCGCTCGCGCTCTCCGTCTCTGTGTGTATCTTTGAACCTCGCCTTGTCCTTGTGTGTTTGTCTCTCTCTCTGTCCCCCTCTTCCAGTGTCCAATATTCTTCCAGTTCCTTCATGGGATGTGAGTGGCCATTAGCCAGTGATTGAACCCTTTGCAGCCCATGCGGTGTAGCTCACCCACAGCATTGTGAGGGTGGCACTTCCTGGACTCAGACAAGTGACAGTGTCAGAATGGGCATATCATTCGGGCCAGTGTGCACTGTGTCTGGGAGCAGAGATTGGAGATGGTCATGTTACAGGCATGGACTGCTCTTGTCCACTCAGGAGTAGTGGGTGCTGCTTTGGAAGACCATTTCTGGAAGGAGATGCTGAATAATCCAAAGTGATCTCTGGAGGTCCTTGGAAATGAAGCACAACTCTGTCCCTCTGAATCGATGGTGAAGGGTGTTGCTCTCATTCTTCATTTGTCCCTGCGTAAATCTGTCATTATCTTCATCTTACATTTGTGACTCTTGCTCTCTATCTTGTGCTCTCTCTCTCTCTGTCCCTCTGTGAATCTTTTTGGTCTCTCTCTGTCCCTGTGTGTTCCTGTACATTTCTGTCCATATCCCTGAATGCAGCTGTGAAATTGTCTCTGTCTCAGTTCATGTGTGATGATCTCTCTCTGTCACTGGGTCTATCAATTTCCCTCTGTCTCTGTATCTCCCTCTGTCTCTCACTCAATCGTTTTGTGTGTGTGTGTGTGTGTTTCTCCCTTTCTGTCCCGATTTCTCTCTCTCCCTTACCACACCCTGCCGCCCCAAATATCTACAAATATCTCTCCCTCCCTCACTACATAAACTCTCTAACTGATGTGACATTTACAAGTATATTCATCCTCTCTCTCTCTTCTTCAATGCAGAGGGTCAGGATTGTGTCCCACAGCAATAACAATGGAAACAACGTTCCTGCACTCGTTCCCAGCAACTATGTGACGCCTCACCACCGAAAATGACCAGGTGACAGAAGCACTTGGAATTCATCTGCCAGCCACCTGCATGTGTCCCTGCAAGAGGCACAATGTCCTGACTGTGATCAAGATGGTTGCTCCTTCCCTGGCACTGTGTCTCACCCAGGAACTCCCTCCTAACTCACGCTCTGGCCTTCCCTAAACTAGTTGGACTGCTTTGTGTCAGTGAAACCAACCACCATCACCTTTCTGAGGGCAGGTAGTGAAGGGGAATGACAGCTGGCCCATCGAGTGTCCCTCAGACCCCACAGAGCAACTTCAGACCAAATCTGTGTGTGTGTCTTTCCATGTGTGCATGTCTATCTCTAGCTCTCTCTCTCTCTCTTCCTGAGTAGACCTGTGTCTCTCTCTGTCCCTGTGTGCATTTGTGATCCTCAGTTTCTGACATGACCTGTAATGTGTTTGTCTCTTTCTATCCCCATGTATATATTTCTCTTGTCTCTCTCACTACCGTGTCTCTGATTCTCTCTGCCCCGGTGCTTATTTATTTTAATCACATCTGGGATGGAAACATTTCTGGACAGGCCCGCATTTCTTGCCCATCACTGACTGTGCAGAGAGCTGTGGGCCTGGACTCCATGATAGGCCAAACCAGACAACGAGCATTACTGAATCAAGTGTTTTCTTTTTCCCAAACAGTGACAATGGGTTCAACATCATTGTTGCATTCTCAGCTCTGAATTCTTTATTGAACTTAAATTCCACCCTCAGTCGTGGCTGGATTTGAACCTGGGTGCCCTGGACTTCAGCTGAGTTTGTGTGTGAGCAGTATTGATCATACGATGAGGCCTATTTCTCTGTCCTTTCGGATTTCATGGTTTGCCTCTTATGTACCTGTGTGTTTCTGTGACTGTCTCTGTCCCTGTGATTATCATGTTGTGATTGTGTTGAAGGATCTGCTGGAGACTGTGTGCTGAGAGTTCCCCTACGATTATCCAGGATTGCAGTAAATGAGCTCTTTCACTGGAATGAGGCTGCAGTTGCTATTCTGACTATTCCCCAGCATTCCTGAAAAGTGGGAACTGGGCACAATGAGACTGTGGGGGAGATGCACTCAGACAGCGTAGCAGTGAGTCATTGGTAAGGTTTCGGCATCTGTGTCTCCTTGTCTTTGTGCCTAAATAAGGGGTAGGCCATTTTGAACAGAGTTGAGGAAAAACTTCTTCACCCAGAGAGTGGTGGATATATGGAATGGTCTGCCCCAGAAGGCAGTGGAGGCCAACTCTCTGGATACTTTCAAGAAAGAGATGCACAGAGCTCTGAAAGATAGTGGAATCAAAGGTTATGGGGAGAAGGCAGGAACAGGATACTGATTGTGGATGCTCAGCCATGATCATAATGAATGGTGGTGCTGGTTCAAAAGGCCGAATGGCCTACTCTAGCACCTATTGTCTATTGTCTATTGTCTATTCTCATTCTCCAGTGTCCAATATTCTTCTATTTCATTCATGGAATATGAGTGACAATCAGTCAGGGTGCGAACCCTTTACAGTCCATGAGATGGAGCTCACCCACAGTGTTGTGAGTGGCACTTCATGGGTTCAGACCCAGCGACAGCATTGCAATGGGAATATCGTTCGGAATCAGTGTGCTCTGTGTTTGAGAGCAGAGAATGGGGATGGGGATGTTCCCAAAAGGATGAAAGCAGTCAATCTGGAATAGTGGGTGCTGTTCTGGAAGATCATTTTTGGAAGGAGATGCTGAATAATCCTGAGTGATCCCTGCAGGGACCTTTAAATGATGTACAACTCTGTCCCCCTGTACTCATGGTAAAGGGGAGTGAGTGTCTGTCTCAGTCTCCATTTCTCCTTGTGATAACAGTGTCATCGTTTTCATCTTAGCTTTGTCTCTTTCTTTATCTGTCTCATGCCATTTCTCTGTGAATCTGTTTGTCTGTCTCTCTTTCTGTGAATCTCACTCCATGTTGCTGAATGTAGCTGCGATGTCTCTGTGATCGGTTCATAAGTGTGATAATCTCTCTCTGCTCCATGTGTCTATCTGTGGTTCTGTGTGTGTCCCTATGTATATCAGTAATCTCTCTATGTCGCTGTGTATATCTGTTTCTTTCATTCATGGATTCCCTACAGTGTGAAAACAGGCCATTCAGCCCAATAAGGCTATACTATCCTTCAGAGCCTCCCACCAAAACCCACACCCCCATAACCCATTTGTTATATACATTGCTGAACAATTTAGCGTGGTCAATCCACTTACCCTGTACACCTTTGGACTGTGGAAGGAAAACTGAGCACCCAGAGGAAAGTCACGCTGACTTGGAGACCATGTGCAAACTTCACACAGTCACTCAAGGATGGGAGACAACCTGGGCCCCTGGTGCTGTGAGGCAGCAGTGCTATCCACTGAGCCATGGTGCCTATGTATCTATCTCTCTGACCCTGTCTCTATCTGTTTCTCTTGCTCTATCTGAGTCTGTGTCGATCTATGTCTCTCCCCCTCTCTCTCTCTCTCTTTCTCTCTTTCTCTCTCTCTCTCTCTCTCTCTGTCTCCATGCGTCTATCTGTGGTTCTCTCTGCCCTGTCACTGTGTCTATTTGTGATTCTCTCTGTCACCGCACCTCTCTGTGTCATCCTCTCTCTGTCTCTCTCAAAACCTGTGAAAATCTGTGTCTCTCCCACCCTCGCTATATAAATTGTCTAATTGCTGATACATTTACAAGAGTAATCATTCTCTCTCTCTCCATTTCTGTGTCATTCTGTGTGTGTCTCTCTCTTTCTTTTTGTCCCTGTGAATATATGTGAGTGTGTGCATGTGTGTATGTACAAGACTGTATGTGAGAGCGTCTGCACACACGAGAGTGTGTGTGATTGAGAGTAAGGGACTGAGTATGTTTGAGACCCTTTACTGGGGCAGGGGAAGAAACACATGATTTATAGACAGTCACATAATGAAATTCCAGGATGGAATCATTATCACAAACTTTGCAGTCCAATAGACACACTCACATGCATGGTCTTTCTTTCTTATGCACGCACACACACAGAGCCTGTCTTTGGGTCTCTCTCTCTCATGCGCACAAACACACAGAGACACGCGCGCGCAGACACACAGACACACAGAGACTCACACGCGCGCACACAGAGACTCACATGCGCAAACACACAGAGACACATGTGCGCAGACACGCAGAGACTCACACGCACACAGACACACAGAGGCACACACGTGCGCAGACACACGCGTGCACATACACACAGAGACAGACCCGCACGCGCACACGCGATTTACCTTGATGTTGCTGATTATGGACGATTTGAGGGACAAAGAATGGCCGGATATATTGGGATATTTTTCACTGAAGCGTAGGAGGTTTAAAGGTGACCTGATAAGGAGTTTATAAAATAATGAGGGGTATAGATAGAGGTAATGGTAGCTGTCATTTCCCTAGGATGGGACTTTCAAGACTAGGGGACACAATTTTAAAGGCGAGAGGAGAAAGATTTAGAGAAGACATGAGGGGGAAGGTTTTTACACAGAGGGTGGTAAGTGTGTGGAATAAATATCCTGAGTAAGAGGTGTGTGTGAGTACACTTGTATCACTTAAAATACATTTGGGCCGGGGCAGGCAGATAAGACTAGATTAGTTTGGGATTATGGGAGAGAGAGATAATGGGAACTGCAGATGCTGGAGACTCCAAGATAATAAAATGTGAGGCTGGATGAACACAGCAGGCCAAGCAGCATCCCAGGAGCACAAAAGCTGACGTTTCGGGCCTAGACCCTTCATCAGAGAGGGGGATGGGGGGAGGGAACTGGAATAAATAGGGAGAGAGGGGGAGGCGGACCGAAGCAATGGGAGAGAGATTCCCTGAGGTTGGTCCGGAGGGAGGAGGGTAACTTCTTCAGGTTAGGCATCCCTGGAAGAGGCTTCGCAGTGAGGTTAAAATAGTATCAGAGATAATGGGAACTGCAGATGCTGGAGACTCCAAGATAATAAAATGTGAGGCTGGATGAACACAGCAGGCCAAGCAGCATCCCAGGAGCACAAAAGCTGACGTTTCGGGCCTAGACCCTTCATCAGAGAGGGGGATGGGGGGAGGGAACTGGAATAAATAGGGAGAGAGGGGGAGGCGGACCGAAGCAATGGGAGAGAGATTCCCTGAGGTTGGTCCGGAGGGAGGAGGGTAACTTCTTCAGGTTAGGCATCCCTGGAAGAGGCTTCGCAGTGAGGTTAAAATAGTATCAGAGATAATGGGAACTGCAGATGCTGGAGACTCCAAGATAATAAAATGTGAGGCTGGATGAACACAGCAGGCCAAGCAGCATCCCTGGAGCACAAAAGCTGACGTTTCGGGCCTAGACCCTTCATCAGAGAGGGGGATGGGGGGAGGGAACTGGAATAAATAGGGAGAGAGGGGGAGGCGGACCGGGATTATGTTTGGGATTATGTTTTGGGATTTTGGGATTATGTTCGGCGTGCACTGGTTGGACTGAAGAATCTGTTGTTGTCCTGTCGGACTGTCTGACATACGCACGCACGCACACACACACACACACACATACACACACACACACACACACACACACACACACACACGTGCATGTACTCACACACACACAAATGTGTATGCTCACATACACACACGTGCACACTTACACACAAATGCATGCACGTGAGCACACACACGTGGTCACACACGTACGTGCTCATACTACACATGCGCTCTGAAACACACGTGCACGCTCACATACATGGATGTGCACACTCACACACACATGCACGCTCACACATACACACATACACACACACGCACATGCACACAGGTGCATGCACATACGTGCACACACACAAACACACGCTCACGCTCACATGTACATGCACATACTTGCATGCTCACACACACACACACACACACACACACACACACACACACATACACGCTCACACACACACACACCCACACATGCTGACCCCTTGAGCTCAGAACCTCACTGACTACGCCCCTTGGCAAAACCTGGATAAAGTGCTCCCAAAGGCTCTGGTGAGGGGTCTAGGCCCGAGGCGTCAGCTTTTGTGCTCCTGGGATGCTGCTTAGCCTGCTGTGTTCGTCCAGCCTCACATTTTGTTGTCTTAAAGTGCACCCATGTTCTCCACAGTCCTGTGCCGGGGGAAAAGTGGGAGCAGAGATGGGGAAATGTGGGTGTTTGAGGGGCAGAGATATGATCAATGCTTTAAATTCTCAAACTCTACTGACATTTTCAGGAGGAGGAGAAGAAACAAAGTTTTGAATGTCAAGTTTGAAATGACTGTCTGTAGTGCAGGCCAGGGAGAGACAGGGCAGAAGAGGGTGAGAAGGAGAGTTTGATTCTGGGAGCCACACTGACAGCAGGAAAATCCCGAGAGATCCTCAGCAAATATCCCAACTGTATTTCCATTCCTGTCTCCTGGGGCGTCTGCGGTCAGGCTCTTAGGTGCTATTATGAGACCAATGTTAAATATTTTCAAACTGCACTGACAGAACTAACACACCTTTAAAAAGGGTTTCAAAGAACAAGGGTTGGTAAAGCTTTGCTGCTGGAGAATTAACATTTCAATGACCAGGAAAATCCAACAAAAGACTCCAATCTGGGGAATTACCATCTCTATCACACAGAGGCCTCCCTAATGAGCAGACTGAGCGACATTGCAATGAGTCAGAGGTGGAGTCTGCAAACCATTCACTGAGAAATGTATCAGATTCATCCTGACACAGTGTAGTGAGCAGCTCTCCCTGTTTGGTTGAGATTGTGTGTGTATGTGTGTTTATTATTATTTTAAACCTCTGGTTTATTACCACCTTATGATTTATTTGGTAGTTTGATGTTGCTATGATGTTTTGTAATGCCGTGGAGGTGGGGTAGTGCAGATAAGCCTGGCCTCCTGTTGTGTAATTTTGCTGCAAAATGCTGTAGCTCCCGCTTTCAACTAATCTTTTCTCTTTTATCCCCAGGAAATTCTGATTTGGAAAGTTACAATGTGAAGATCCAAAATGTCTGGGGCCAGGAAAGCTTTGCAAAAAAAAACTTCCAGAGGGGGACAACATTGGCCTGATGCCTGTTCCCACTGCACCCCGTGAGGGGCCCATATGAGTCCTGTCTCTTTCTGACCCTGAGGTTTAATGTGGGTTATGGAGGAGGGCAGTGTGATAAAATGTGACAGTGAGAGAAGGATTTGAAGAATTGAAAGAGTAGGTCAAACAGGAGAGCCAGGGAGAGTATTTGAGATTGTGAATTAACTGTAATGTCAGTTTCTGGGGTCACAGGAAATAATTAAACTGAGCCAGCATCGCAGAAGGGAATAAAATCAGATTATCTGACTGCTGGGACACTGCTGCATGTGGGATCTTGCTGTGTATTAAATGCCCCAGTGCCATTGTTACAGGCTGTGACTGTTTTAATCAGGTAACCCACCATTTCAAAGCTTTACAAAGGGACTGGCATGGAAACTCAACTCATCACCTGATATGTTTGTGTTCAGATGTTGCTGAGACATTGTCTGTGTGACAGAGAGGAAAACCCAGGATCTTGCTGCACTGTCTCTGCTTTGCCTTGCAACTAATGCTGTCTCTTTTTTTTCTCCAAAGGGACCAGTTTTTTTTTTGAAGAACCAAAGGGGAAGCGTTTGGGGCCCACAAGGCATAGAACAAGGGCTTTCTCCAAAGGGGGCATCATCCTGAGGCTTATTGGACAGGCTGCACCCCGGGGTTTGAAGCTTGGGGTTAAAGTAATCGGGGCCTTGGGATTTGACACAAACATGTGTCAGGGCTCCCCAAGGAGGAAATTAAAACTGTAAATGTGAAATCTCACAAAAAGCATGTTCTGTTGTCAGAATAATAATGTGAGAATGTGAAGTCAACATTGGGAGTGACAGATAGACTTGCAACAGGGAGAGGGGCAGGAGAAAAGGGAGAGGGAGGGAGGGAGACATATTTGAGATTCTTAAGTATCTATCATGGTAGTGCCTGGGGATACAGAAAACATTTACGATTTAACCAATATTCCATAACAAAGATTGAGTTTATCTTGTTCCAGACACATTGCTGGCAGTGGGATCTTGCTCTGCCTCATGGGCCTGCAGCAATGCAACTGTCTCGATGATCTCCTCCTTTTAACCCTGCCTCATGGGTCTGGGATTGAAATTTCCCAAAGTTTTCACCAATTCAATCAGAGCCTGGCATTGATAAGGGATGGCTTGTGTGAAGGAGAGACATCAAACCCCACCTCTTGCTGTGTGATTTCTTTAACAATGTCCTTCCTTTCCAGTTCCAATAATTTTCCCCCTCTTGCTCTGTCCATTTATTTTGAAACTACAATGGGACAAGAAATCCTTTCCATGGACCCAGGTTTTCTCCACAGCGAGGAGGGGTGGGGCTCAGGCATTGGCCAGCGGCCTGTTCAACAGGCTGCAGACCGCAGGGCCCATGTGAGTTGTATTTGTTTATTAACTCAAGATTTGAATTCCTCTGTGGTAGCCTGGTTTTCTTTTCGGAGCCTCCAGGTAACTTTTAAAACCTTTTGAATCCTGGGGTTAAAGAAAGAAGCCTGGGTTTTGACACAAACATGTTAATTCTCCTCCCAGGGAGTGTCTGACAGACAGGACTCCCCAAACAGTAAATTAAAACCATAAATGTGAAACTCTCTTCAAAGACTCATTCTCACTTCAGAGTAACATGTGATGTGTGTAGGCCAGGATGAAAAAAATTGATAACCACATAACAAAAACATTATTTGGCCATTTTACTTCAATCCCCTGAGTATCTGCGAGGGCATCTCAGTCTTTCTCTCCCTGTCTCCTCTCCTGAACCCCCTCCAGCTTCCTCTCATTGTTTTTTTTCAAACAAACAGAAACAGTGAGGGAGTTAGAAATAATTTGCAATACAAAGTTTTTTTTAACAAAAAACACAGATGCAGACAAAAAGAGTGAGCCGGAGGGAGTGAGGGATAGAGGGACAAGATGTGTCTCTGTATCTGTGCTGGGAAACGGAGACAGGGTCTGGGGGAGGGGGCATGTTGTCGGGGAGAGAACTGGAGTCTCCAATATCTCTTCACTGCCCAGCTCCAATCACTTTGTTCTAGAAAGTGCCATCCACCAAATTACATCCTGGGATGGAGGGGGTGATTTTTGTCCCAAAGAAACGGATAGCCCCTTCCCTGAATGGAAATTGTGATTCAACACATTTTGGAGCAGGAAGGGGTGACCTGTGGAATCACACTGTGTATCAATGGCCTGCAGCATTACTGGCACAGAATGCTGGGAAACAGTGCCCCCGTTTAGAAAAACAGAATATCCTCAAATATCAAGGTCAAAAACGTTTTAAATGATAAAGATTACAATGCACAAGATTAAATCTGGGAGAGAGAGAAAAAAAAGATCAGAGATGAGGGGCCGGGGAGGGAAGTGAGAGAGGAACAAAGACAGAAAGATAAGAGATTTAGAAGGGAGAGAGAGTGACACACAAAGAGGTGGGAAAGAGAGAGTGAGAGAGAGATATCAGAGGTGGAGGGGAGAGAGACACAGAGAGAAAGAGAGAAGTATGTTGAACTTCACAAATAGCAAGATTGCTCCCTCTTTGTCAGCCTGGAGCCAGAATTGAGCCCTTAACCAGCAAGAGTGAGACACACAATCTGTCTGCAGTCATACTGCTGCTTGTGGGATCTTGCTGTGTGCCAAATTACCTGCAGTGTGGCCTACATTGCAACAAGATGCCCAGTGTCCAAATGCTGCTTACAGAGCCTTTGCTATTACATTTTCTTTGTCTCTCTGTCTCACTCTGTCCATCTCCTTCTCCACGCACCTTCCTCAGACTGGGGTCTTCCTCACTTTCTCTCTGACCATATTCTGGCTCTTTCTTTCTCTCTTACTTTATCTCTTCCCCCTTTCCCTCTCTCCATTGCCATTCCTCAGTTTAGGGCTTCCCCACTCCCACCACTCTCTCCAGACCGTCCCACCATTTTAGACAGTCAATGCCGCAGTGTGACAGGTCAGGGTTACTAAATGGCAGGGGTGACAACATTTCAGACACAGAGGTATAATTCAGAGACAGTGTTGGGGGGTTTGAGAGATGGAGTCAGAGAGGAAAAGCTTAGAAAGGCGGGGATGGGAGTGAGATCGGAGGGCAATGGGAGAGGGTGGTGGGGATGTATGGGAGGTGGGGAATAGATACAAGGGCTGGGGGTAGGGGGTCGCTAGTCATTGGAATCTTGCTGTGCAGTTGTTTATTCGTTCCAACTTGAGCCCCTTCTGGGTGTTGTGTATGGGGATGGGGAGAGGGGAGGGCTGGGGGAGATCAGGAATCCTAACCCTATGTGAAGTTTTGTGAGTCATATCTGTGTTTCAGATGGGGCCACGTGGCAGCAAGCAATAAATGGAAGGTACAGGCACCACTCGAATGAAGTATATTGGCGAGCTGAAGGCTATAGGAGAGGGAGGGGTGGGGTGAGCTGGATACTCCTGTCCATCCATCAAACTGTTTTCTTTCCTGCATTTCATCTTGGAATATCTGGGAAAGACTTCCCTGGACTTTTTGTCATTTTAATGGAGAGGTGGGTGGGTAGGGTGGGGGTGCCAGGATGTGGAAAGGGAGGAGTAGGATCCCACGACCTCCTAACGCCACCCCGTGTTCCAATCCCACCTCTTGGCCCCTCTCGGCCCGTCTGTGAAGTTTGGGGGTAAATGGAGGGAATTGTTCCCTTTGACTGGGACCTTATTCTGATCTCTGGGAGGGGTGAGAGTGAAGGATTGGGGGATCAGTGCAGGCTCTGGGACAGGGGACGGGCTCAGCATTAGAAAGGGGCAGAAACTGCAGGGTCTGATGTCCCACCCACCCTGCACTCCCTCTACGCCAGTGTTCAGGATGAGTTAAGCTCCTCCATCAACGTATGGCCATTTTCACATTTTGCTGTTTGTGGGATCCTGCACAGCGGGGAGTGTGGTGGTGGGGGTGGTGTGAAGATGGGAGTGTTGGAGGGAAAAGGAATACAGCTGAAGCTGGTGAGGTGGTGGTGAGAGGCTAACTCCCGTGTTCAGTCTGAGCCAGCTCCAAGTTGAAATGGGAGACTGTAATATTTGCTGGTGGGTTCAGTGGGGGAGAGGCCTGTTTTAACATTGCAGCCCGTGGCGGAGGGGCGGGCTCCAACAAGGTGTTGAGGGAGTCCCTCAGCAGTCCCACACACAGCTGCCAGTGGGATCTTACTGTGCACCACCGCAGCCTGCACGTCACCCTCGTGTGTGATGCAAGGCTTTCTACAGTGCCCTGGGCTGAGTCTGCTGACGCCCTGATAGTGAGTGTGGTGAGTGGGTGTGTCATCCCTAATTTCCTCACCAACCCCCAGCCCAGACCCACCCCACCTCCCGTCACCCCCTCAACCTCCAAAATGTGACACTGACGTTGCAAATATCCACAAGACACAGCGGGGAGATGGGAGCACATGGCAAACATGAGGCAGGAGAGGGCATTGCTATTGAAACATGGAGGAAATGGAGAGTGTGAGGGACATTGACTTTCTCCTGCTTGAGAATCGATCAACAGAGATGGATCAATGGATAGGGGCAGAGAAAAGGAGAGAGACAGAGGCGGGGAGGGAGAGAGACAGGTGACTGGACACTTTGGAAGGTTCATCATTAACATTTCATGTAGAAACAGCACCAATCCCAGGTGGATTGGGCATGGGGTTTGTGCCTGCTGAATGGGAGGGGACAGAGGGGAGCGTTGGTCATTTCTTTGTGTGTTTGTTACTGCTTCACTGGAGTATCAGAGAACAAGCTGGAGTGGGGTCATGGAGAGAGATAGAGAGGCATGTTCTGGGGAGTGACTCCCCACCACTGAGTTTCTGTCCAGCCTCTAAGAAAATAAACCCTGAGGGCAGTCAGAAAGCATCTGCCCCTTGATCCCAGTTGAAATCTCTTCCATTTCTCAAAACCCCAGGGAAAATGCTGATGAAATGGGGAAATGTTGGATGTCAGTCAGTGGCAGGATTGCCTTTGTTTCTGTTTATTTTTATTTCAATCTAATTTGATCAATTTCTGTCTGTCTGTTTTTTGCTCTCTCTTCCCCCATAACCATTCCCCCCAAAAAAGGCACCTCTGTCTCTGTCTCTCTCTCTGTGCTGGGGCAGGCGGGGAGATACCTGACACTGAAGCTTGCAGACAGAGTAAGGCACACAGATTCTGGGAGTGGGGATGGGGGATGTGTGAGGGGGTGTGAATCCCAGCCCTGGAGTAAATATCTCTCCTGCCCTTCCCCTCAAACAGAAACACTGGGACAGCCCTGAGGCAGTTTGAGACATCTTCCTGTTCCCTGTTCCCTGGGTTTAAAATCAGGAGCTGTGCTGGTGTTTGGGTGGGGAGGGCGGGGTGGGGTGAGGTGAGGAGAGTGTGAGGTTGTGGGTGTTCAGACAACCAGCAGTGGGATCTTGCTGTGCTGGGTGGGGAATGTCTCACATTGCTGAAGCAGCAAGTGGTGCGATTTTGCTGAGCTTTCGGTGTTTTTTAAAAATTTTAATCCATTTTCATTTCTCTCTGTCTTACCTCCACCCCCACGGTGATTTTATTCAGGAGCTGAAACTCGGGATGATGCAGAGTCAGAGAGAATCAAATCATTCTGCCGTGAGGAATCGTCAGACAGGAGCTGGGACCAGAGAGAGCGAGACCGAGAGAATTATAATCAACCATCCCGTGTCCTTGTCGTTCAATTCCACACTCACATGCTCACAGGGAAAATGAATTATGGGGCTCAGGCAGTCTCTGGAGTTTGGACCACAAGGGGGTGAGCCCTGGGCTGGGGCTTGGGGGAGACAAAGGGACAAAAATGGGGCTGCTGCACAGTCTGATCCCACAGATTTCACTGCGTTCCTCTCTGCCTCCATATTCCCAGCTTCTTGTCTCTCTCACAGCTTTCTATAAATCCCCATCTCCCCTCCATCCTTCAAATCTCCCCCTATCCACTGTACACAGGCTGTTAAAAGGAGAACAGAATCGGGATGAATTCACAGGTTGATGCTAGGGTAACAGAATGGGGATGGGTTCAGAGGGCAATGCTAGGGTAACAGAATGAAGATGGGTTCACAGGCCAAGGCAAGGAGAACAGAGTGGGAATGCATCACTAGATCATTGCTAAAGCAACAGTGTGGGGCTGTGTTCAAAGGCCATAGCTGGTCGAACAGAGGCGGGGTGTGAGGAGAACAGAGGATGCATTCACAGGCTGCTGCACAGGGACATACTAAGGAAGGGTTCTCTGGCCTATGCTAGCACAACAGAATGGGGATGGGCTCACCGGCCATTCCTAGGTATAATAGTGTGGGAATGAGTTAACAGGCCATTTTCTATGAGAACAGTTTCAGGATACGTTCACACATCGCTGTTAGGAGAACAGAGTGTGGGATGGGTTTATAGTCTATGGCTAGAGTAACATTGTTAGGATGGGTTCATAGGCCATTGCAAGGAGAACACAGTGGGAGTGGGTTAACAGATCATTGCGAGGGGAACAAGATTAAGATGGGCTCACAGGCCATTGCTAGAGGAACAGAATGGGGATGGGATCATAGACTATTGCTATAAAACTAAATTGGGATTGGGTTCCCAAGTCACTGCTAGGAGAACAGTGTGGAGATGGTTGAACAGTCTGGTGCTAAGGCAAAAGCGTGAGGATTGGTTCACAGGCTGGTGCAAGTGATACAGTATTGATGGTTTCACAGACTGTTTCTAGCAGAGCAGATTGGGAATGGGGTCACAGGCAGTTGTCAGTGCAGCAGAGTGGAGGTGGTTTCACAGGCCGTTGCTAGGGGAAGAGAGTAGGGATTGGCTGACAGGCTGTTACTAAGAGAACAGAGGCAGGATCAGTTCACACGTTGTTGCTACGAGAACATTTTGTGGATGTTCAACAGGTTGTTGCTTGGGGTACAGTGGAGATGTGGTCACAGTCTTTTGCAATGAAATTGGGGATGGGTATGAGCCTGTTGCAAGGGGATCAGAGTGGGGATGGATTCATAGGCCTTTCCAAGGGCAACCGTCTAAGGATCTGCTCACAGGCCTTGACTCGGGCAATACAGTGGCAACGGGCTCACAGATTGTTGCTGGGGGAACAGATTGGGAATGTTTCACATGCTGTAGCTACAAGAAAAGACTGGTCATGTGTTAATAAGTTGTTGCAAGAAGAAGGGAATGCAGACGTGTTCACAGGTCATTGGTAGAACAGTGGAGATGTGTTGACAGGCCATTGCTAGCTTAACAGAATGGTGATGGGCTTACAGGCTTTTGCTCTTGGAGAAGAGTGCGGATGGTACACCGGGAGAGAAAAAGTGTAGAACCGACACAGAGAGAGATCAACAGACAGACCGAGAGGGAAACAGAGGGATGCACAGATTGATTTGTTGTCACATGTACTGAAATACAGTAAAATGTTTTGTTTATGAGTGGTACAGATCAGATCGGATCCAGGCAGAGTCAGCATGGTTTACAAAAAGGAAGTCACGCTTGAGGAAAACGTTCAATTAAAAAAAACACGAGCCCAATCACTGTAACTCCTGGGAAACTCGGGTTGCAAATCACAGCACTCGGTCCCCACTGAAATCAACTGATTCACAACACCCCGATTTTGCATCTCTTTTTGCTTCTGGCCCTGTCTCACCTTCACCTCCCTCAGCCCAGCCAGATCCAATGTCAATTAGTGCTCAATGCCAATGCAGGCCAATGGCAAATCCAATGTTTACCTGGAAAGCGAGCAGGAGGAACATAAGACACAAGGTGTTACAACGTGATGGGGTTGTCGATGACAGGTTAGAGAGGCACAAGGATCTCATCTTTATGCTCCCATGTACTAGTTAGATGAATATGCTCAGTGCACATTACCCCTTCTACATTCATCAGTCTTGTGCTTGTGTTTAAGTTTTGAAAATGGCTTTGAACGTGAGACAAGTGGAGCTGTAACAATCCCGTGGTATTCAGCAGCAAGAAAATACCAATCAGGCTTTTCCAAAATGGGTATCTTCTGAGATCGTGAGCCACATGGAAGAATGAGAACTGTCTCACTGGGGGTCGCCATGTCTACTTTCAAAGTCTGCTCGAGGCGATCAGAAACTTTGCTGAATTTGTAAGTTTATCGAGAGTAGTGCTGGAATACAGGGAAATTGCAAAGTTTAGTCATTTGTTAAACAGAAGTTGCAAGAATATATCCAACTGTTACAGACAAGCCAATTTACTTTGGGTGCTTGGAAACTTGTAGACGCAACGGTGAAGGCAAAATGAAGAGTTACATGGCCAAAGATCAGTCAATTCATGGGAAGTTGCCATACATTTCTCCAGGAGACATGATGTTAGTTAACTTGCTGTTAATGACCTACGTTTTCTTTTCAACGTGTGAAATATGGGGTTGATCAGAGGAATACAGTTCATGTTTGTCCAAGACTTCCAGAAAGTATGTGATTCAATGTTATTGAGCTGACCCGTGAGTTTATGTATTTGGGGAAAATAACTACAATAACAATACATGTACAAAATTGGCTGAGAGAAAGGAAATACAACAGTGGCTTTGGATATTTTTTGGGATAGTTGAATGAATCTATTGAAATTCCCTCGGTGGCAATGTTGAGACCCTTGTGTTTTCCAAATATATATTAATGCTCTAAACATAGGACTACAGGGAACAGGATCAATATTTGTGCATACGTTAGGATTTGGAAACAGAGAAAAATGTGAGCAGAATGGTACAAAGAAGAACAACACAGCAAAGGAACAGGTACTTTGGGCCACCAAGACTGTGCTGATACATGATGCCTTTCGAAACTAAAAACCTTTTGTTTCTGTGCAATCCATATCACTTTATTCTCTGCCTATTCACCTATCTCTCATATCCACCTTTACCACCCCCTCGACTAGTGTATTCCAAGCACTTACAACCCACTGTCTAAACGCTTGCCTCTTACATCTCCTTTAAACATACACCCTTTTGGCTTAAACTTAGGTCCCATAGTAATTGACATTTTCACCTGAGAAAATACTTCACTCTCCATTCAATCAATGCCTCTCGTAATTTTCTGGAAACTTGTGTAAAGTTAGTGGGGTGTGTGGATCAGAGGTGGATGAATTTCAATGTGGAGAAGTGTCAGGTCACACATTTTAATGGGATGAATGTACATCAGCAATATAAAATAAAGGGTACATCTCTAAAGGGGTTGCAAGGATAGAATGACCTGGGTATATATGTGCATAAGTAATTGAACATAGAAGGACAGATTAGAAGAGAACTTAATAGAATCTACAATATTATATTATTTAATTATTTATTAATTACATGGTTTATTAATTTACTTATTTTTTCTCAACGGCAATGACCTGGGTTTTGTTTCTAGGTTTCATTCAGGCACATTAGGATTGCAGCACGAGCAAGTGGCCAATTTCTGGTTGGGTGGATGGAGAAGACTGATTCATTCATATGAAAACCTAGGATAGAAACTTATGGCCCTGAGGAGACGCTATCCTCAAATTGAGTGACTGCTGGCCACGCTGAGGGACATTGTACAGCAGGGAGAATAGTCAGTCATCATGAGCTATGAAGAGGGGATGTTGTGAACATCTGTACTGGACTGATGGATGGATTTTTGAAACTCCTTTTATCAGAGCTCAGAGTGGCTGGTACACACAGCAAAACTCAAATCAATTGAAATGATTATCTCTTCTGAATGGCTCGCTCTGGCTGATGGAGATTGATTTTACAAACTAACTCATAGAATTTCCACGGAGTAACCTCAGTTACATCACCCGATTCCAAGGGATTTCCTTAATTTTGAAACTATTCTCTGACATGGAACTTTTGAAATCTTTCCAGCTGCAGGTTCCAGCAGATTTTAATATTGTAATCAATAAGACTGTTTCAGGGCTAAATATTTTTTAATGAGTCATTAATAATTTAAGGATTTTATTGTTGTCCTGTGTTATTTGGGAGAGGTTCAATGTCTCTGCATCTGGAGTGACACCTTTGCTGTGGGATCTGAATCCATGTTCATCTATTGCTCTCTTTCACTGATGTTTGATGACTAGCATCGGAACGGTGGGCAGACGGCACACTCTGTGCTGTAAATCTGTATAACTCGGTCCATCTGTATGGCTTTATGACCCTTGCTTTCCTTGATCACCTCTCTGCCATTGTCAAACTTCCACTGCCTCCAATCATGCATGTATTTTAGATTCTGTTGCAGGCTATACATTTACTGTGTCTTCTCCCACTGCCCATCCCCTCACTATGTGCGACTGGCTTACCAGCATGATGTTCCCACATTATCTTTCACAGGAATTGTTTCTTAAGTGCAACAGTTCACCTGTTTTCCACTTCGGAGACAATATTAACAATCACATTCTGCAGCATTCCTCACCTCCACCTAAAGGTTGGGAGATTTTGGCAAACAGCATTTTCTTTTGTCTCTTCACAATAGATAACGCATTAGCCACAGCCAACCAGTTTGTGCTTACAGTGCTCAAATATTAATAGTGCCCAATTAATATTAATAACACCTCCTTCCACTCAACCAGACAGGGGCCAGCCCTTCTTTAGTTGAGGTCTCCAGTGATGCTTTGAAAAATCAGAGTCAATCTGTCTGCATGAAATTTAAACAAAGTTTGGTCATCATCTAACTGGTGCATTTTCCTTTGCAATGCCTTGACCAATCAGAGTCTATTATTCGCCCAGGTCAGTACAGTATAAAACATTTGCTCCCTTTCCATTGGTGCTTATTGTGAATGAACCGAAATGTGCAAGACAAAAAGCTTTGATGAAACTTGCCTTTTTTGCATACAGTTGGACATTATTGAACTGTTGTACATTGTTGTGGCTCGGCCTCTCTCACAATGCCACCACACAAGGCCTTATAGATGATTATGGAGGAACAATGTGTATTGTGGTTGATTAATTATTTCAATAAATAAAGAGAGGACAGAACTGTGAGCATCGGCCCCTTATAAAATGAGCTTTGTAAAGGGTAACATTGAGGAGCTAGGAAAGGGCAGGAGAGTTAAACAAATACTTTCCAACAATATTCACATTAGGGCATTCTTGCAACTTTAAAATACACAAAAATAGACAAGCAGCAAAAAGGGGAGGAAATAACCATAACAGGAGAAAACATACTGTGGTCAATGAAGTATTTCAAAAGATAAAAAGAGAAGAGAACTGTGAACATCGGCCCCTTAGAGAATGAGATTTGTCAGTGATAATGAGGAGCCAGGAAAGAGCAGGGGAGTTAAACAAATAATTTTAATCAATCTTCACAGTAGGGAACACTTACAACATTACAAAAAAATGAAGTAGTTCAGCAGCACAAAAGGGGAGGAAAGAACCATAATATTGATCAGAAGAGAAAAAGTATTTGGGAAAATAATAACCATTGACAAAGAAAATAGAGGTCGGCCGTTTGGTCATTCAAGCCTGCTCCAACATTTAACACGATCGTGGCTGATCATCCATCTGTTCCTGCTTTCTCTCCATACTTGGATTCCTTTCACCCCAAGGATTATATCCAAATCCTTCTTAAATACATTCAATGTTTTGGCTTCAGGTGCTTTCTGTGGCAGATAATTCCAGAGGTGAGGAAATTTCTTCTTATCTCAGTCCTAAATAGCTTGTCGATGACAGGTTAAAGAGACACTAGGATCCCATCTTTATGCTCCCATGTATGCCCATATCCTAAAAGTCATGGTTCTGGACACCCTGTTTATTGAGAACAGCCTTCCTCTGTTTATCCTGTGGAGCCCTGTCGGAATTCTTTTGTTTCTATGAAAGACCACTCTTCTGAACTCGAGTGAATATAGTCCTAACTGATCCAGTCTTTCTTCACATGTCAGTCCTGTCATCCCAGGAATCATTCTGGTCAACCTTCATTGTACTCCATTCACAGCCAAAGCATTCTTCCACAAGAATAATGAGACCAAAATTGCACACAAGAATCCAGCTATGGGCTCACTGAGACCTGTGGAATCACAGAAGGACGTTCCTGCTCCTGTATCTGAATCCTCTTGTTAAGAAGGCCAAAAGAAACTAACTTGTGCTTGGGACATTTGAAAACAAAGTGTAAGTTTTGTGTTAAATACAAAGCTAATTTATTTGCCTTTTACTCAGAAAATAAAAACCTATATTTTCAGGAAAGTCAATTTAACATCAGTAGAAACAGACAACAATGAAATGTGTTCATTACTGAACATAATTAATAGCAAAATGCAACCACTGTGGTTATTTGTGAATTCACTCATGTTTTTGGGGGGGGGGGGGGGGGGGGTTGTCGGGTGTTTGAGTGAATCCCTTCCCACATTCAATGCAGGCGAACGACCTCCCTCCAGTCTGACATCACTGGCATACAATGAGGTGAAATGATCACCTGAACCCAGTTTGAAAGTGAAAGCACTGGAACGGTCTCTCACCTGTGTCAACACATTGATGGATCATCAATTGTTGAGGACTTTTAAAGCATTTTCTGCAATCTGAACATTCAAAGTTATTTCAATAATGTGAGCAAGTTAATGGAGGCTAATTGTTCAGAATCTTTATACCATTTCCCACATTCTCTGGTCAGAATTAACTTGCTCGTGTTTCAGCAGGTACAATGATCTGACGAATCTCTTCCTGCACATGAAGCAAGTGAACGGTATCTCCCCTGTGTGGATGCATTGGTGTACAGCGAGGTTACATATTCATCTGTACCCAGTCCCATCATGAGAGTATCTTATTGGGCTCTCAACAGTGTGAACATGTTGATGGGACATCAGTTCTCCAGAACATTTACAGCATTTCCTGCAGTCTGAACATTGAAAAAGGTCTCTCATTAGAATGAACTTTCTGGTGTTTCACCAGGTCAGATGAGTGAATGAAACACTTCCTACATATGGAATAGACGAACGGTCTCTCCCCAGTGTGAATGTGCTGGTGTATTGGGAGTTTAGATGATCGCTTGAGCCGAGTCGCACAGTGAGAGCACCTGAATGGTTTCTCACTAATGTGAGATATTAGTTCTCTCGAACTTTTCTCGCAATTCCTAGAGTGTGGATATTTTAAAGGTCTCTCCCCAGTGTGAACGTGCCGGTGAGTCAGCAGATGGGATGAGTGAGTGAATCCTTTCGCACACTCAGAGGAGATGAACTGCCTCTCTCTTATATGAACTTGCTGGTGTGTCAGCAGACTGGATGATCAAATGAATCCCTTTCCACAGTCAGGGCTGGTGAACGGTCTCTCTCCAGTGTGACCACACTGATGACTTTCCAGGGAAGATGGATATTTGAATTCCTTCTCACAGTCCTCACATTTCCATGGTTTCTCAGTGCGAACACTGGTTTTGGCTTCCATGATCAAAGCCTGATGATATTCAAGACATGATGAATTCAACATTTCGTTAGAATCTGCAGCGAGATTTGAGTTCACTGACTGCAAATGCTCCAACTTCCTGTAAAATGAATGACAGACAGTAAGAACGAAATGTGGCCCAGAGAGAAAAAGGCAGAACTTTAAAACTGGACTGAATACATCTGATCATTTGTGCGATAGACAGTGGACAATGCGACCATGAAAGCTCTTGGATTGTTATAACAATAGGACTGGTTCAGTATTAAGCTTCAGTGAAAGGAACTGGCTGCCAAATCTGGGGCTGCATAAAGGTGTTCTTTGTGGGAAAACTGAGAATTACGGAGAGCATTAATGGAGATGGGCTTCATATGGGCAGCACGGTGGATCGGTCGTTAGCACTGCAGCCTCACAGCACCAGGGACCTGGGTTCGATTCCAGCCTTGGGCGACTGTCTGTGGAGTTTGCACATTCTCCCTCTGTCTGTGTCGGTTTTCTCCCACAGTCAAAAGATGTGCAGGCTCGGTGGATTGGCCATGCTAAACTGCCCATAGTGTTCAGGGGTGTGTGGGTTATTGGGGGATGGGTCTGGGTCTGGGTGGGATGCTTCAAGGGGCGGTGTGGACTTGTTGGACCGAAGGACCTGTTTCCACACTGTAGGTAATCTAATTCATCTGCCAGTAATTCTAACAACCTCCCAAACTCACCAGACAGAAACACAAGATCAGGTGGTGCATGGGAAAACCATCACTTCCAGGACTCTGAGCAGCAGATTCAGACTGGAAAAGATTATTGACTTGCTCAATATGTCAGAATGCATTTTATTAAAAATTAAACCTGCTGAAAAAATAGGGACTCTGACAGTCAGAGTTTATTTTAGCCTCTAGTTCAGTTAGAATGTAATACTTTGCCAATGATTTTCTGTATCATATAACCTACTCTGCAAATAACATCTTTCTTCAGGCTATCTTCAAGGTTTTGCAAGAAGAAAATAAATGATGAATCATTTGTACCTTACACATTTTAATTACTGTCCTCACTGCTTATGACGGGGACTGTACCACATAGTGAATAGAAAATACAGATTGGGCTATTATTCTGCAGAAAAAAAATCCATTCCGTTTGCAAGCTGCGCCATGACTTTCATTTTAGCTTCCCAACCCAGACAAAATCCTCTGTTAAGAACAAAGAACAACATAGCACAGGAACCAGCCCTTCAGCACTCCAAGCCTATGCCTGCACATTCTAACGCTCCATGCTAAAAATGCCTTGATTCACAGGATCCACATTCCTCTCTTCCCTTCCTGTTCATGTATTCAGCCAGGTGCTTCTTGACTGCTGCTGCTGCGTCTGCTTCCATTGCCTCCTGTGGCAACACATTTCAGGAACTCAGCAACTTTTGTGTGAAAAGCTTGCCTTGCTTATCTCTTTCACACATTCCCCCTGCAGCTTGAACTTGTGTCCTCTAGTAATTTATCCCTCTGCCCTGGGGGAAAAAAGTCTCATACATTCCGCTCTATCCATGCCATTCACAATCTTATAAACTTCTCTCAGGCCACCCTCTCAACCTGCTGCGTCCCAGTGTAAACAAACCAAGTCTTTCCAACCTTTCTTCAATGCTAAACTCCCCCATAACCATGCAACATCCTGGGAAACCTATTCTATACCCTCTCCAAAGCATCCAAATCCACATGTGGTGTCCAGAACTGAATGCAATATTCTAAGTGTGGCCTGACTAGAGTTCTACAAAGCAGCAGCATAACTTGCCTGTCCATATCGCCATTGCACCTTCCAATGAAGGCAGTCATCCCAAAGGCCTTTTATACTAAATTATCTACCTGCACCATCACTTTCAGTAGCCTGTGGACCTGCACACCCAGATCCTTCTGCATATCAATGTTCCTAAGAGTTCTGCCATTTACTCTATAATTTAAACCTGTACCTGACTTTCCAAATTACATCCCCTCATATCTGTCCAGATTAAACTACATGTCATCTTTCTGCCCATAACTCCAATTTATCTATACTCTGCTGTATCATCTGACAATCCTTCTCACTATCTGCAACTCTACCAACCTTTGTATTGTCCGCAAACTTATTGATTCGACCAGCCACGTGTTCTTCCAAGTTATTTATATAGACCAGAAACAGCAGAGGTCCCAGCACTGATTCCTGTGGAACACCACTAATCAAAACCCTCCATTCTGAAAAGTATCTTTCCACTGCTACACCCTGTCTTCGATGTAGCTATCTCTCCAGCTCATGTGACATCATCCTTTGTACCAGTTTGCCCTGATAGACTAGTGCGCCATTCTAATGAAGCTTGCACGACTTGAACGCACAGCAGCTTTCTTTCAATTTGACACTTTCCAATCTTCCAGATTGAATGTGGAATTCTGCAGTCCCTGAACCATCAAACAGTTATAAGGATCTGGAAAACTTGACCTGGAAATATGCTGGTACTGATGTCATGTTCAGATTGTTACTGCTCGTCGTCAATTCCCCACTCAGTGGAAATAGTTTCTCTGTAACTCCCCTGACAGTCACTAATCATATTCCCAAGACTTTGATCAAAAATATTTCTTATTAATCAATTTCCAGGGATACCTCTCTCAGAATGAAGTGATGTGTTTTAGCAGAAGGGATAGGAAGAGGCAATAACACAACACTAAAGAGTGTGCAGAGTCTGAGGGATTCACATGCACAGATATTTGAAAGTAATAAATAGATTAATTCGTCAAAGCAAATTTGATGTTGATTGATTTCAAAAAAATACTGAATCAGCATTTGAGAGAAAAATGCAAAGGTGCAGGGATAAAACAAGGGAATAGGACTGACTGGATTGCTCCAGACATTTGGCATGGGCTAAATGGTTTGCACTTTTTGATTTTTTTTAATATGGGCCTTCTTGTATTCTAAACCTACAGATTCAGTTATCAATCAGGTGAATCTGTGCTCCATCCACTCCATAGTTGTTAGACCGTTCCTGACAGCAAGTCCGAGAACTAAAAACAGCTAATCAACTGTAATCTAACCACAGATAGTGTATCTCATTTTCTGATATCTCAAATCTTTTCCCACAGGCACACACACACACACACATTCATACCTGAACGCTACCACATTCAGATGCTGATAGCATTCAGATACTCATCAATCGAGTTACTCTTTCACTCTTTCTGAGGTTCAAGTCGGCCAAATTCCTCTGCTGACATTGATCTGTAAGAGTGTAAAATCCATCACGATCAATCCAGGACAGAGATTCAGAACAGAAAAAGAAAAGCATTTCTCTTGGTTTGAAGTTGCTGTTCGTAAATCCTGCTCGCCTTCCCCTCGCCCCGTTCCGTTCCCAACAAGTGAAGGACATGCGCGCGCTCCGCTTCCAGTTGGCCCCGGATAAAGATGGCGGGCTCACACGGCTCAGAAAACATTCGCGGCGCCCAGCCCTGCCTCGGCTAACAAAGGAATTCAGCAATTCCAATCTATTCGTGACAAAACCGGGGTCGGTATTTTTCAATTCAGTGACGGTAGCTACTGTCAGATTTTATAAAGCCTCTCCGCCCACTTCGTGGAATACTCACTCGATTTCTAATTTTCACCTTTCAAATCCTCATCGCGCCTGTTCCTCATCCGATTCCTCCGGCTCTCCTTTGCCTCCGGTACTGCGCATGTTTGAAACGCTTCAGATTGCGCGCGCACCAGTGGGCGTATACATTCAGAGATAATGGGGACTGCAGATGCTGGTGAATCCGAGATAACTCGTGTGGGTCTGAAATATTAGCTCTTGTGCTCCTCAGATGCTTCTTGGCCTGCTGTGTTCATCCAGCTCCACACTTTGTCATCTGGGCAAATGCATTCCCACCCAGAATGCTGGGAAAAACACGCTGCCATTGAGCAGCAATATTGATACAACGAAGATATGAAGGAATATGCCAGGACGAAAGATACAGGAATTCATTGATACAAGTGCATGGTCCCTGTCTGTCCTGGTTCTAATAAACAGCAGAACAAAGAGATATGAACACACACTCAACGGATAAAGTGAACAAAATATACACCTTTCCTGTGTAGAATATTTGAATTTCGCCGCAAGAAGAATTCATTTATTGGTGATAAAATCATTTCAAATTTCAAAGCTGAACGATGTCAGGTAGGAAAACTAAATAAATCCGTTCTCACACTGAAGTGTGAAGAGTCTTCCTGTGCGGTGACTGTGCTGATACGTCAGTAGTTTAAGATGTTCAGGCAAGCGTGAAATGTTACACACGAGCTTCAGAAGAGACTGAGATGTCAATCACTTCCTGTAATGAGTTTCATTGTCTCAGCACTCTTTGAATAAACAAAAGCAGACTCAATCAACTCGAAATATTCAGCAACAGTTGAAAGAGAAATGCACTTTATATTACATGACTTCTCTGCATCAGTCCACAGAAAGGGAAAATTAACTCTTTTTCTCAAGCCAGGGACTTATCATCAAGACTGAATATTTCCAATATCTTCTTGTTTTATACTCAGTCAAAGAACTGATTTCTGAATTGTACAATCAATTCATTTGTGACTCGTATCTTTTTTTTGTGTCCACACATTAGTGGAAACATCTTCCGTGTTTAATCTGTCCGTCAGGCTTAGCACAGGAGTTAGATGACAGCTCCAAGAACAAATCAAATCAGCACGGCTATCCTTTGTTTTAAGATGTTACTTTTCTTTTCTCTGCAAAGAGAAAGAGCGTCCAGAAATGATGCTTGCCTTGTGGGGAGAGAAGATTTCGGAGACACAGTAAAGGAATACAAGTCCAAAGAACTGGACACTATCGTGGCTTGGGCGAACAAGTGACAGGTATCATTTGCTACATATAAATGGCAAGCAATGACATTCTCAAATAAGACAAAATATAATCACATTTCTTTGACATTCAATGGCATTACCGTCACTAAATGCCCCACTGTTAACATGCAGGTGGATCCCATTTACCAGAAACTCAACTAGACTTACCAGTTATACACAGTGAATACAAGTGTGAGTCAAAACCGATGAAATACTGCTGTGAGTAACTCACCTGCTGACTTCCCAAAGCCTGTCCATCTTCCATAAAAGTGAAATGGAATAACTTCCCACTGGATGGGTGTAACTGCGTTAAGACTGAAGAAGCTTGAGACCATCCAAGACAATGCAAACCACATCACTGGCACTACACCCATAAACATCCACCCCCTCCACCACCAACCTTCAGTTACACCAATGGGTTTTGGGTCAGCTGATACACAGGAAAACCAATGACCACCATTCCCCCTGCTGATCGCTCAGTATCCTGACTTGGAAATGTATCGCAATTCTTTCACAGTTGCTGTGTCAAAATTCTGGAATTCCCTCCCAAACAACATAGTGGGGCGAATTATAAAACTAAGACTGCTGCAGTTCAAGAAGCCAGCTCACCACCACTCCCTCAAGGACAATGAGGGATGGGCAATAAATGCTGGCTAGCTACCAACATTCACATCCCACAAACAAATTAACAAAAAAACATTGGTGGGCTGCTATCTAAGATGAAGGAGGTAGTTTTTTTATATGAATGCTAAATATATTGATGGTCAACAAGAGAGTCAAAAGGTTATTATGATAAATAGCTTGTGGAGTTGAAGCTACACTCAGTTCAGACATGATTTTATTTAATGACCAAGCAGGCGAGAGTGGCTAAATGGCACATATCTGCTCCTAGTGCTGACATGTACATGTATAGTCATATTGAAGCTATTCACAGACATTCGGGTGTAAGCTCAAAAGATCAAAATTTAAGTAAAAGCTGAGACATTTGACTGAATGAAATGAGACGTCTGTTATCTGCTTGGGATGCTTTTCCTAAATGGGTCCCTGTTAAGCAAGTGTGGTGTCAGGAAGAGACCGTGAAAACAAGAGCTGGAGATCAATTTATTTTGAAAGGGAGAGAAAAAAGGAATGCACTTCCCGGCATTCTCCAGGTGATGGTGTTTCTCCTCATCTCAGTCCTAAAATATTTACCCCATATCCTTAAACTGTAGCCCCTTGTTCTGTAATTCCCCACCATTGGAACATCCTTCCTGCATCTAACTTGTCCAGTCCTGTTTGGAATTTGGAGATTTCAATGTGATCCCCTCATTCTTCTATACTCCGTTGAATACAATTTTAACTGACTCAATCTCTCTTCATACGTTATTCCTACCATCCCAGGAGTCAAGTTGGTAAACACGTGCTGAACGCCGTCGAAAGGAAGAACACTTTTTTTCAGATAGGCATGCCAAAACTGTACACAATATAACAGGTGTGGACTTACTTAGGCCCTGTGTAACTGCAGCAAAGCATTCTTGTTCCTTTATTTGGATCCTCACTCTGTGAAGGCCAACAGATAATTTGTTTCCTTACTGCCTGCTGCACTTGTGCACTTACTGTCAGCAACTGGTGCGCAAGGATCCTCTGGTCTCATTGACACTCCCATGTGCCATTCAAACGATAATCTGCCTTGTTTTTTTTATTGCTACAAGATGGATAAGCTTACATTTATCCAAATATAACGTAACCAATATTAATTTTCACTTACAAAGCTTCTCCAAATCACACTGCAACATGCATGCACCCAGCTTTGTGCCATCTAAAAAGTTTGAAAAATTATATTTAGTTTCCTCATCTAAATCAGCAACGCACATTGTGAACAGCTGGGGTTCAAGAACAGATCCCTGTTATACCCCACGAGTTACTGTCTGACATTGTGAACAGCTGGGGTTCAAGAACAGGCCCCTGTTATACCCCACTAGTTACTGTCTGACATTGTGAACAGCTGGGGTTCAAGAACAGACCCCTGTTATACCCCACTAGTTACTGTCTGACATTGTGAACAGCTGGGGTTCAAGAACAGACCCCTGTTATACCCCACTAGTTACTGTCTGACATTGTGAACAGCTGGGGTTCAAGAACAGACCCCTGTTATACCCCACTAGTTACTGTCTGACATTGTGAACAGCTGGGGTTCAAGAACAGACCCCTGTTATACCCCACGAGTTACTGTCTGACATTGTGAACAGCTGGGGTTCAAGAACAGACCCCTGTTATACCCCACTAGTTACTGTCTGACATTGTGAACAGCTGGGGTTCAAGAACAGACCCCTGTTATACCCCACTAGTTACTGTCTGCCATTGGGCAAAAGACACATTTACTTTGAATCCACGTTGACTACGTGCTGACCAGTTTCATAACCAACTCATTACACTCACCCCAATCCCCTGCATTTCAACCGTACACATTAATCTCTAATCGCTTCTTCAAAGGTCTTCATAAAACCTAAGAAACACATCTACTGGGTCACCATGATCAACTCCACTTGTGACATCCTGAAAGGCAGTCATCAGATTTGTCAAGAATGATTTGCCTTTTGCAAATCTATGGAGACTGTTTGCTTCTGTTATTGTATTCTGCGTACTGTGCTCCAAAATTCTTGGCAATGGAATCGTGCATCTTCCATAAGATTTATCTCAAACTCACTGGTCCATAATTAAAGGGTTTTTCTCTTCCCTTTTAAATCTTATGATTACAGTAACTACCCTGTCGTCTGGAGGGACTGTCAAAGTGTCAAAGAAATTGTGGAAGAGAGCCAGCAATGCATCCATTATTTTGAAGACCCCTTCTTTCAGTCAACTGGGAATGTATGAGCTTTTGATCCCATCAATTTGTCTAAAATCATTTCTTGTGCCATTATAAATTCCCCCGTTTCTGACTGGAATAGACCTATATTAGTTACAACCAATCCTTTCCCCTTTATATACACACAGAATGTTTCCAGTCAGTTGTTACATGCCTGCAAGTTTACTCTCATACTCAACTTCCCCTTTTTATTTAATCTCTTGGTCTTCCTTTGCTAACTTCTAGCCCGGTCCCAATTCTGAGATCTATTTGTTTGCTTGCCAATCTGAATGCCTTTTTTTGCATCTAACATTGACTTTAACTTGCCACTTACGCCATGGTTTGGCTGTTCTTTTTCCTTGTCCTCTTGCAGCATACAGGAATGACATTTTTTTGTCGTTCACTGATTCACTCTTTGAATGTTTGCCATTGTTGTATCACTATCATGTGAGAAACATTTCTCAATCCATTATACCCAACCTCATGAAGAATTCTGTTATTTTATGGTCATTCATCCCCAAATGGTCTTTCACAATGACATTGTCGATTATTCATTTCTCATTCCTTAAATACCCCAATCTAAATGTACTTTTCACTCGTTGGTTCCACAAACTATTCATCAAGAAAACCATCCTGTACACACTATACTAATTGCCCATCCATGGTATTGTGGCTATTTTTATTCACCATATCTGTGTGAAGAGTAACATCTCTCACAACGATAGATATTGTTTTACCACATGCATCTCTGATTTCCTGCTTAAAGCCATCTCAACATCATCACTACAGTTTGGTGCTCCATATAACACTCTTACTTCCTTGTTTCTCAATTATCCACACGTAGATTCTATCATGCATGAGTTAGTATCTTTCATCAATAATATGTGCATGTCCACTTTAAACAGTAATACAATTGCATCACCGTTCAGGAACTGGATTGCAATTACTCTGAACGAATTACACAACTTTGGAGACATCAACAAGGCATACTACCAAAAAAAAATTGAAGCCAGAGGGATCCAATACATCCCGATTCTATGGACACCCCAAGGTACACAAACCAGGGGTCCCTCTCAGACCCATTGTCCCACTATCAGGCACACCAACATATAGACTTGCCAATGAACTACAACAAATTGAAATACTTTGTGGGCAATGCTACCCACTCACATTCACTCATCCCAGGAATTCCTCAATATCATTAAGGACAGCAGGAGAGAAGATGATAAAGTAGGCAGGCACCCCAGAGACCGACAACCTCAATAAAGAAGCCAACATGAAACTACTAGATCTGTGCCTCACAACACACTTCACCGTCAATGACAACATATGCAAAAAAAACAATCAGGACTGATTGCAGAAGCAGTAATGCAAAGGTTAAAATGGACAGCACTCCCCATTGGTTCGAACTAATTGGCTGATTCCAGCTCGTTGCCAAAACATCAAAACAAGCCTAAGGTTTCCTATCACACAGTTAATTGATACACGTTTCCGTTTTAGAACTGGCTGTGCATCATCAGCTACATGCAGACACATTTTTTTCTCTCTCTGGATATATCCCTAAGCTAAGAAAAGCACTTTACCTCTTAATGAGGCCATGCACACTTGACCCATCCATTATTTTACAACAAATTCCAGATGCCTGCCTTCAAATTCACGATTTGAGTTGGTGAGCTTTCAGCTGTGATGAGTGGAAAAAAAAATCCACACTCTCTCCACTGTGGCTGCATTGGTGTTTTGACATTTTAGACGAATCTTCACAGACTCTTCCACACAGAGAGAAAACGTGTGCTTCTCCCCAGTATGAATGGTGTTTCTTCCTTCAGTGTTCAAAATCTTTTAACAATTTGGTTATGATAAAGACAGAGACTGTCAGATCTGGATATGGTTTCATCTGCATCTTAAATTGCAAACCAACCTTTCAAACAGAAAAGAAAAAGACAGGAGAAAACAGAAGAACACACACGGGTTGCGAAATTGAGAGAAATTAATCTGGCCATTTGTGAAACCAAGACTTGGGGAAAAAATTAAAATTTAAACTGTATGAGTACCATAAAAATCAGTCAGTATTTACAGAAAACTACAGAGGTGGGAGATTCGGAAGTCAACGAGCTTTCTCCCCAAAAATTTGATCCCTTTACTCCTCAGAACTAAGAACAAATGGAGAAACAAAATGCTGTAAATACTCAGTAGTTCTGGCAGCATCTGAAATTGTCCTTTTCCATCGATTAATAACCTCGAGCTTCAGTCTCAAGTTCTGTAGTTGCCTCCTTAAACATCTCCAACTCTCCCTCCTTTTCAAAATTGCCCTTCAAAAGCTGATACATGGAACAAAGTTCTTGATCATCAGCTTTATGTCTCTTGGTGGCAAATCCTGCGATATCATATGTCTGTGAAATTCCAGCGAGCATTTCGTTGTACTGAGATTGCTACATAAATGTCAATTTTGTTGGGTAACTTATACACCTATCAGTGTTCGTTCATCATTACGGTGTGAGAATTCTCAAAAGAATGTATATGGATGCTCATCGTTCACGTGGCCTGCTCTTACCTGCTCAACAGACTCCTGGTGATTGACCATATTCCCTGGTCTCTTGCTCCTTAAACTTGTCCACATTCAAGAATGGAATTTTATTTAAAAAATGAACTGGTGGAGCAAAATGGAGTTAGCAGTTCTTTTATTTTTAAAGATTTGTTACAATAACTGCAGAAGAAACATTGATAAAACATCACCCGTTTAAAATTCTATTACTCACAGTGACCACCTACAGGTACATTAGAAGGATGCAGGGAGAAAAGAGTTTAGAAACGCTTACCAACACAGCTCCAGTAAAAGAGCCATGAGAGGAGGAGGAAGAGGAGCAGGGAAGATGCCAACTCTTATATCACTCAAAACCTGTTCCTGGACCCACTTCAACCCCGCCCAGCTGACAGAGCCATTTATCAGCTGGCAACTTCCTGAAGCTTGACCCAGTCCTGTTCAGGAGTGGGTCAGACCAAGATGAGCCTCTGTAACCAGTTAGGTGGGACGGAGGAGTGGGGGGGAATCGGTGTTGGATGATCTCCTGCCCTGTTTCTTATCCCAAATTGACCGTCCCTCACCATCCCGATGGCCCTGTAAACACAGACTGTAGATACCTGATGGGCCTTGGTGTGCAGACTCAGTCTGGGCATTTCTGGTACAGAACAACAACAATTGTTCTGTACTCATTCTCTGGATTGTTCCCATTTCTCCATTCCCAGTGAGTTATACATTATGCTGTTGCTCCCGCCCCCGCTACTTATTCTGGCCGCTCTTCTCCATTTCTGTGGTAGTCATAGAAACTTCAAAACTAGCAGCAAGTACAGACCACTCGTCCCTTCATGCCTGTTCTGCTCACCAGTATGATTACGGCTGATTGTCCAGGTCAGGAACCCCATATCCTTCGATTCCTTTGGCCTTCAGAACTATACCTAACTCCTCCTGGAAAATAGTGAGTGTATTCGACTCAGCCATGTCCTGTTGCAAACAATTTCACGCACTCGGCATTTTCTGAGTTAAAAGAAAATCTTCTCACCTCAGTCCAAATGGTTTTCATCTGGTCCTTTTCTTTCTGTTTTTTTCACCGATTGTCTTTACTTTGCATTCGGGGTTGCTAACGGCCTAGTCACGGCCTTCATCTGGACACTTCTTTTATCTCTTTACTTCTGCACCATCATCCCCTCTGATTTTGCAACGTGAACCCTTTTGTCAGTCAATAATTCCTGCTCTTCACCCACTCATTCCTTTTGTTCACTGTCACCCTCCACTCCTTGCTCACTGGCCTGAACATTCACTCAGTTTCTGTTCCCACAGACGTGGCTGGATTCATGGTCCACATATCCAGAGCCACAAAAGGGACCCTTCGACCCATTGAGTCTGTCCCAATCAAAACACCAACAGACTAACTGCTGTAATCCCTTTTCCAGCACCTGACCCGCTTCCAATTCTTTGGCATTTCAGGTATATACCTGAATACTTCTTAAGTGTACTGAGGATTTCTGCACTTACCACACTTGCAGGCAATGAGTTCCAGATTCTCATTGCACTTCGGTGAAAAAAAGTCTCCCATTTTTGCTAAACTTTCAGTCCTTTACTTCAGTTCATGCCCCCAGTCATTGATGCCTCCAACAAGGGGAGCTATTCGTGCTGCCTCTTCTGTCTATGTCCCTCATCACTTTTACACATCTCAATTATGTCCCCTCTCACTTCTCTCTGCTCCAAAGAAACTAACCCCAAACTTTGCGGGCTGTGTGGTTCCCTGCTGATGGAGAGTGATTCGATTCTACCCTGCCAGACATTCTGGGGAGGAGGATCTGCCATTGCCAACAAATACTTCCTGCACACCCAAATCAACGCTGAGGTAGGCCATAGTCCCTCATTCGCTAGAGACCCCAAGTCTGCATCCTGTAAGTGGGAATGGGAGAAACGGCAAGAAAAATGGGGAACGAAATAAATCTAACACTTGCAGAGAACTGAAATCCATCAACCCGACCAATACAGGGCCAGACAGTTCAGAAACGCTCACCAATTCGAAATCCCAGGCTCAATATCCCCACAGGCCTGTCACTCACACCTGAATTCCTGCCCAGTTCAGAGCAAACCTCCATCTCACAGCTTCCAGATCCTTAATGCAGCCATGCCGAGGAGTGGGATAGTTCAAAGTGAGTACCTCAATACCTCACTGAGATCTTCTTTCACTGACCCAATCATATACTTTTTTTCCCGTTGCTCCCTTCCTAGTGATTCCAACCTCCTGCAGTGGTCCCTGTCTCGCAGTTTAATGAAAGAAAATCCTCCCCATTCCTCTGGTGATCTTGTTGGAGTCGGGGGAGAGCTGCATCAGACTGTGTCCTGATTTGCTGATTGTCACTCAAATTCACGATTAGTCTTTCAGATTAAAACCATCGGCAGTGTTTTCCAGTTCTCTCATCCTAAAAATGGCCTAAATCATTTAATTTGTCTGTAATTGTTAGCCTCCTCAGAAACTGTGATTAATTTTCGAGCTCTTTCTCAGTTGGGAGATGATTCCGATGTCGTTGGAATGTAACCACCTCCCCGATTCGATCACAGTCCTTGGTAGTAATAGGAAATCCTCAGTAAACATAAATGGAAACTGTGTGGAGGGTAGAAGATAGATAGAGAACAGATATAATGCAAAATAATTTTTTAAAAAACTGGAGGAACTGTGGATGCTGTAAATCAGGAACAAAAAGAAAATGTTGCTGGAATAGTTCAGCAAGCCTGGCAGCATCTGTGAAGAAGAAAACCAAATCAGAGCTAACATTTTAGGTCCAGTGACCCTTCGCAAAAATCTAAAGAACTGCAGATGCCATAAATCAGGAACAAAAACAAGTTGCTGGAAAAGCTGACCAGGTTTGGCAGCCTCTGTGAAGAAGAGTCAGAGTAAACGTTCTGAGTCTGTTGACCAGAGAAAGGGTGAGTATGGATGGACAATGCTTTTCAAAATGTGAAATATCTAAGTGGCTTGGTATCGTGCTAATGAAGATCAACAGCATCCTGACTCGTGTGGAATTCTGGGTCAAAAATCAAGCTCTGACCAAAATACGAGCTGGAGCAGAACAGCTACTGTAATAAACTGAAACAATTTCATTTCTGACAAAGAGCCACTGAATTTGAAATTGTAACTTCCACTGAATTTGAAATTGTAACTTCTTTCTCTGTTCTGATGCTGCCACACCTCCAGCATTTCCCTGGCAATTTCTTTTTCTGTTCCAGCAAAACGTTTGCTCTGTTATTGATAATTGGCCAACACCTTCATAAATGCCTTTGGTTGGCGAGACACCTTCACCTGAATAACGCTGTAACGCTATCGATCCATTTTCTAGCTAAGATGCAAATACCAATTCCTACTAGCTGATGGATGCAGAAAAACCCACAGTTCCAAAAGGCACAGAAACCGCTCTCAGTACAACAGAGATAATGGGAACTGCAGATGCTGGAGATTCCAAGATAACAAAATGTGAGGCTGGATGAACACAGCAGGCCAAGCAGCATCTCAGGAGCACAAAAGCTGACGTTTCGGGCCTAGACCCTTCATCAGAGAGGGGGATGAGGGGAGGGAACTGGAATAAATAGGGAGAGAGGGGGAGGCGGACCGAAGATGGAGAGAAAAGAAGATAGGTGGAGAGAGTGTAGGTGGGGAGGTAGGGAGGGGATAGGTCAGTCCAGGGAAGACGGACAGGTCAAGGAGGTGGGATGAGGTTAGTAGGTAGCTGGGGGTGCGGCTTGGGGTGGGAGGAAGGGATGGGTGAGAGGAAGAACCGGTTAGGGAGGCAGAGACAGGTTGGACTGGTTTTGGGATGCAGTGGGTGGGGGGGGGAAGAGCTGGGCTGGTTGTGTGGTGCAGTGGGGGGAGGGGATGAACTGGGCTGGTTTAGGGATGCAGTAGGGGAAGGGGAGATTTTGAAACTGGTGAAGTCCACATTGATACCATATGGCTGCAGGGTTCCCAGGCGGAATATGAGTTGCTGTTCCTGCAACCTTCGGGTGGCATCATTGTGGCAGTGCAGGAGGCCCATGATGGACATGTCATCAAGAGAACGGGAGGGGGAGTGGAAATGGTTTGCGACTGGGAGGTGCAGTTGTTTGTTGCGAACTGAGCGGAGGTGTTCTGCAAAGCGGTCCCCAAGCCTCCGCTTGGTTTCCCCAATGTAGAGGAAGCCGCACCGGGTACAGTGGATGCAGTATACCACATTGGCAGATGTGCAGGTGAACCTCTGCTTGATGTGGAATGTCATCTTGGGGCCTGGGATGGGGGTAAGGGAGGAGGTGTGGGGACAAGTGTAGCATTTCCTGCGGTTGCAGGGGAAGGTGCCGGGTGTGGTGGGGTTGGAGGGCAGTGTGGAGCGAACAAGGGAGTCACGGAGAGAGTGGTCTCTCCGGAAAGCAGACAGGGGAAGGGATGGAAAAATGTCTTGGGTGGTGGGGTCGGATTGTAAATGGCGGAAGTGTCGGAGGATAATGCGTTGTATCCGGAGGTTGGTAGGGTGGTGTGTGAGAACGAGGGGGATCCTCATGGGGCGGTTGTGGTGGGGGCGGGGTGTGAGGGATGTGTCGCGGGAGACGCGGTCAAGGGCGTTCTCGATCACCGTGGGGGGAAAGTTGCGGTCCTTAAAGAACTTGGACATCTGGGATGTGCGGGAGTGGAATGTCTTATCGTGGGAGCAGATGCGGCGGAGGCGGAGGAATTGGGAATAGGGGATAGAATTTTTGCAGGAGGGTGGGTGGGAGGAGGTGTATTCTAGGTAGCTGTGGGAGTCGGTGGGCTTGAAATGGACATCAGTTACAAGCTGGTTGCCTGAGATGGAGACTGAGAGGTCCAGGAAGGTGAGGGATGTGCTGGAGATGGCCCAGCCCTCCGCTCCCTCCGCTCCAACCCCAACCTCACCATCAAACCCGCAGACAAGTGTGGCGCAGTGGTAGTATGGCGCACTGACCTCTACATCGCCGAGGCCAGACGCCAACTCTCCGACACCACCTTCTACCGCCTCCTCGATCATGACCCCACACCCGAGTACCAAACCATCATCTCCAACACCATTCACGACCTCATCACCTCAGGGGACCTCCCACCCACAGCCTCCAACCTCATTGTTCCCCAACCCCGCACGCCCGTTTCTATCTCCTTCCCAAAATCCACAAACCTGTCTGCCCTGGTCGACCCATCGTCTCAGCCTGCTCCTGCCCCACCGAACACATCTCCACCTATCTGGACTCCATTTTCTCCCCTTTGGTCCAGGAACTCCCCACCTACGTCCGTGACACCACCCACGCCCTCCACGACTTCCAATTCCCTGGCCCCCAACACCTCATATTCACCATGGACGTCCAGTCCCTGTACACCTGCATTCCGCATGGAGATGGCCTCAAGGCCCTCCGCTTCTTCCTGTCCCGCAGGCCCGACCTGGCCCCCTCCACCGACACTCTCATCCGCCTAGCTGAACTCGTCCTCACACTCAACAACTTCTCTTTTGACTCCTCCCACTTCCTACAGACTAAGGGGGTGGCCATGGGCACCCGCATGGGCCCCAGCTATGCCTGCCTCTTTGTAGGTTACGTGGAACAGTCCCTCTTCCGCACCTACACAGGCCCCAAACCCCACCTCTTCCTCCGGTACATTGATGACTGTATCGGCGCCGCCTCTTGCTCCCCAGAGGAGCTCGAACAGTTCATCCACTTCACCAACACCTTCCACCCCAACCTTCAGTTCACCTGGGCCATCTCCAGCACATCCCTCACCTTCCTGGACCTCTCAGTCTCCATCTCAGGCAACCAGCTTGTAACTGATGTCCATTTCAAGCCCACCGACTCCCACAGCTACCTAGAATACACCTCCTCCCACCCACCCTCCTGCAAAAATTCCATCCCCTATTCCCAATTCCTCCGCCTCCGCCGCATCTGCTCCCACGATAAGACATTCCACTCCCGCACATCCCAGATGTCCAAGTTCTTTAAGGACCGCAACTTTCCCCCCACGGTGATCGAGAACGCCCTTGACCGCGTCTCCCGCATTTCCCGCGACACATCCCTCACACCCCGCCCCCACCACAACCGCCCCAAGAGGATCCCCCTCGTTCTCACACACCACCCTACCAACCTCCGGATACAACGCATTATCCTCCGACACTTCCGCCATTTACAATCCGACCCCACCACCCAAGACATTTTTCCATCCCCTCCCCTGTCTGCTTTCCGGAGAGACCACTCTCTCCGTGACTCCCTTGTTCGCTCCACACTGCCCTCCAACCCCACCACACCCGGCACCTTCCCCTGCAACCGCAGGAAATGCTACACTTGTCCCCACACCTCCTCCCTCACCCCCATCCCAGGCCCCAAGATGACATTCCACATCAAGCAGAGGTTCACCTGCACATCTGCCAATGTGGTATACTGCATCCACTGTACCCGGTGCGGCTTCCTCTACATTGGGGAAACCAAGCGGAGGCTTGGGCACCGCTTTGCAGAACACCTCCGCTCAGTTCGCAACAAACAACTGCACCTCCCAGTCGCAAACCATTTCCACTCCCCCTCCCATTCTCTTGATGACATGTCCATCATGGGCCTCCTGCACTGCCACAATGATGCCACCCGAAGGTTGCAGGAACAGCAACTCATATTCTGCCTGGGAACCCTGCAGCCATATGGTATCAATGTGGACTTCACCAGTTTCAAAATCTCCCCTTCCCCTACTGCATCCCTAAACCAGCCCAGTTCATCCCCTCCCCCCACTGCACCACACAACCAGCCCAGCTCTTCCCCCCCACCCACTGCATCCCAAAACCAGTCCAACCTGTCTCTGCCTCCCTAACCGGTTCTTCCTCTCACCCATCCCTTCCTCCCACCCCAAGCCGCACCCCCAGCTACCTACTAACCTCATCCCACCTCCTTGACCTGTCCGTCTTCCCTGGACTGACCTATCCCCTCCCTACCTCCCCACCTACACTCTCTCCACCTATCTTCTTTACTCTCCATCTTCGGTCCGCCTCCCCCTCTCTCCCTATTTATTCCAGTTCCCTCCCCCCATCCCCCTCTCTGATGAAGGGTCTAGGCCCGAAACGTCAGCTTTTGTGCTCCTGAGATGCTGCTTGGCCTGCTGTGTTCATCCAGCCTCACATTTTGTTATCTCAGTACAATAGTCGGCTTCCTGTGTGGGCAGCACATGCTCAAAGCGATTGCAAACCGTGCGGCTGGATCTGCAGAGAAGGTTATCAATCAATTAGCACAACCAATGGGAGTGAAGGAGAGGCGGGACTGTATGGCCGCGCGGGAGCGGCTGGTCCTTCAACCAATGGGAGTGAACGAGTTGTGTTTTGAATGACAATCCAGCCGCTTTCACGACAAATTTCACGACGACCAGCCCCGCAAATATCGTTTCATTCAGCTCCATTTCACAACCTGCCCTTTGCTTTTGTGTGCTCTCTTGCATTCTATTTTCTAGTTTTTTATTAAATTTCAGATTAATAAGCTACAGACAATATTAGAGGAAGGCAGCACGGTGTTTCAATGTTTCGCCTTGCTACCTCAGACAGCCAGGGAACCGGCTTCGATTCCTGACTTGGCTGACCGTGTGGGTTGTCACACTCACCCCGTGTCTGCGTGGGTTCTTCCCACAGATCAAAAATGTGCAGGCCAGTGGATTGACCATGCTAAATTGCATATTAATCCCAGGAGTGTACAGGTTAGGTGGTTTAACCATGGGAAATGTAGGGCTATGTGAATGGGATAGGAGGTAGATCTGGGTCGGATGACTCTCGACGGGTTGTTGCAAACTTGATTGGCCAAATGACCTCTTTCTGCATTGTAAGGAATACATGATTGGATGTGCAGTTGGGAAACTCAATCCAAACAGCAGATCAGAATCTGACAGACAACCAATTCATGGTAACCTGAATTTTCCTGGATTTTGAACATTAAAGGAAATATCACTGTTCACTTTGGAGAGAAGCTATACACATGTTCTACGTTTGGACAAGGATTCAGCCGATCAGAACATAAATGTACTGTTGACTCAGAGAAACCTGTGATCTGAAGGAAGCATTGGATGGAGTGTCGTATCCAGGACCAAAATTTGAATGAGTGTGAAAATATTACATTGGTTGGAGTACTCCTGATCAAAAAAAGAGGATGATTGTGCTTATTGGAGTCCAATCATCTCAGCCCTAGGGCATCTCTGCAAGAATTCCTCAGGGTGGTGTCTTCAGCCTTTCACGCCTTCAGCTGCATTATCAACGAGCTTGCCTTTTTCAGATGGTCAGAAATGGAGATATTCCCTGATGATTGTACAATATTCCAGGCTATTCAGTTTGCCTCAATCACTGAAATGGTCTATATCCATGTCGAGCAAGACTTTTACAAGATCCAGTCTTGGAATGATTACAGGCAATTGCCAGGCAATGGTCATCTGCAACAGGAATGAATCTAAGGAACTTGCAATGACAATCAAGGGAATTTTCATCATTGCGTCCTGCACGATCAACATTTTGGAGTTTTCTTTGGCCACATACTGAACGTAACCAGTCATATAAACTTTGTGACTACAATAGGTCAGAGGCTAGGAAATTTACAGTGACTTCACAGTCCGCCCACCATCGACAAGGCATGTGTCAGCAATGTGATGGAATACTCCCCACTTGCCTGGATTAGTGCAGCTTCAAACATACTAAGCAACTCAAATTCATCCTGCACAAAGCAGACCATAATCTTTGTCCATGAATCAAATGATTCAATAAGGGAATTAGTCTATTAGCTGCAAAGGAACAATGTACAGGTTTAGAGGCAGAGGCAGGAGAATGGTATTGGGTGAGATATTCTCATTCTGAAGGCTAGTGCAGATAGTATGGTCAAATGGTTTCCTTGTGTGCTGCATCAATTATGTGAATCAAACTCCAATGACAACCTTCAACATTCTCACCCTTCAACATTGGTGGAAAGCAGCAATAGTTTTGACCAAGACCAATATGCACTGAAGTAACTTCTCTAGGATCTTTCAACACCACTTCCCGAAACCAAACTGCACTCAGTTGGTTTGGTTGTAGAGAGAACCGAATTCCCTGTGTCCTCCATCACTCCTCCCTTGGGAAGCAGTTACCTCAATGTCCCCACTCTGCTGCAGACCTTTTCCTTTTCCAAAAATATACTTTATTCTAAAAAAAAGTCTTGTGTGTATGTATGTGTGTGTATATGTATATACACAGCAGCACATCAACCAAACATACATTACCCAACAAACGGAGACTAAAACTTTCACTAAACTAGTGACTGTGGGATATACAGCCCATTCAAATGATGCAACTTCAATTTATGTGAAGGTTGAGCCAGAAACTGATCTAATTTTCAGACTGCATTCACTTTTTATAAAGACTCAGACTTTAGTCAGGCTCTGAATTTGACAAATTTCCAACATTCATGTTGCATCTTCATACCTGATAATACATTTGATAAAATAGCGTGAAAAATTGGAATGTGAGTTTTTAGTAATTATGATTGTTGGATACCAATCATATTATTCACATTCTTTTTACTTTCTCTGTGAATTCTGAATTACAACTAACCTTACAAAAGCCATTTGAATTCCAAGGTGCCATACTGAAATTAACCAGAAACTCAAACTTTGAATCATGTTGATGTTTGGCACGAGGCTGTGGTGTGATATCACAAAATGGGACTCACTTGAATTTGTGTGGCATCAGGGAACACTAGTAAAACTGAAATGAATGATAATACAGGATTAAACTAACAAGTGGCTGGTCCATACTGGACATTAAAGATGAGGTTCGTAATTTTGAAGACCAATTGCCTGAAACAATTGCTTCAGATGAACCTAAGGGCAGTAGAGTGAGGAAGGTGTTTGCTACGCTTGCTTCTAATTGTCATTGCCTTGAGTAGAAGATTTGGGAGGTCATGTTGTTGCTTCACAGCACATTGGTTAGTCCACTTTTGGAATACGGTGTGCACTTTTGTTCTCCCTGCTACAGGCAGGATATTGAAAGGGTTGAGAAAAAAAAATTGCAATGATGTTGCCAGAGTGGCTAGGTTTAAGCTATAGGGAGAGGCTGAATAGCCTGGTTGGTGGGGTATCTTTGTCAGAGAGGCATCAAAGACTGAGGGGTGACCTTATCGAGGTCTATAAAATCATCAGGCGTATGGATATGGTAAATAAACAAGGTCTTTTCCATGGGCTGAGGGAGTACAAAACTAGAATGTATACGCTAAAGGTGATGGGAAAAGAAATAAAAGGTACATATGGGGCAATTTTTCTTGCAGAAGGTCTGAGCGTATGAAATGAGATAGCATGGACATGGTAGAAGCTGAGGCAAGTACATTCAAAGGCATCTGGATGGGTACATAAGGAGTAAGGGTTTTGTTGTGGGCCAAATGGGGGTAGTTTAATTTAGGATATCTGATTGGCATGGATGGGTTGATTGAAGGGTGTGTGTCCATGCAGCACAACTCCATGTCTGCATCCAAACAAACCAAAGGCATTATTTACTTCACCCAACCTGTATTTACATGCATTCCAGGCACCAGGAGGGTCCACTACCTGAATGGACACCCATTTAACTTTGGCAGGTAGCCCTGTACAGTGGCTGCTGCCCACTGCACCTTGGCAGCAGTTCTCCCCAAGCTTTAGTGAGTCCTCATCATGACGTCCTAGACTTTGAATGTGCCAGTCTACAACGTTGTGTGGAGGTCAACACCCTCTTCTGGAACACCAGTAAGTACCAATCAGACCAAGACCTCTTTGCCAGAAATCAGTGACAATTTGTAGGGCATAATACAGTACCTGTTATTAACACATAAACAGAATTTGCTGGAAAACCTCAGCAGGTCTGACAACATCTGTAGAGAGAAATCATGCCTAAAGTTTCGGTTTGACTGACTTGTCCTCCGAACAGTATCCATCACATTGTTTCAGGCAGCAGACACCTCCTGCACAGCTGTGGCGTCTGTTGCAGTTTCTCTAAACTCCTCCGGCCTTAAGACCCAATGAGTTCCTGGCACCCCTCCAAGCACACTTACTACAAACATTTTCCGAAACCCCATTCTAACACAACATTCACCATTTTCAGCTGTGGAGACTACAAGCTCTGGAATTCCCTCCTTAAATCTCTTAAAACTTCTTTAAGATAGACAATGTAAAATAAACCTTTTTATTCAATGCTTGAAACATTTTAGTTTGATAAATATCTGAAACTTTCCATAATAATGCAAATCGTTGCTGTTATTGGCTTACACTGAGAGGAACAGGATGATCACTCAAAGGCTTTACATTCTCGGACCATCATGGCCACAATCATTTTCAAACTGGAAACTTAATCTTGACAGCCCGTTTTCAGCATTCCCGTTGTTCTAACTGACTGCAGTGTTCCGAGTCTAGGAGCTGTGAACCATGGACGAGAGCAGCTGAGACACATTTCTTCCCGAACTCACAATGAACCATCACTCCTGAACAGAGATAATGGGAACTGCAGATGCTGGAGAATCCAAGATAACAAAGTGTGAAGCTGGATGAACACAGCAGCCAAGCAGCATCTTAGGAGCACAAAAGCTGACGTTTTGGGCCTAGACCCCTCACAGAGGGGGATGGGGAGACGGTTCTGAAATAAATAAAGAGAGGGGGAAGGCGGACCGAAGATGGATAGAGGAGAAGACAGGTGGAGAGGGGAAAGTGGAGGTGGGGAGGGGAGAGGTCGATCTGGAGAACAGGTCAAGGTGGTGGGATGAGGTTAGTAGATGTGAAATGGAGGTGCGGCTTGAGGTGGGAGGAGGGGATAGATGAGAGGAAGAACAGGTTAGGGAGGCGGGGACGAGCTGGGCTGGTTTTGGGATGCAGTGTGGGGAGAGGACGTGCTGGGCTGGTTTTGGGATGCAGTGGAGGAAGGGAAGATTTTGAAGCTTGTTAAGTCCACATTGATACCATTGGGATGCAGGGTTCCCAAGCGGAATACCAAGCATCCCAAAATCAGCCCAGCTCGTCCCCTCCCTACACTGAACCCCAAAACCAGCCCAGCCTGTCTCTGCCTCCCTAACCTGTTCTTCCTCTCACCCATCCCGTGCTCCCACCTCAAGCCACACCCCCATTTCCTACCTAGTAATCTCATCCCACCTCCTTGACCTGTCCGTCTTCCCTGGACTGACCTATCCCCTCCCCACCTGTACTCTCCTCTCCACCTATCTTCTTTTCTCTCCATCTTCAGTCCGCCTCCCTCTCGCTCCCTATTTATTCCAGAACCCTCTCCCCATCCCCCTTTTCTGATGAAGGGTCTAGGCCCGAAACACCAGCTTTTGTGCTCCTGAGATGCTGTTTGGCCTGCTGCGTTCATCCAGCTCCACACTTTGTTACCCTCACTCCTGAAGCTGAGCTGCAGCAGGGAAAACGGGAAACTCGAAACATTCTTCTCCCCTCCCCAAGCCCAGAGCACGTGTGATTGGCAGCGGGCTCGGCCAATAGAAAGGAAGGGGTGGGACTGGAGGACAGATCTGGAGCGGCGGGGTGGGGGCGTGCGGCGACACGTGATCAATCTTAACCGAAACAACTGCGGATACTGTAAATCAGGAACAAAAACAGAAGTTACTGGAACAGCTCAACAGCTCTGGCCGCATCTGTGAAAAAAAAATCAGAGTTAACGTTTCGTGTCCGGTGACCCTTCCTCAGAACAGCAACGTTCCGGCCGGTGTTTGCACGTAGGCGCAGCGTCATTCTGACCGCCGTAAGCTGGTGATTGCCGGTTTTGTCGGAGCTGGTAAAGGAACAAAGAATAAGCTATTGGGGAAACAGTGAATGTTAGTGTGGTCTGGGAGACTTTATCACCGTTTGTGTACAACTGTAGATCCGAATTAGAGCTTCTTGGTCATGCGTTTTCAGTAAACTGAAAAGGGCTGCAGGCTTCAGGCCGCGAGAGGCCCAGGTTACCGCCAGAATATTTATTGGCCCCAAAGCCCCGCGTGTTTCGGACAGAATGGTCCCTGCTTTGCACTGAGGACCTGGGGGTTGGAAGCGTTTTCTTTCTCAATGAACTACCACAGTAAATCTGTACTCCACAACTTAAAGGGCTCTCGTATCTTTTCTGACCAGAATTGGATGCAATGATTGACTGTGACCTCACCAGATCTTTATCAAGGTTCAGCATCTTTTCCGTGAGTGTGTTCTCATTACCTCTATTATTTCTTAAAGCCAGAGTCATAGAGCCTTCAGACCCTCTAGAAACAGACCCTTCAGTCCAAGCTGAACATAATCCCAAACTGAACTAGTTCCATCTGCCTGCTCCTGACCCTTCAAACTTTTCCCATTCATGTAGCTATCCAAATGCTTTTTCAATATTGTAATTATACTTGCATCCACCACACCCTTATGAAGTTCATTCCACACACAAACCACCCTTTGTGTTTTTTAAAAAAAAAGCCTCGTGACTTTTTTAAATGTTTCTCCTCTCACCTTAAAAATATGTCCCCTAGTTTTGAAATTCCCCACCTAAAGACAACTACCATCAACTTTATCTATAGCTCTCATTATTTTATAAACTTCTATCAGTGCCTTTCAACCTGCTACACTGCAATGAAGAAAGTTCCAGCCTATCTTTATAGTTCAATTGTTCCATGCCAGGCGACATCCTGGTAAGTGTTCAGAACAATGCACAGTTTGATAATATCCTTCCTATAACTGGACACAGTATTCCAGAAAAGGCCTCACCAATGTCCTGTACAACCTCAAGATAACATCCCAACTCTTTATACTCCAAGGACTGAGCAATGAAGGCAAGAATGCCAAATGCCTTTTAACCACCCTGTGGGTATATGTGATGCAATCTTTTAGAAAGAAGTGTACCTGCACCCATAGGTCCCCTGTTCTCAAACACTACCTAAGGCCCTACCATTAATTGTATAAGTCCTGCCCTTGTTTGTTACACCAAAATTCAACGCCTCACATTTATTCAGATTGAATACAATATGGTTTTTTTTGAGCCCATTTGATCAAGATCCCTTTGTAATCTTAGGTAACCTTCTTCACTGTCTATTATGCCCCTATTTTGGTGTAACCCATAAACTTACGAACTGTACCTTCTATATTCTCATCCAAATCATTTATATAAAATGACAAAAGAGGATCCAGAATTGATCCTGCTGGAACCCTGCTGGTCACAGGCCCCCAGTCTGAAAAGCAACCCTCTGCCATTACTCTCTGGCTCCTGCTGTTAAGCACACACATGCACACACACACACACCCCCTTTCTATTGTTCCTACATCACCTAAAACCTAGAACAGTGAGCTGCCGTTTTGTCCATCTCACAGACAAGTTTCTGTCATAGCTATGAGTTCATCAGCTTTAACTTTAAGACTCGTTGCATTGAAAAGAAAAGTTCTTCAGAGTTACTACATATTCTGATTCTCTCATCTTTCTTTTGTAATTGCTGTGCGCTCCTCACATTCAGAACGTTCCTCATCAATCCTTCTGTTTACGCTGGTACGTATAATTCCCCCACTCCCCATCTCTGTCAATATAAAGTCTCCTTTAATGGAATGAGCAAAGCTCCCTGCTGAGATCTTGATCCCTTTCCAGTTTACATTAGACCATTCTTTGTCTTTTCTACCCCGAAAGACATTCCAATTGTCCAAAAACCTGAATCCCTGAACAATTCACGAGATCTTCACCATCGATTTGTCTCCTTTAACCTTGTTCTCCCTACCTCGTTTGGCATTGGGAGTAAACAAGAAAGCACGACTCATCAAGTTTTTTCTTTAAATATTTTACCTAACTGATCAAATTCACTTTGTCGTGCTTTTAATCTTTTCCCAAAAAAGATCATTGCTATCAATGTGTACAATAATTTCTGGCCTCTCAATCTCACCTTTGACAAGAGATTTGACATGTTTCGAGATGTCCTTAATCTGAGCACAAGGCAATTAACAAACCATCCTAAATTTACACTCACTGCTATAGAATTTCATGTTTAAGCCTCTGACAGGAGAGTCCCCTACAAAAATAATTCTATTAAATCTCCCGAAATTCTGCATAACATAAGAATCATTCCAAGTGTCGAAAAAGTGACTGGCCATTCCGTTTTCCTCAGAGAGACCACGTCCTTCAACAGTTCCAAAAGCTGAATATCTGGCAGAGGGATACCACCGGAGACATTCTTACTTATCCGAACAGTCACACATCTCTCCTAACAGTGCTGGGTCGTACAGCCGAACACATGTCGAACTCTGATGAAACTGCAGGTTCCATTAATGAAGCCCAAGATCCCATACAGTCTCCTCAATGCATTTTAGTTATGTTCTCTCTTCGATAAAGATTTGTACATAGTAACTCCCTGCTCCGTGCTCTTTGCGTCTGTGCCATTCAAATATATATTCCCTTTCCACGTTGTTTCCCTCAAGATGCATAAACTCACTGTGTGTTCTAAAGAAGAGATGTTTATTCAAAATATTAACTGTGGCTCCACTATTCCTGCCACTTGGAAAACAGGACAGTACAGCATCGGAAGAAGCCCTTTGGCCCACCACATCTGTTCTAATATTGATGCCACTCTGAAGTGATACAATCTGGCTGTACATGATCTATATCCCTCTCTTCCCTGCCTGTTCATATGTCTGCCCAAGTGCCTCTTAAATGTCGTGATTGATCGTTTCTGCTTCTATCACCTCCCAAGAGTGTACATTGTGGCCGCCTATCACTTCCTGTATAAGAAACGTGCCTCATACAACTCTTTTTTTTTAAACTTTTCCCCCTCTAACCTTAATCCATTTGCCCCTAGAATTTGTCATTTTCACCTGAGGAAAAGGGCTGAGTGTCCACTGTCTCCCTTTCAGGTCGCCCCTCAGCCCCTCGCTCTGTGTGGTGATAACAATCCAAGTTTGTCCAAGCCAGGCAAAATCCTGGTAAACCTCTTCTGCAACCTTTCCGAAGCCTCCACGCCCTTTCTGTAATGTAGTGATTGAAACTGCACACATCACTCCAAAGGTGGCCGAATTACAACTTTCTATTCAGCCCCCTGACAGAAGAAAGCCAGCATGCCATTGTCCTCCTTTACCACTTTATGCATAGGTGTTGCCACTATCAGAGACCTATGGACTTGGACCTGCAGATCCATCTGTATATCAGTGCTACTCAGGGTTCTTCCATTTATTGTTTACGCTCCCCTTGCAATTGGCCTCCCAGGATGCATCACCTCACAGTTACGTGTGCGTGTGTGTATGGTCTCAGGTCTGATCCTTGTGGGACAGTGCTAGCCCTGACCTCCAGTCAGAAAAACACACTCCACAACTGTTGACGGGTGAAATATCAAACAGGAGTCTTGTGTTCTGTGTTCAGCAGCGCGGGCAACCTTTATGCGGAGCTCCTTAGCAATTCATTGTGGGAGATTTTCTGGTGCTGTCTCACTCCACCCAACCAAGTGTAACATTTTTATGCATTTCACATTACAGCAATGACACGCAATGTTATAATGTAATTGTTAGCCATATTTGCCTAAGCGATCCATCCAGTCCAGTAAACGCATGGTTAATGGCTCTACAGAACTTGGTGCTCCCACAGTCTGTTGATGTTTGACTGATTCCTTTATTATTTGCCTTTAGAATACCTGTTGTTAAATCACATTTCAATCCTGACAGTTTTGTACTCCTTCCCAAACATTTACCAGCTGCACCACATTAATTACGAATAACCTCAATGCTCCGTTATCACTGAGGGCTCTTCCAAATTTGGTTGGGCTTTATTTTCGCTGTTAACCCAAATTCATAAGATTAGAAATGATATTAATTTCTACTACTTATTGTAAGTTCTTTAAAATAAACTCTAACGTTACTGCAGTTCTGTGACAGCTGACAGATTGGGAACAGCCGCTCTCTCACTTGACCTGAGAAATCAAACAAACAGTCTCTCTGAATTGCAGTTCCAGTTACACACTCCAGCACTCAGATGTGGCCAGTGAGTTTTGAATCAGTATTTAACTCATGGATAAATCTTTACTGCCTCTTCTCTAAACACTCTGCATCACTAATTTTCTTTACTTAGTGAGACAGCATCAATTTGAATTTCACTCTCATCTGTGGAATTCTATCTCTTCACAAATTTACCATGTCATTAAAAGAAACTTGTTTATATTCTTCAAATTTCTAGGCACCACAACCGCATCTTCACTCTATTTTGTAATCTGTTTCTGCCACTTTTCGGTTGATCACTGGGTGGTTATCCTTCTGCAGTCCTAATTACTGCGTTTTTACAGCCATCTTTTGTCCCCACTCCTGGCTATGTAATGAGAAGGTTAAATTGTGAATTGTGTGCAGCACATGACCCGAGGAGTGATAGTGATAGAAATGGGCTTCGTGGCAGTATGGAAAGGGAAGGGGTGAAGCTGGCTGTGGCAGGCATGCAGCAAACTGAAATAAGAATGAGAGTGAATTGATTAATATGGACCCCAATAAGTATTACATATAATCAAGCCTGAATTATGGGCTTAGGACAAAGGCCAGTGAGGTTTGAATATGAATAATTCCCAAAGCGGGTGATGGCGGTGGCCACCAGCCTGTAAAGAACAGGAACCCAACACAACTTGCCATAAGGGTGAATGGTTGTGTTTGGACTTTGTATATCTTCAGTTGGGACCACTGCTTCCACTTTGGCCCCCACTTTTTCATATCTACAAGAGTGCATATCTCACTGTAATAATCACCTAGTAGGGGCTGACCCATCGTGGTCACAGTGGCACATGATGGGATAATACTTTCACCAGGACCTGATCTCCTGGATTAGGAATGCCAGCTCGGATGTTGCTATGCTCCCTTTCTAAATCTCTGATTCTCTGTCCGTCTCCAACTTCCCCTCACAGCTCATGCAGCTGTTTTGCCAGTTCTCTCTCAAATTGTTTCACCCTATTATTTCCATCGCACGTTTCCAGTTGTTCTCCTACCACACCCTCCCGCAGCTGAATAGCCTGTCTAGTCACAAATTCAAAAGGGGGTCAACCTCAGTTTCATTAGAATAGTGGGGTGTACTCTAAACCATCCTTGCCTTGTCTCTTTCAGGGTCTTAGACCAGTTTCCAGTGTTCGGTTAATTTGTTCGACGTGAACTTTGGGGCTGGTACGGGAGATGGAATCTCCATTTAGTACCTAACAGCACACATACTGTTTAATTACTTTCCCTGTAAATGTGTCCTTTTTTGAGAATTTGCAGGGGAATGCTTCCACCCACCCAATAAATCTCGGGTGAGGGGGCCATGCAAAATTACTGATAGCGTGCGGGGATGTGCAGGCTCAATCGGTTAACCATGGTAGTTGTGGGGTTACAGGGATAGGGTGGACTGGGTCCCTCTTCAAAGGGTCTGTGTGGACTTGATGGGCTGAATGACCCATCCCAAATGTAGGGATTCTACAATCTATGATCTAAGAAAAGACTGGATCAGCTGGATTAGAGACCGGATCGACTGGGTGTGTACTCATTGGAATTGAGTAGAATGAGGAGGGTATGGCATAGAAACATAAAATTCTAATGAGCCTGGATGGGTTAGGCGTAGGAAGAGGATTCCGGATGATGTGGAAATCTCAAACTGGGGGTCACAGTCTAAGAATAAAGCCTTTGGGACCGAGATGCAGAGCAATCCCTTCACCAAGAATGTGAACCTGAGGAATTCTCTCCCACAGAAAGCTATTGGGGCAAATGAATTAGATATATTCGAGAGGGAGCTGGTTGTTTCCCTTATGGCTAAAGGAAGGAAGGAGTATGGAGAGAGGGTAGGAATGTTATGCTGAGATTACACAATCAGTCATGATCATACTGAATGGTTGTGCAGGCTCAAAGGGTCAAATAGCCAACTCCTGCATCTACTTTTCTGTTTCTATATGTTTAGACATTCAGCATTTATTTTTCTGGGGTCGGGAACCCGTTGAATCCATCTGCAATTGTTCCCATTAGCCCCCTGGGTTATGGCTACTGTCTGCATTTAATCTTTTCCCTGACACTGTGTGTGCAGAGTCTTCGATAACACTTTATTATATCATCCCCTACTCCAGGCCACCACCAGCAATGAGGCGTCTGATGTTGAATTTTATACCACCCAGCATGGGCCAGCCGATGGTATGTGGTGGCACTGTCTGATCCTATGTCTTCCTGATTCCACCTTGTCCTCTCATTGCCCCACCCTTTTCCCATTCACATTTCTCGTGTTGTGGGGCTGTTTCTTGAAATGTCTTCAAACTTACTTCTCTTCCTCCAGTAACTGCTGCCACTGCCACTTCCTCAAATATCTGTACTGTTTCAGTAAGTATTTTAGCTGCCTGACCCGCATACTCATTGCCCTGTTGTTGTGAGGTTTCTACTTTCCTGTGAGCTCTAATCTTCATTACTGCTGCTTCAGTCACAAAATTAGCTGCTTCCATCAACTCTTTAATCTGGTCTTCGTGCTGTATGTGGCCCCCAGACAAGGTGACTTACCCGTGCTGAGGCCTGGCCAATATATGGTCGTTAACTATACCAAAGTCATCAGGACTGTCTGTGTTCTGTTGACTCTCTGGCTCCTGGCTGATGTCAGGGCTTTTAGTAGTTGTGCCAGTTCTGAACATTTTCCGCATAATTCCTACAATAATTAAACAACCCTCAAGTTTGCCTTTTTCCTTTCACGGTGTGTGACTGGGTAGTTTAAAATCGCATTCTTTTGTTTTTGCGGGACTATCCTGTGTCCCTACCTGACTGATATCCCAGACAAATCACTCCCTGTCATTCCAATTTGCTTTCTGTGGTTTAATTTTAAGCCCTGCCTGGCACATGTGACTCAATACTCTATTGAAGATCCAGATATGCTCTTTCTGACTGACTGAGGTGATGAGGTCTTGGTAAGATCAGTTTGGCTAATTCCGTGAACCATACGTCAGTGGAATATGGCTGGAATATTGTGGAATTTCCAGAACAACTGGGAACATGTGTGCTGTTTTCCTCAGAGTATTCTTATTCTGGGATTCCAGGTCCACAGGTACGGATCTGGACTGAGATACTATCCTGTTGCGATTTCAGCCTGTTAAGTACAGTGTGCTTTTGCTACTGTAGGATACTCTTCAGAGACAGATGTGTTCAGGGAGGGAAAATCAATAGGGAGGCAATCTGAGTCATCAGGCTTCAGTGAATTAGTTTGGGATGCTATAGTATCAGTGATAATGGGAACTGCAGATGCTGGAGAATCCAAGGTCATAAAATGTGAGGCTGGATGAACACAGCAGGCCAAGCAGCATCTCAGGAGCACAAAAGCTGACGTTTCGGGCCTAGACCCTTCATCAGAGAGGGGGATGGGGTGAGGGTTCTGGAATAAATAGGGAGAGATGGGGAGGCGGACCGAAGATGGAGAGAAAAGAAGATAGGTCGACAGATTTTAGGTAGGGAGGGGATAGGTCAGTCCAGGGAAGACGGACAGGTCAAGGAGGTGGGATGAGGTTAGTAAGGTAGATGGGGGTGCGGCTTGGGGTGGGAGGAAGAGATGGGTGAGAGGAAGAACAGGTTAGGGAGGCAGAGACAGGTTGGACTGGTTTTGGAATGCAGTGGGTGGGGGGGAAGAGCTGGGCTGGTTGTGCGGTGCAGTTGAGGGAGGGGACGAACTGGGCTGGTTTAGGGATGCGGTGGGGTAAGGGGAGATTTTGAAGCTGGTGGAGTCCACGTTGATACCATTAGGCTGCAGGGTTCCCAAGCGGAATATGAGTTGCTGTTCCTGCAACCTTCGGGAGGCATCATTGTGGCACTGCAGGAGGCCCATGATGGACATGTCATCTAAAGAATGGGAGGGGGAGTGGAAATGTTTGGTGACTGGAAGGTGCAGTTGTTTGTTGCGAACTGAGCGGAGGTGTTCTGCAAAGCGGCCCCCAAGCCTCCGCTTGGTTTCCCCAATGTAGAGGAAGCCACACCGGGTATAGTGGATGCAGTATACCACATTGGCAGATGATCCCCTATTCCCAATTCCTCCGCCTCCACCGCATCTGCTCCCACAATAAGACATTCCACTCCCGCACATCCCAGATGTCCAAGTTCTTCAAGGACCGCAACTTATCCCCACAGTAATCGAGAACGCCCTTGACCGCGTCTCCCGTATTTCCCGCAACACATCCCTCACACCCCGCCCCCGCCACAACCGCCCAAAGAGCATCCCCCTCGTTCTCTCACACCACCCCACCAACCTCCGGATACAACGCATCATCCTCTGACACTTCGGCCATCTACAATCCGACCCCACCACCCAAGACATTTTTCCATCCCCACCCTGTCTGCTTTCCGGAGAGACCACTCTCTCCATGACTCCTTTGTTCGCTCCACACTGCCCTCCAACCCCACCACACCCGGCACCTTCCCCTGCAACCGCAGGAAATGCTACACTTGCCCCCACACTTCCTCCCTCACCCCTATCCCAGGCCCCAAGATGACATTCCACATTAAGCAGAGGTTCACCTGCACATCTGCCAATGTGGTATACTGCATCCACTGTACCCGGTGTGGCTTTCTCTACATTGGGGAAACCAAGCGGAGGCTTGGGGACCAAGCAGAACACCTCCGCTCGGTTCGCAACAAACAACTGCACCTCCCAGTCCCCAACCATTTCCACTCCCCCTCCCATTCTTTAGATGACATGTCCATCATGGGCCTCCTGCAGTGCCACAATGATGCCACCCGAAGGTTGCAGGAACGGCAACTCATATTCCGCTTGGGAACCCTGCAGCCTAATGGTATCAATGTGGACTTCACCAGCTTCAAAATCTCCCCTTCCCCCAACGCATCCCAAAACCAGCCCAATTCGTCCCCTCCCGCCACTGCACCACACAACCAGCCCAGCTCTTCCCCCCCACCCACTGCATCCCAAAACCAGTCCAACCTGTCTCTGCCTCCCTAACCTGTTCTTCCTCTCAGCCATCCCTTCCTCCCACCCCAAGCCGCACCCCCATCTACCTACTAACCTCATCCCACCTCCTTGACCTGTCTGTCTTCCCTGGACTGACCTATCACCTCCCTCGCTCCCCACCTATACTCTCTCCACCTATCTTCTTTTCTCTCCATCTTCGGTCCGCCTCCCCATCTCTCCCTATTTATTCCAGAACCCTCATCCCATGCCCCTCTCTGATGGGTCTAGGCCCGAAACGTCAGCTTTTGTGCTCCTGAGATGCTGCTTGGCCTGCTGTGTTCATCCAGCCTCACATTTTATTATCTTAGTTTGGGATGCTGTCGGTCTGACAATTACCTGCTTCAGCCAATTGTTCATGATCACAATTGCTGCCTCCTCAGCCCCAGCTTTGATGGGGTATTGTTTTTGTGGTGGAATGAGAGGCCCCTTGATCTTTTCCAGGGTTTCCAGATAATAACCCATGTTCCTGCTTGTGATTGGGTCCGAAGTGTAACTTCCCAGATTGCCTGACTGTCCCAGTCTCCCTACAGTGTCGCTACTCTGGAGATGCAGCCTTCTTTTTCCTCCTTCCCATGTCCTGGCTGGAGGGTCCCCCGTCGTAGTTCGGGAACCTACAACGTGAGATGCTCCTCATTGTTTTCAGAGATCAACCCCCAGAATGTCACATTCCCAATCTGCATCTGAAAAGGTTCACTTCATCTATCACTGAGTCATCGAGATGTGCCGCATGGAAATGGACCATTCAGTCCAAGTCTTCTATGCCAAGCAAACATCCTAAATTCATTTAGTCCTATGTGCCAGCATTTGGCCCACATCACTTTAAACCGTTCTTGTTCATATACCCATCTAGATGACTTTTAAATGTTGTAATTCTACTTTCATTGACTGCTTCCTCTGGCAGCTCATTACATACATACACCACCCTCTGTGTGAAAACATTGCTCCTTTAAATCCCTTTTAACTCTTTTCCTCTCATCTTAAACCGATACCCTCCGGTTTTGGACTCCCAACCCTGGGAAAAAGATCTTGACCATTCACCCCAATCCATGCCCATCATGACTTAGAAGCCTCTGTAAGCACTGCCTCCCCACCTCTTTCCCCCCCCCCCCCCTCCCCGTGCCCCCCAGCCCCAGCCTACAACATTGCAGGGAAAATAGCCCCAACCTATTCAGCTTCTCCCTTCTGATCAAACCCACCAATCATGGCAATGTCCTTGTAAATATTTTCTGAACCTTTCAAGTTTCACAACATCCTTCCTGTAACAAGGAGATCAGAATTGAATGCACTATTCTAAAAGTGGCCTAAGCAATGCCCAATATGTCTGCACCGTGACACACTAACTCCTAGATTCAAGACTCTGACCTATGAAGGCACACGTACCAAATGCCTTCCTCCCTCCCTTGTCGACCTGCAACTCCACTTTCAAGAAACTATGAACTTGCACTCCAAGATCTCTTTGTGCAGCAACACTCCCAGGGCCTTCCCATTAAATCCATAACTTCTGCACTGATTTGCCTTCCTAAAATGCAACACCTCACATTAATCTAAATTAACCTCCATCTGCCACTCCTCAGCTTATTGGCCCATGTGGTAAGGATGTGATTGTACTCTGGAGATAACCTCCTTCACTATTCACTACACCACTGCTTTTGATGTTATCTGCAAACTTTACCTCCTATATTCACATGCAAATCATTTACGTAAATGACAATAAACAACGTCCTTTTGTCCGTCACTGTCTGTCCAAGGTTTAACTTTGATCCACAACGGTGCCATAGGCACTGCCTTCTCACACTTCCAGGTCATCCCACCCATTGTTGTCCCTCTGCCCATAAATGGGTGTTTTGTCATCCAACCCATTTGAGTCAGTGTTATCGTCCTTCCCTTCCTATAACTACCGTCTTGTCCTTTTGCTTTAAGCCCTCGTGTAAGAGCTGCCACCTTTGCTTGTTCCCATTTCTCATTGGTCATATTTCTGATGGAGGCTGTCAGAGTTACAGCTGCCTTCTCATATTGACATATTTTTCTTGTCTATTCCACCAGGGTCTCTGCTCTGGTTTTAGGGCGCCCAGGTCTTAACCCTTCCTGATCATCTTCATGATCAGTTTCTTTTTGCAATCCAATACAATTTGTAACAACCACCCCTCGAGGCCTTTTTTTTTTGTTGTTGTCCTTAGATAGGGCCCATTCAGAATCCGTTTTGGCCACCTTGGGCTTATGCTTGCCCTCGTGCCCCACTTTTCCACCACGATGTCCTGCTGTGTGGTTCAACCCCTCCCAGGTGTGGATGAGGTCTGTCAATTGTCCACTGAATTCAGCACAGCTCCCTTCTCCCTCATTGTTCTTATTATATTGCCAAGAGCGATTCTGGGGTTTACTGTCTGCCTAAAGTGTGGTAAATATTGAAGATACTTACGTGATTAGGATCCACAGCTGATCACTGACTGGTTTAATATTCTGCTCACAGAGCAGAATGTTGGAGGAGAAATATAAAAGAGGGGCCGAGAGACAATTAGTCGATATTCATGGTGCCTGTTAAACTGTACAGTGAAATATATTTACTTTGATTCATGGATTTGATAATAATGAAACATATTCTGTGATTATTAGAATACAGAAGAACAAAGTGTGACATTTTAAACTTCACTTAATAATAACTTGACATTCATTTTATATATCTACAGAGCTGAAAGTAGACTGATTATTAAAGTGATATTAATGTGATCACAGCAAAAAAAATCATTAGGAACTAACAATAATTAACAAAATAAGCAATATGATTATTTGCACTAATTCTTGTATTGAAAATCCAGCCTTGTTTAATGCTTCTAAAATACTACGCTAGTCATTGTAATTCAAGAATACAGTAACAATGATGTCAATTATAAAGAAGACTTTAATTTTAGCTTCACTGTGATAATGGACCAATGCAATAATTGGATGACTGCACTGTAAACTGTAAAGATATATAATATCGGCTCTGAGAAAAATAATTTGGTTTACAAGGTGTTCTGTACTCGGAATAATTAGAAATTAATTGTGATTATGAATTAGCCATTTAAAAGATCATTACTGTAATTGGCTAAAAATATTTACATTTTGCTGAGATAATTGGACCAAGGAGCATACAGGTTGAAAATGTGTTTATTCAACAGAATACACAAGAGAGAGTTTTCCCCAGGAACTAATTGTAAATACACAGCTCAAAGTAGCTTGAAAAATATATAGAAGCCAAATGATCATTGAATTGAAAAAGATTACATAGTTATAACTGACAGTTTAAAAGTCCAAGTATTTTGGCTACATGTTCATGTTGTTCATAGAGGCAACATGTGGATCAAAGTTAAACCTGGATGGACAGTCGGGGACAAAAGGACGCTGCTTTTTGTCATTTACATCAATGGTTTGACTGTGAATGTCGGAGGTAGGTTTGCAGATGACATCAGAATAAGTGGCAGATTTTCATGTTGGGATTCTTGTCTGTTTAACTATAATCTGTTCTGTTCTCAGTGTAAGAGGCTCTTCTTGTGCATGATGGGCTGTCACTAACAGTGTAATTTATCCGAGAGTCCTGGGATCAGGTTTCCTTTGCCTGCAAATCAGGCGGCCAGTAAACTATGCACCGGCTTTTCTTTGGCGCAGCAGAGATTCATTTCTCAGTGAATAAGTGTTCGATCACAGAGTTATTTCACTCAGAATGGTTTCTAGCACACACCATCCACCAGTGTATCTGGAAAGTTTTTTTTTCTGAACAATTCCAATCTCTACCTGTCGATCTGATGGTACTTGTCAGTTTTATGAGAATTCAACCCTTTGTTGCTGAGCTATTTTTGTAAATGATTCGGTAAATCTATTGCTTCACTGTGGAGTCTGAAGTCGTTATGAGCCGGTTTCACCAGTTCGCCACACTAACTTACCCCGTCTGTCTGTATTATACTTTTTTTAGCATTATCTTATCAGCAAATTCTTTCATTAAAGTGACGAGGAGTGATTTTTTTTTACGTGACTTTTTTTTCCTGTTTAGCATTTTGATTTAAAACATAGAACATAGAACATTACAGCACAGTACAGGCCCTTCGGCCCTCGATGTTGTGCCGACCTGTCATACCGATGTGAAGCCCACCTAACCTACACTATTCCATGTACGTCCATATGCTTATCCAATGACAGCTTAATACGTACCTAAAGTTGGCGAATCTACTACCGTTGCAGGCAAAGCATTCCATTCTCTTACTACTCTCTGAGTAAAGAAACTTCAAGAAGAATGTCTAACACTTCCAGAGAGACAGTAAGAACAAAGGTTGTACCATTTCATCATTATTGTTCAGAAAAATGAGATAGTGCCAAAAATATAGATTTTAAATTAGAGGCCCCTTTTACACATCTGTTCACAGAAGAATATTTCTTAATTGTAAATTTGGCAGTGGTAGGCTTCCACAGCAGACACTTCTGATATTACAATGTATCCCCATCCACTGTTTACTGAGTCACATTTTAGTTGATGGATTTACTGAAAACTATCGGCAAGATAATGCTGGCATCTTGTAGTGCATTGCCAGACCTTTTAGTTCCACTAAACCATCAAATTAGTTCCACTTCCCTGTTCTTTTCCCATCGGCTTGTAATTCATTTCCCTTCCAAGCATTTATTATAATGCCCTATTGAATCTGCTTCTACTGCCCTTTAAGGCAATGAGTTCCAGATCATGTCAATTGCTTCATATTTCGCCAATTTTCATAAATCTAGTTTTGCTACTATTCATTTCAGAGGCCAGTTGAGAATCCACCGCATTGCTATGAGCCTGGAGTCACGTTTAGGCACAATCCACAAAGGGACAGCAGATTTCCTTCTCTAAGAAGCACCAGTGACCTAATTGGGCTTTTAACAATAATTCAGTGGTTGTGCTGCCATTACTGAAACTAGCTTCTTATTGCAGTAAGTTGCCGTGTTGGGGATTTAGTCTGGTGACTCTGGACCATTGGTGCAAGCCTCTGGATTATGAGCCCAGTAGCCTAAGCATTCTTCTACTGTATCTTTATCCTGGAACCTTCTGTCAGTGAAAACAATTCTTCTGTTTCTATTCTATCAAAACGTTACATGATTAATTGTAATTACATAATTAGCTCTCAGCATCAAGCCTGTTCTGAGAGTAGGATTGAATTATTAAGTGGATTGTACTAGTTTCATCACTGACGTGGCCCATAGCCAGCAGTAATTGGGATGACTGGGTGCTAAGGCTAAATGAGGTTTGGCACAATTCAAGACTCCACATCACAAAAAAACGCCTTCGCAGCTTTTGATGGAATGGGTTTGAGCTGGAGCGGCTCCTTTGTTTCATGACATCAAAGCCATTGACTATTGGAAAGGGAAACAAAACTTTGAAGACAGAAATGCTGCAACTGCACAGCAAGATCCACCAGCCACTATATGAGTAAAAGGAACATCAGAACAGGAGGAAGCTATTCAATCCCTCACACCTGTCTTGCCACTTCATTTCTTTATACATTCATGGGATGTGAACATCACTGGTGAGATCTCTGCTTGTTGCCCAGCTTTAATTCTCATGAGGAAGGTGGCTGTAAGACATTTTGCTTGAACAGCTGTGGTCCATGTAATGCAGGTTTGTCTGAACAGTACTGTTAGGAAGGGATCTGGTGTCTCAGTAACAGTGAAGGAATGGTAAGATAACAAGGCAGAGAGCTGGAAGAACACAGCAGGTCAAGCAGCACCACAGGAGCAGGAAAGCCGACGTTTCAGGCCTAGACCCCTCTTCTGAAGAAGGGCCTAGGCCCAGCACGTCAGATTTCCTGCTCCCATGATGCTGCTCGGCCCGCCGTGCTCACCCAGCCCCACACCCCGTCATCTCAGATTCTCCAGCATCTGCAGTTCCTACTATCAGTGAAAGAATGGTGCATGGTTTGAAGGGGCAGCCTCAGATGGCTGTAATTCTATGTGTCTGCTGTTCCAGCCCTTCCAGGTAGTTACACTCATGGCTTTGGAAGGTGCTGTCAAAAAAGTCTTGGTGAATTACTAATGTAGTTTTTTTGGGGAGAGAGTGCTCCAAATTCCCAGTGTGTTTGGAATGAAAATGTGTAACATTTTGGCATCTTGTAGATGGCGTACATTGCTGTCACTATGTGCTGGTGGTGGATGGAGGAAGTGTTTGAGGTGGTGGATGAAACGTTGCTTTGTGTCGAATGGTGTCAGAACTTCTTGCCTGTTGTTAGAGTCACACACATCCAGGTAAATGGAAAGTATTCCATCATACTCTTGTCTTACGCCTTCTAGATGGTGTATCAGCTTTTGGGAAGTCAGGAGGTGAGCTACCTACAACTGAAGTCCCAACCTGTGATTTGCTCTTGTAGCTACAAGAGTGATGTGATTGTTTCAGTTCAGTTCAAATTAATACTAACCCCAAGTGTTGACAGTGAAGGAGTGAAGAGAGAGTGGGGAAAATTTCAGAGGCAGTCGTGGCATTTAAAGTTGAACATGGCTTCTCTCTGACACTTGTGTCATGTAAATATACACATAAATATACTTGCAATTTATCAACCCAAGCTTAAGATCATAACTGACAAATATAAACTCCATTTATGTACTTAGATTCTGGAACCTATTAATAACCTTGTCCAACAATATTTATGAATGACAGTCTGATATTTTAAATTGACCCTAAACATCTACACCTGATGTGTTAAACAGTCTTTCTCTGCTTTTCTGGTATAGCTAGGCGTGAGGTGCTGCATTTGGTAAGAGGGATAAAGATGCTCACTCATGGAATTAAGGCCACGCAAGGTCAATGTGTAGAAGGATCTGAGGTATAGTTATAGAAATCATTGAAAATAATCTATATAGGTTAGCAAAGATACAAGATGGGCAGCACAGTGGTTAGCACTGATGCCTCACAGCGCCAGAGGCCTGGGTTCAATCCCACCTTCGGGTGACTGCCTGTGTGGAGTTTGCATATTCACCCCATGTCTGCGTGGGTTTCCTTTGGGTGTGCCGGTTTCCTCTCTCAGTCTAAAGATGTGCAGGCTAGGAATTGGCTAAGCTAAATTGCCCATTGTGTACAGGGATGTATAGATTAGGTGGGTTGTAGGGGAATGGGCCTGGGAAAGATGGTCTGAGGGTCGGTGTGTGGACTTGTTGGGCTAAAGGGCCTGTTTACACACTGTAGGGATTTCATGCATAGAAACTAAGGGTCTTGGTCTAACCAATTAAAATTCAAAAGCAAGCGAGTTTTTTTTGAAACTTGATTAGTTCACATTTGGAAAATAGAACAGTGTTCTGGTTCCCACATAATAGTTAGTGATGGGAAATGTAAGATACTTTTAACGTAGATATGTCACTCACTGAGCCTGGCGAAGCCGTGACCCAATACATCATGGGCTTTATGCTAAAAATGAACTCAACTAATTCTCATTTAGTTCTCTACTGAATGGATCATTTTGCGAGGAAAATGAAATGGTCCCTTAACTCTGCCACTATGTCTGAATGGAGTTTTCATTCCTTTATACCGGCAGTTACTGATTTTTTCCAGCACTAATTGCTTTAATCTAGTATGAAAGTGGGGTTTTTTTGAAGAATACAGCTAGAATCAGTCATGGATTCTGCAGGAGCCTACCATAGGCATACCTCTTAGGAAAGACTGGAATTTCCTCAAAGGCAGCTTGTTGATCATTTTCTGTTACCCACTCAGACTCCACACCAGTTGAATTTGAAGAGTAGCTGCCAATGGGTTTGAGCGAAGCAGTTTGGGCTGGGATCATGATTCCAGGTGTCACTGGGCAGGAATAGATCTTTTCCTTAAAGCACTGTCTGACAGCATGAAGCTTTTCTATTGCAACCTTTGCGTTGAGCTCCTCAGACAATTAGACGGAAGGCAGAGGAGAGGCAAGGGCTTAGTGCTATTATTGCTAGACTAATAATCCAGAAACACAGCTAGTGTTCTGGGGTAATGGGAACTGCAGATGCTGGAGAATCCAAGATAATAAAGTGTGAAGCTGGATGAACACAGCAGGCCAAGCAGCATCCCAGGAGCACAAAAGCCGACGCCTCGGGCCCAGACCCCCCACCAGAGAGGGGGATGGGGAGATGGCCCCGGAATAAACAAGAAGTGTGAATTCCATCAATGTACTTTGTAGAACCTTCTGAAGCCAGAGATACACAAATGTGTGTAGATTTGTTTTCCACACTTAAGGAAGCAATCATTAGCATTTGAGTGATTGTAACACAGGGGTACCAGACTCATTCTTGCAACTGGAGATTATAATGAGGTGCGACTGAGTAGGCTAGATCTGGATATCCTGTATTGCATGTGAATAAAGAGGTGTTCTGTTTGCACTGTATGTTATTACCAAAGACAGTGACAGGATACATGTTGGCAGCTATCTTTGCTGATAGGAATGTAGCGTTATGGATCAGTCTGAAAGTGGTAGAACAGCCTGAGTGCCTGAGATAAGCAGAAATATCTTCACTCAAATACCTGTGAATCTGTGATCATGTCCACCTCAAGAAGTGAATCTGACCACATTCCAAAAAATGGTTTGCAATGTTTGTGATGCTAAGGGGATCAAAACACGTTGCAAAAACTGGATGAGTGCTGAGAAGTCAACAGTGATGTGACTCACATGAAGTGTGGATGCTGGCAAATTGAAACAAAACAGAAAATGCTGCAGAAACCTCGCCAATCTGGCAGCACATGTGGAGAGAGAAACAGAGTTCAGGTTTCAGGTCTGATCTGATTCTCCTTTGGAACAAACAATGTTAAACTGCAAGATAATAAAATGTGAGGCTGGATGAACACAGCAGGCCCAGCAGCATCTCAGGAGCACAAAAGCTGACGTTTTGGGCCTAGACCCTTCATCAGAGAGGGTCTAGGCCCAAAACGTCAGCTTTTGTGCTCCTGATATGCTGCTGGGCCTGCTGTGTTCATCCAGCCTCACATTTTATTACCTTGGATTCTCCAAATCTGCAGTTCCCATTATCAATGTTAAACTGCAAGTCAGGCTCCAGGTGTGAAATAATGTAAATCTGACTCAGTCTCTGAAGAAGAGTCGAGGTCCGAACCGTCAGCCTCCCTGCTCTTCTGATGCTGCTTGGCCTGCTGTGTTCATCCAGGTCTACACCTTGTTATCTCTATCTCTGAAGTTCTTTTTCAGAGAAGCAATCTTCCCGTTTGTTTGATTGTGGCACTGAGAGTGCACTACTGAAACAGAAAAGACGCTTTCTGTGTCTCGGTGATGTCTGGGTATAGTGTCTGTTGTTCATTGCTGAGACTGGACGGGAGTTCTGATACACTGGAATCTTCAATTGAAAATTCTGTTTTTTTTTTGTTGAAGATCAGGAAGGCTTTCTCCTACGCAGGGAATCAGGGCACGATCACTGATCTTCGCTGACCATGACAGGACTCAAACCTAGAGGCTATTTTTTGTGATTAACACAGTCAGATGTGCTCGACCGTACTCAAACAGTCCTGTCTTTCCCCACGCCCCAGCTTCATGATTCTGAGTAAGAGGATCTCAATGTAGACACATTCCCTATATATGGGACAAACCGGCATAGATCGACTATCCACATTTTCCCTCAGAACACATTCCTGACAAAATATTTAGTTATAGTGAAGGCCAGACTGCTTGAAGTGCCGTCACTGTTCTCACAGAAGTAATTGAACTGTGTTGTCTTGATAGTTCATTTTAATCATTTATGGGCGTGCCTGTAGTTTTCATTTCAAGTGGGATCTAGAACGTATCAGTCCTTCGAGGTGTTTCTGAGGAAACATGTCACTGTTTTCAGGGAGCTCCTTGGGAAATGTATCAGTGTTTTCTCGGGGTTGGGGGGGGGTGCGGGGGGGAGAATGTCAGTGTTTATGGGGACGATCAAAATGTGCCTGTGGAAAGGTGTCAGTGTTTATTGAGAATCTCCGGTGAGTGTATGATTATTTACAGAGTGTCTGTGGGGAATGAGTATCGGATTCTGGTTTGCAGAACTTTCCTGATGTCTAAGCGGCTCCCAAACCTGTGATTCTGAACACTAGATTTATTTATGGGGATGTGAATGAGGAGACTTTAGACAAGTATTTAAGGGCAAAGGAATCTCCCTTTATTTAGTAGCATAAAGGTAATTAGAATTTAAGAAATGGGTATCTCAGTAAATTCTATGAAGTTAATACAATACACGATGGAAAGAGACCACCACTATTAGACATTATTTACTGACACACAGAAAACAAGCATTTACACTGTCTGCCTGAATTGCTCCCAATAGGGTCCCAATGCACTGCCACCGATGTTGGAATTTGGGATCTCTGGGTTTATGCTCCCATCCCAGAATGTGATTTTTGAAGTCCCGGTGGTCCCTCTGGATTACCACACCTAGAGCCTGGATGAAGACTTGGGACTGTGTGGGTTTGTACGTTTGGGTTGAGTCGGCTGATGCGCAAAGGTGTGTTTTGGTGAGTAGCCGTTTCTCTTCACCTTTTGGGTTTTCACCTCAGGTTGTGACTGAGGACTCGTGGCTTCGGTGAAGTCAGTGATTGCTTGTGCTAGTCAGTGTCTGGTTTGGATGGCCTGGGTCAGGTTTTTGCTGATGGTGTTCTCAGTTCAGAAAGTTTGGATCCCGTGTTCGGAAGTTCTTTGTTCAGTTTCCTCCTCCCATAAGATCGGGGCTGGCAGTTATACTGACTGAGAGTCCCATTATCTTCACACCAGATCAGTAGTTTTCACTCTGCTCTTGATGTTCTTTTCTGAGGTTAATTAGCTTTCCGATGGTTAGACCGTGTGTGAATGGATTGGAATGTCGAGTATCTCTGTAGGCTCCGTACTATCTGTGCTGCATAGCCCGAGGTGTAAAAGCTGTCTTGGATCAGTTCCTTTTGGATCAGGGTCTGTTGGTTTTGGTTAATTGTCCTTTAAGTGAGGAGGTGCAACATGGGATTCCAGGCCGAACAATAATTTTCTGAAGAAGGGTCTCAGCCCGAAACGTCAGTTTTCCTGCCCCTTTAATGCTGCTTGGCCTGCTGTGTTCATCCAGCTCCACACCCTGTTATCTCAATAAACCCACACAGCAATCTCCGTTCCCAGGCATGATTATTGTGTTGTGTATTTCTCGCAGATTCAGTCCAACTGTCTCTTTGAAAAGTTTGGAAGTCTAGGATTCTGCCCAGAAACGCAGGATTGGTCGAAATGTTTTACTATTGTCGATTTTTAAACTGGGTCCTGCTTGAATCAGCACTTGTGCAGGTTTCCCAGTGAGTGTGTCAATATTCACAGTGAGCCTGTGGTTAATGAGTCAGTATCTATAGAATTTTTCCAGTGATTGTGTGGGGTGCTATTTACAGAATGATCACTTGGAACTATCTCAGTACCCCAGGGAGTTGCTGGGGAGTTTGTCCTCACTGCAGTGAGTGAAAGGTATTTAAGGTATCCTTGGGGAGTGTGACAGTATTGGCAGTGTGTCTGGGGTATTCATTCAATATATACAGTGGGTCCAGAGGGACTTTGTCATTATTTACTTGGGGGTCCCTGGTAGTGTATCACTATTTACAGCGGGGGTGTTCGGGGAGATTCTGATGTTAATACAGTATCCCTGGGCAGTGTGTCAGTATTTGCAGGGAATCGTTACAGCATTTTGATGGATCCCATGCAGAGGAGATTGAGGGGTAACCCGACAGGTTTAAAAGTCCTGAGCGGTATTGATAAAATGAATGGCAGATTGCAATTCAAGAGGGTGGGGATTTCAAGGCTGGGTCATACTTACCAGGGGAGAGGAGAAAGATTTTAATAAATGCATGGAATTTTATTTTTGTTTACACAGGGTTCATGTACGGGATGGCCTTCTGGAGGAGGTACTGGGTGCGGGTACAGTTACAGCATTTAAAAGGCAGTCGGGTAAGTACATGAATAAGAAATATTCAGAGGGGCACGTCCCACATTCCTGTGCTTGGCCACAGTTCAGTTTGGGTTTATGGTTGGCATGGACTGGTTGGACTGAAGGATCTGATTCTAGGCAATATGATTCTGTATCTCTAAAATCAGTATCCACAAGGTATCCAGGATGAGTGTTAATATTTACAGGGGTTCCAGAGGGGATGCATCAGTATTTACAGCATGTCCTGGGAGGATTTTCAGCATTTCCTGGGTGTTTCTGGGGAGGGCATTAATATTTAAAGGGCATTCCTGAGAAGTGTGACGGACTTTTACAGGAAATCCCAGGAGAGTGCATCAATATTTACAACAAATCCATTGGGAGTGTGTTAACAATTTCTGGGAACCTGACTGGGAGTGTTTCAGTATCTACAGGAGGGACTGGGGAGTGAGTAATGTTGACAGGGAATTTGTGCACGATGTGTTAGTATGTTGAGGAGTCTCTGGGCAGTATATCAGTATCTGCAGCGAATCCAAAGGGAACGTGTCAATAATTACTGGGTGTTCCAGATGGAATACAACAGTCTGTACAGTGCGTCTCCAGGGAAGTCTGTCAGCATTTACAGCCGGTCTAGGGTGACTCTGGTGATAACATGGTGTGAGGCTGGATGAACACAGCAGGCCAAGCTGCATCCGAGGAGCAGGAAAGCTTGACATTTCAGGTTGGGACCCTTCTTCTGATGTTGTTTACTTGAGTTCAGTGGGACTGTCAGTATTTACAGGGGATCTTTGTGTGCGTGTCAGTATTTTAAAAAGTGTTCCAATGTAATGAGGTAGAGTTCACAAGGAATCACCAAGAAGGGTGTCAGTTTGTAGAGGCTTCTCATAAGGAAATTGTTAGTATTTGCCAGGATTCTCACAGGGTGTATTTCACAGAATGTTGTTGACAGTGTGTCATCGTTTACATAAGATGGTGTCCATGTTTACATGGGTCCGGGGGTGGTGTGTCTGCGTAATAGGCTTCCACAGAGAGACCACAGTGAGTCTCCAGTGACTGACGGTAATTTTCAGGTGTGTCCAAGGACAGTTTCAGGAATTTGTGCCTTTGGGAGTGTGTTCATAATTATAAAGGATTTGTGGGGTAATGAGTCAGTGTGTATAGAGATTCCCCAGTGAGCGTGTTCGTATTTACACAGTGGGTGCAGGTGCAGCAGGGGTTGAAGAAGGCAAATGGTATGTTGGCCTTAATAGGGAGAGGATTCAGGGAGATCTTGCTGTATTTGTGCAGGGCCATTGTGAGACTGTATCTGGAGTACGATGTACAGTTTTGGCTTCTGTTATCTGAAGAAGGATGTCCTGACCATAGAGGCAATGCTTACCAGACTGATACCAGGTTGGACTGACACATGAAGAGACGTTGGATTGATTAGGAGAGTATTCAATGTTTATGAAAATGAGGGTGGATCTCATGAAAATGTATAAAATTCTGACAGGTCTAGACATAATAACAGTAAGAGCAATATTCCCGATGACTAAAGAATCTGGAAGCAGGGCTTACAGTCTGAGGACACAGGATAGGCCACTTAGAACTGAAATGAGGAAAAATGTCTTTGCCAGAGATTTATTTTTCACTCATTCATGGGATGAAGACGTCTCTGGCAAGGCAGCATTTATTGCTCGTCCCTAATTGCCCAGAGGGCAGTTAAGAGTCAACCACATTGTTGTGGCTTGGAATCACATGTAGGCCAGCACAAGTAAGGATGGCAGTGTCCTTCCCTGAAGGACATTAATGAACCTGATGGGTTTTGTCAATAATCAACACTGGATTCCTGGTCATCATTAAACCCCAAATTCCAGGTATTCGTTGAATTCAAATTCCACCCTGTGCCATGGTGGGATTTGAATCCAGGTCCACAGAACCTATATTCACCAGAATATTATCTGGCTCTGTTGTTTAATAGTCCAGTAATAATGCCACTGGGCCATCGCCTCTGTGTCTGTGGAATTCACTGCCACAGAAAGTGGTTGAGGCCAAACCATTCCATGTTTCCAAGAAGAAGTTTAATCGAATTACGGGAATAAAGAGAGCACATGATATTAGGGAGTCAGCTGTATCAGAGGCCCGTGTTCGAGAACCAGCCATGGTCATAGTTATTGGTAGCACAAGTTTGAGTGGGCAGATATCTTCTACTTTTGCTCCTTATTCATATTTATGTTCTTACGTATGTTTAGGGGCCCCAGTGAGCAGGCCAGGATGTTAAAGGGACCATGGGGAATGTGTTAGTATTTACGGTGGGGTCCCATGGTGTCCTGGGGATTGCATCAGTTTTTACTGTGGGTCTCAGCTAGTGTGTTGGTGTTTCCAGTGGGTTCCAGGGGTCCTGGGGATTGCATCAGTATTTATGGCGGGTCCCAGGGGATGCATCGGTCTTTCATGGGTATGTACAGAGTGTAGCACCATACTAGATGAACTGAAGCTGCTTCCACTTTTACAAGGGTCTCAGCTCGTGGTAGGCGGGTGTAGTGTGTGACTTTAAAAAGGTTATTTTGTCATTTATTTTTTGAAGATTGCTTGTAAAGGCAGAAGTGGGAAGTGTTTCAGGGGTTTTAGGAGGCCTTTGGGTTTTTTGTTTTAAAAGAAACTTAACAATGGAAGAGGAGTGGCCAGTTCAGGCTCTCTAGTTATATTTCAGCTGGAGCAGCCATGAGATTTGTGCGTCCAGAAGGTTTGCAAGCTTCAGTAAATAATTCCTAACTGGCTTTCTCGGAAATCTCTCTCTGGATGTTGTTCCCTTCTGCCTTTAAGAATCTGTGTTTGAAATTACCTTTTAGCCAACGGGTGTGTTTATGGGATGTGACAAGATTGGTGCAGTTAATTTGTAATAGTTACTGTATTGGGTGTGTTAGGCTTTCCGATATTTTGTTATTCTAAATTCCACTTTCTTCTGTTCATGTTTTAATTGTCGTGTTTAAATAAATTTGTTTTGCTTCAAACCAAGTGCATCATACCTGGAACACCCACATGACATCTGCCTCTTAAAATAAGAAAGTTAGGGTCGAAAGGTAAGTGTGGAGTTGGAAGAACACAGCAGGCCAGGCAACATCAGAGGAGCAGAAAAGTTGGCATTTCAGGTTGGAATAATGGGAACTGCAAATGCTGGAGAATCCAAGATAACCAAGTGTGGGGCTGGATGAACATAGCAGGCCAAGCAGCATCTTAGGAGCACAAAAGCTGACGTTTTGGGCCTCGACCCTTCATCAGAAACGGCCCCTTTTCTGATGAAGTTTCTCGGCCTGAAACGTCAGCTTTTGTGCTCCTAAGATGCTGCTTGGCCTGCTATGTTCATCCAGCCCCACACTTTGTTATCCTTCTGACTATCTCAAAATTAGGGTTTCGGCTCCTTTGTTAAAATCTTGTGAGGAAATTCCCGCCTGGCCCATAACAGATTGGGCGCTCTTGCCGCAATAATTCTACAATTCCACTTTGGGTTTCGGGTTAATTGACTCCAGGGTGGTGAGTGGTTGTTGTCAGTGTCTTTTGGTTTGGGTGTTGCATTCCCTTGGTTTAAACAGGGCGTGCCTTGTGTAGGAATGGCTCTTTCAGTCATCACTCAGATTTCTGGGGGTGGAAGCAGTGACTTTGGGGTCTTTGCAAAAAGTGACCACGGCAAAGCTGTTGGAATTGGCAGACAGGCTGGAGTTGGGGTTACCCTCATCTGTGAGGAAAGGAAAGGGACTGACAACACTCTTTGGAAATGGCTAGGATTCAGTTGCAGATGAAGCAGCTTGGACAGGAAAAGGAACTCAAACAGCCTGGATTCTGGTTAAAAGCAGAGGAAGGAGGAAAGAAAAGAATCACCCTAGCTGATAATGTGGATAGTCAAAATCTCTTTCTCCAGTGAAAAAAATGTCAAATACTTGGGTGCCCGGGATGGAGGAAATTTCAAATGAGATCTGTGGGGCGCATGAATGAAGTTGTGTGGGATTGAGACAAATGCAATAAACAGGCAGAGGATCGAGGGATATGGACAATGTGCAGGCAGATGGCATTAGTTTAGAATAACATTGTGGTAGGCACAGCCGTGGTAGCCTGAAGGGCCTGGTGCTGAGCTATACCGTTTTATTTTTAATGCCGTTGGGGAAAAGAAACACTAAGAATCTCAAATATTTCATTATATTTCTCCCTCCTTCTTCTAAATGACAATGCGACAAGCTCAGACGACTTAACCGGTCTTCGTTAGAAAATCCCTCCATTCCCAAGATAAGCCCAGTGAACCTTATCTGGCCTGTCGCTAATTCAAGGATATCTTTCCAAAGGGCTGTCATACTGTTCATAATATTCTTGGTATCGTTTGACACAACTTATTTATTTTAGCAAGGACTCCCTATTTTTAAACTTCATTCCCTTTTTAATAATTGTCAGAATTTGATTTGCCTTCTCTATTACCTGCTGAACCTGTAAGCGCCCTTTTTCAGATTGATACTTATAAATTCCCGAAAAGCTTTGTGCAGTCAGTCTGAAGCCAACACTGAGCCTGACAGTAAGTTAGAAATGTACTGGACTGTATTATAAAGAATATGACAATAAACAATAATTGCACCCTTTGAAACAACAGAAGATACATGAGTTTATGAAAGGGAATTTTTTGATGATCCTGTTCGATTGCATTTTTTTAGGTGTAGCTATCAATTGCAGAATAAGTAAGGGGAGGGAGGGGATTGGCATTAGGGAGATATGGTTAACTTGAATTTTCAAAATCATTTTGACGAGTTTGAACAGGGGCTGGAGAGCATGTAGGGACTGAATAGGGCCTCTTCACGATCAACAAAGCCATTATATGTGGGATAACTAGAGATGGATACAATCCTAAACAAGTATTTCACTTCAGTATTTACTGTGGAGAAAAACATAGCACCTCAGGAACTTGGTGAAATAAATTGTGATCACAAGAAAAGAGTCCACAATTGAGAGCATGAGGTGTTAGGAGTCTTAAAATGCACAAAGGCAGATAAATCCTCTGGCCTTGATCAGGTTTATCCCAGGACATTGTGGAAGGCGAGGTAAGAAATTGTGAGCTGCTCCAGCAAGATATTTATATCATCAACAGCCACAGTGAGATGTCAGAAGACTGGAGGGTGGGTAATGTTGTTGCATCACTCAAGGGGCTGCAAGGCAAAGCCTGGAATCTACAAACCAGTGACACTGACGTCAGTGGTGGGTAGTTTGTTGGGGGAGATCCTGAGAGACTGGCTCTTCATGCATTTGGAAAGGCAAGGATTGATTAGGGCTCGTCAGCACGGCTTTGTGTGTGGAAAATCATGGCTCAGAAAGTTGATTGATTTTGCTTTGAGGAGGTAGCCAGGAGATAGATGAAGGCAGAGTGGTACTTGGTTCTCAGCAAGTTTAGATCACATGGCGTCCTATGAAAGCTTGCCAGTTGTGTACAAGATTGGCTTGACAGTGGGTGCTGGCAGAGATTTGTTCTTCCTGGAGGCCTATGCGTGTGCCACCAGGTTCGGTTATGTTATGTGTCATTTATATTGATGATTTGAATGAGAATATAGGAGTCATGTTTAGTAAGTTTGTGGGTGACAGTAAAATTGGTGGTATCATGGACAGTGAAGGAGGTTATCTAAGAATTCAGTGAGATCATGATCTATCACGTTGATTGGATGAGGAATAGCAGATGGAGATTGAGGTGGATAAATGTGAAGTGTTGAATCTTGCAAAAACAAACCAGTGCAGAACACAAACAGCTAATGTTCAGGCCCTAGACGGTGTTGTCAAGCAGGGAGACTTAGGGGCACAGATACATAGTTCCCTGAAAGCGGTGTCACAGATAGATGGGGTGATGAAGGTGACATTTGGCATGCTTGCTTTCATTGGCCAGAGCATTGGGAATAGGAGATTGGGATGTCATGATGTGGCTGTACAGGATATTCATGAGGTCACCATAAAAGCATTCTTAATTATCAGGAAACACTTCACTGGTTCACTTGTGTCCTTTAGTGAAGGTCATCTGACATTCTTAGCTGCTCCAACTGACATGTGATTTCAGACCCACAGCAACATGGCTGACTCTGAGCTGTGCTGTGGCAGTTAGTGTTGGGCGATGATTGCTCGACCAGCTGGTGACATCCTCATGCCATGAATGATTTAAATAAAAGTACATATTTCCCTCCCTACCTCTACAGACACCTCCAGATCTGCAATTCCTCCTGGATTTGTAACATTGTTCAGGCCCTTGCCACTTTCTGTAACACACTCATCACCTCCAGCACCTTCAACTTTCCCTGTTCCTATCATCTCAATAAATCCCGACAATGTTTCATGTTCCTAATACATTCCTCTGCTAGTAAATCCCTTTAATACCTGCGTCACTACTTTGGTAATAAAATGTGAGGCTGGATGAACACAGCAGGCCAAGCAGCATCTCAGGAGCACAAAAGCTGACATTTCGGGCTAGGCCCGAAACGTCAGCTTTTGTGCTCCTGAGATGCTGCTTGGCCTGCTGTGTTCATCCAGCCTCACATTTTATTATCTTGGAATTCTGCAGCATCTGCAGTTCCCATTATCTCCATACTTTGGTAGCTGTATTTTGCTGAACAGTCTCTTTCTTCTGATTTTGTTCTGTTTATTTTGTCGTCTTCTAGGGCTCTTTCAATTGAATATATTCCTTTACACCCTGCGTGAGACACAGCTAGGAATTTCTTGCTGAGCTTTTGTCAATGGAATGCCCTTTTTGTTGGATATTTTACAATGTTCTTTCAAATGTTTTCCACTGTTCATTTGCATTTCAGTTAGTTTACTCTGTCTACACTGGTCACTTCCCCTCAATGTCATACAGTTGGCTTTGTTTCTGTTTCTATTGTTGCTTGTTCTTTGTCTGGTCACATTAAAACTTCATTATACCTTTGAATTCCACTTTTTTCATAATTTCCCTTTGGATCTCTGTGTGACATGACTCATTTATTCAGCTTCATCACACAACAATCGACCTGGGATAGTTCTGTCCCTAGCCAGTTGCACAACATGTTATTCAAAGAAACACTGACAAAAATATTCTCCAAGCTCCTTTTCGAATGCCACCATTTTATTGCACATACTTTGAACATTCCAAAAAGTAACATTATCATGTACTTTATACTACAATTTCCTGTCACAAACTGATGTATGGTTTCTGTGAAGCTCTGTGCTTCCTGTCCCTTTCTGCTTGTCTTCAGCCACATCACCATGCTGTTCCAATCACATTTTCTGTTTGGATTTGGACATCTCCTTTCCCCTGAACCCTGTCCCTGCATCCTCTCTGTCAGTTGAAAGCCCTCTCCATAAACATTATAACATGATTGGCCAGGACACTGGTCCCAGCACGGTTCCAGTTATTATTTATTCACTCACGAAATGTGGGTGTCTCTGGCTGGCCAACGTTTATTACCCACCCCGAGCTACCCTTGAACTGAATGGCTTGCTGTGCCATTTCAGTGGGTAGTTGTGAGTCAACCATGTTCCTGTGGGTCTGAAGTCACATGTAGGCCTGACCAAGTGAGGGTGGCAGATTTTCTCCCCTAATTACAGTCAGACTCAATCACACGTCATCATGGGAGGCCTACTTTCAGCTTTGAGATACTGTACCTTCCGAAGACGACAGAGGAAGTTCACAGTTATCAATCCAGGCCTGTGCTGTCTTTGTGAGGATCAGCCCAACAGAAGTGAAAGCAAATCTCCCACGATAGGGCGGTAATGCTGTCTCTGATTTTCCTGTTCTGTGCTTTCCCTCCATGACTGTGTCTGTGTCATGTCTTGTGGACCAGTGTCTTCAATCATTCTAGCTCCTATTTCTGTCACCGCCTCTCCTCTCTGCAATCCCTCCATAAATTTGAAACATATTCCAATCCTGACCACCATCCTGACCTCTGTAAATTGCTTCAGTCTGTGCAATATGCCTTATCTCGGGAGTCTCCTCCTCCAGTAATTGGAGTCGTCGAGTTGTGAAGCACGGAAAGAGACGCTTTGGCCCAACTTGTTCATGCTGACCGGGTTTCCCGAACTGAACAAGTCACATTTGCCTGCGTTTGGCCTGCATCCTTACAAACCTTTCCTGTCTGTGTACCTGCCCCAATGTCTTTTCACTGTTGTAATTGTACTTACCTCCACCACCTCCTCTGGCACCTCGTTCCATATTTGCACCATTCTCTGTGGGAAAACGTTACCCCTCAGGTCTGTTTTAAAACTTTCCCCTCTCACTTCAAGCCGATACTCTGTAATTTTGGGCTCCCCTACCCTGGGAGCAAAGACCTTGTCTATTCACCATTTATATGCAGTTCAGGCATTCATGAACCTCGAAAATGTCACTCCACAGCCTCCTCTGCTTGAGGGACATATCTGTGCTTGGGTTCCCACAAATTCAGCCCTGGTTTCTCAAACGTCCTCAGATACACTTCATCAAGCTTTTCTTGACCTCCAACAGCACTCTTCTGTCGTGTGGACTCTTTTCAAGACATCGCTCTTTATTTCCCTGAATTTACTAGTCCTTCTGTCTAGATAAGGCAGAGGGTGGTGGGTGCCTGGAACGTGTTGCCAGCGGAGGTGGTGGACGCAGACACGTTAGCGCCTTTTAAGATATATTTGGACAGGTACATGGATGGGCAGGGAGCAAATGGACACAGACCGTTAGAAAATAGATGACAGGTTAGACAGAGGATCTTGATCGGCGCAGGCTTGGACGGCCGAAAGGCCTGTTCCTGTGCTGTAGGTTTCCTTGTTTCTTTGTTTGTTTCTGCACAGTAAGTACTGATGAGAAACTGTTTAGAATCTCAAACACCTTGCTTCTCCATATCTATTCTGGGACCTGTGCACTTTATGAATGACTTGGGTGAGTAAGTGGAAGGGTGGGTTAGTCAGTTTGTCGATGATACGAAGGTCGGCGGAGTTGTGGACAGCATCGAGGGCTGTTGGAGGTTGTAACAGGACATTGACAGGATGCAGAGCTGGACAAGGAAGTAGCAGATGGGATTCAATCCAGAAAAGTACAAAGTGATTCGTTTTTAAGGTCGAATTTGAATGCAGTGTGCAGAATACAGGCCAAATGGCAGGATTCTCGGCAGTGTGGGGGCATAGAGGGATCTTGGGGTCCACGTCCATAGATTCCCCAAAGTGGCTACCCAAGTTGATAAGGTTGTAAAGGTGGCATATAGAGTGTTGGCTTTCATTGAGCTTAAGAGCCGTGACGTTATGCTGCAGGTCGATAAAACTCTGGTTAGACCACGCTTGGAATATGGTGTTCAGTTCCGGTCACCTCATCAGTGGAAAGGTGTGGAAGCTTCAGAGAGGGTGCAGAGGAGAATTCGGCATTCTGCCTGGACTGGAGGCCAGGTCTCCTGAGGAAGGATTGATGGAGCTAGGGCTTTTTTCATTGGCGTGAAGAAGGATGAGAGGTGACTTGATAGAAGTGTGCAAGATGATGAGAGGCAAGAGAGAGAATGGATAGTCAGAGACTTTTTCCCAAGGCAGAAATGACAATTATGAGGAGGCATGATTTTAAGGTGATTGGAGGAAGGGAGAGGGGAGAGGTCAGAGGTAGATTCTTCACACAGAGTGTGGTGGGCGTGTACAATGCGCTGCTGGCAATGGTCATGGAGTCAGATAATTTAGAGACTGTTCGGCGACTCTTGGATAGGCACATGGAGGATTGTGAAAGGTAGGGTATGCAGGGTAGATTGATCTTAGTTGGATAACAGGTTGGCACAACATTGTTATCTCGTGTCCTGTTTTTGCCCTCCGGATTTCCTTCATAAAGTGTATTTCTAAACTTACATACTCCTCAAGGGATGCGTTGATCCAGTTGTGTCCCCTCTTTCTTGACCACAGTGCCTCTATCACCAGTCATCCAGTGTTTCCTATTTCTGTCAGCATTGTCCATCACACTAACAAGAACATGCTGGCCCTGATCTCTTGTTTTATCTCACTTTTTAAAAGCTTCCAACTTGCCAGATGTCCTTTTTATCTGTCAACAGCCTCCCCAATCATCTTTTGAAAATTCCTATCAAATACCATCAAGATTGGTCAAACCTCAGCTTATAACTTTAGCTTGTGGACCAGGCCAATCGTTTTCCATAGCTATTTTCAAATTGATAAAATTGTGGTCAGTTTCCAAAGTGTTTCCCTAATAACACCACTGTCCTTGCCCGACCGTGTTTCACACGTGCAGGTCAGGTTTTGTTCCTTCTCCAATCGGGCCATCTACATATTGTTTGAGAGAGTTTTCTTGAACACACTTAACAAATTCCTCCCATCAAAGCGCTTCACACTTTGGCAGTACCAGTCTAGGTCTGGAAAATTCAGAATCCCCGACCATTACACCCTTATTATTCTCACAATTATCTAAGATCTCTCAACATATTTGCTCCTCAATTTCTGACCGACTGTTGGGGGCCTGTAGGACAATTGCATCAAAGTGATCACCCGTTCTAATTTTTCTGTTTTGCTAGTATAGCTACACTGGGCAAACCCCAGGAATATTCTCTAAGCACAGCCATCATGTTTTCCTGATTCCTCCTATCTTGTCTCCTCTTCTATCCTCCCTGTAGCATTGAGCTGCTTGTCCTTTCTTTCCCTCAGCTGTGTTTCTGTAATATGTTTGATATCCCAGTCCCATGCCCCCATCCATGCCCTTAGTTGATCTGCCTGACCTGTCAGGTCCATTGTGTTGATATAAATGCAGTTTAATTCATCAATTTTCCCTCATATTCTGCCCTGCTCTTCCCTACCTTGTCTATTTAAATTGTTGTGTTGAACTTCTGTGCCAGCCTCTCTCTTGCCTCACTGCTGTTTCGGTTCCCACACCCCTGACAGACTGGTTGAAATACTTTCAATGCCTCAAACTATTCACCTTGCCAGAACATGTGATCCCCCGCCCCCCCTGTACAGGTGCTTTCACCCCTGCCCCCCCCCCCCCCCCCAACCACCGTCTATCTGTGCTGACACCTTCAGTGATCTCTGGACTTTTGTGCCAAGGTCCTTTTTTGTTTTTTCAGTATTCTGTGTGTACCTACTGCCCATTATGTATGTCCTTCACTGAGCATACCTCCCACAGTGTATTACCTCACGCTTCTTAGAAGTAATGTCCATCTACCATTACTGTGCTCAGTTTATCAGTTGATCAATATCAGACTGTAGTCAGAGACCATTCACCTCACTATGGACAACACCCCCAACTTTTGTCTGAACACGTTCTAGATCCTCAGCATCCTAACTGAAATCCACAGCTACAACATGTTTCTCCTTTGTGAGCACAGATGAGAAGTGTTCATTCAAGACCTCACTTACTTCTGACTCTATGACAATTTGCCCCTTGGTTTCTAACAGGCTCCACTCTCCTTGGTAATTCTCTTACTCTAAGTATACGTATAAAACACCTTGTGGCTTTTTTCCTGAACAGTACTTGCCAAAGACATTTCATGGCCATGGTTTGCTCTCCAATTTTAAGGACCTCCTTTTGTAAACTATAATTTTGAAGGGCTTTACCCTTTTTCGTTGTGCTATATTTTCTTTATGAAACTCATGATATCGCTGCCTTTGTCGTTCATGCTCATTCATCCTCATGTCATTCATTCATGGAACACAGTGACCCTGGATTCTCATTGTATCTCTTGAAAATAGTCTCACTTTCCAAAATAGAATCACTGCAAGCAGTTCCTCCCCCAGTCTATATGTGCCAGCTCCTGCCTCGTGTGTGATAATGTCGAGTGATAGAAGTGGTGTAATGATAGGTGGTTTTCCTCAAATTTAGACACTTCTGCACTATCCTTTTCGCTTTCCATAATGACATTCAAACTTCGAGTTATTATCTCTATCCCCAAAAAATTGGAGGTAGGAGGAAACTTTATTTGACTTTTCAGATCCATTTCAACAGGGTCCCACTGAAGAAGCAAATCAGCATATTTGACCACATGGACTTGGAAGTGATGTGCTGGCATGCGTTGAGAATTGTTTAACAGACAGAAAAGCACATGCTAATAAATTGTTGATTTGTGAATTTGCAGGTTGTACTTTGTGAATTTGAGGAAGGATTCATGTTTGGGTTCCAGCTATTCGTAATCTCTCGACCAATGAGATGTACAGATCAAAACTAATGTTTCTGTGTTTATTGATGGCCAAACCATAGATGGGATTGTGAGCTGTGCAGAGAATGCAAAGAGGATGAAGGGAGACATGAATTGTCTGAGTTTTGGCACACATTCATGCATGTGATGTGGACATAAGTGGCTTGGCAAACATTTACTTCCCATCTCTAATTGCCTGGAGAAGGTGGTGGTGCTTCTGAGCAATGTTAACTTTGATTTCTTTTCACATGTTGAGCTTTTCCAGCAACTTCTGTTTTTATTTGTGAGCTGCCTTGATTGACCCACTGCAATCCGTTGGGAGTGCAGACAGCCACAGGGCTGGGAGGAAGGAGCATGGCTTGGAGGAGCCCTTAGAAATACTGCTCATGTCATACACCTGTTGTTTTTCTTCCAGGTTGTTTGTGGTCTTGTGAAAAGCTGCAGCTGCTGAACCTTGTAGATTTTAGCCACTGCTGTCGCAGTGTGTTACGCGTGAAGTGAGTAAATATCATTGCAAACATGAGACTGCTTTGTGCTGGATAGTGTCAAGCTCATTGAGTATTGTTGGAGCTGCATTCACCCAGGCAGGGGGAGCATATCCTTTGACATTGACCTGTGCACTGTAGATGGGCAGCGTACATCCTATGAAATGTTGTTGTTTCTAAAATTCCTTTTCATTGCAAAATATCAGTCCTGTGTTTGGGAAGATTTATTTTATCCTGTGAATGATGAATGGCCAGTTCTGTACACGGAGCAGTCTGTTATTTTCTTGTGGATTGTGAGTGCCCAGGTCTCTGCTTGTTCGGTTGTGATTGTTTTCATTCTATGGACTGCCAGCAGTTGTTCAAGTGTGAAGTGTTACTTTTTTTTTTGAAAGAAGCACTTGGAGAGCGAACAGTTCATTTCCTGAGCGGAGAAAGTTTTTTTTTAGTCCTGTACACTGATTTTTCGCTCTTGTGTGTCTGCAGACTGCATATGGTCAGTTCTGCGTGAGGACTTGTTTCCAACCTGTGTGCTGCCATTGGTCAGTCCTGTGTTGTAAACTGCTATTGTGTGTATCCGAGCCTTTGGCATTGATACTTAACTCGTCATTGTCTACAGGAATAGTGCCAGATGACTGGAGGATAGCAAATGTGGTTCCCCAGTTCAAGAAGGGGAGTCGAGACAACCCTGGTAATTATAGACCAGTGAGCCTTACCTCAGTTGTTGGTAAAGTGTTGGAAAAGGTTATAAGGGATATGATTTATAATCATCTAGAAAAGAATAAATTGACTAGGGATAGTCAGCACGGTTTTGTGAAGGGAAGGTTGTGCCTCACAAACCTTATTGAGTTCTTTTGAGAAGGTGACCAAACAGGTAGATGAGAGTAAACCGGTTGGTGTGGTGTATATGGATTTCAGCAAGGCGTTCGATAAGGTTCCCCACAATAGGCTATTGTACAAAATGCGGAGGAATGGAATTGTGGGAGATAGAGCAATTTGGATCAGAAATTGGCTTGCTGAAAGAAGCCAGAGGCTGGTAGTTGATGGGAAATGTTCATCCTGGAGACCAGTTACTAGTGGTGTACCGCAAGGGTCGGTGTTGGGTCCACTGCTGTTTGTCATTTTTATAAATGACCTGGATGAGGGCGTAGAAGGATGGGTTCGTAAATTTGCAGACAACACTAAGGTCAGTGGAGTTGTGGATAGTGACGAAGGATGCTGCAGGTTGTAGAGAGACATAGATAAGCTGCAGAGCTGGGCTGAGAGGTGGCAAATGGACTTTAATGCAGACAAATGTGAGGTGATGTACTTTGGTAGGAGTAACCGGAAGGCAAAGTACAGGGCTAATGGTAAGATTCTTAGTAGTGTAGATGAGCAGAGAGATCTCGGTGTCCATGTACACAGATCCTTGAAAGTTGCCACCCAGGTTGACAGGGCTGTTAAGAAGGCATAGAGTGTTTTAGCTTTTATTAATAGAGGGATCGAGTTCCGGAACGAAGAGGTTATGGTGAAGCTCTATAAAACTCTGTTGCGGCCACACTTGGAGTATTGTGTACAGTTCTGGTCACCGCATTATAAGAAGGATGTGGAAGCTTTGGAAAGGGTGCAGAGGAGATTTTCTAGGACGTTGCCTGGTCTGGAGGGAAGGTCTTACGAGGAAAGGCTGAGGGACTTGAGGCTGTTTTCATTAGAGAGAAGAAGGTTGAGAGGTGACCTAATTGAAACATAAAATAATCAGAGGGTTAGATAGGGTGGATAGGGAGAGCCTTTTTCCTCTGATGTTGATGGTGAGCACGAGGGGGCAGAGCTTTAAATTGAGGGGTGAAAGATATAGGACAGATGTCAGAGGTAGTTTCTTTACTCAGAGAGTAGTAAGGGAATGGAACGCTTTGCCTGCAATGGTAGTAGATTCGCCAACTTTCGGTACATTTAAGTCGTCATTGGAAAGGCATATGGACGTACATGGAATAGTGTAAGTGAGATGGGCTTGAGATCGGTATGACAGGTCGGCACAACATCGAGGTCCGAAGGGCCTGTACTGTGCTGTTATGTTCTATATAACTGCACCGAGGCCGGTATGCCATTACTCAGTCACCCTTTATTCACTCCTGCACAGAACTTTGCCAATGCCCAGCCAGCTCTCAGTCATTCTCCAGCACTCAGGAGATTATAAAAGTGCTGTTTTCTTTTTGCTATCTTTTTTCTTTTTTTTTTAATTTCTTTTTTTCTTCTTTGTTTGTTTTCCCCAACACTGCAGAAGTGGGGAGTGGGTTCACACCAACAAATTGTGTTTCACTAATTGTGTCTAGGGTTTGGGTTTAATCCCTGGATTTTGAATGGTTAGGTGGATCAATTGAGCTGGTTCTCAACCGGTGACCTGAGAATGGCCAATACTGTCTGGGAAGCTTTTATTTATCTTGCGGACTGTAAGCAGGTAGTTTTGTGTATGGCATTGGTTAATCCTACACATTGTAAATGGTCAGTTCTGCCTGTAGAGCTTGATTTTATTCTGTGGACTGTGGTCATTTCTGTTTGAAGGCTGCAATTGACCTTGTGGACTCTGGTCAGTCGTGTGTGCAGAGCTGGTTTTAATTTCTCTGCGGGGAACTGAGTTTATTCTTTGTTTTTTTTTAATGGCTAGACATGTCTCTGTGTGTGTGCATCTGTATGTCTCTCATTTCTGAAGAGCTCAATTCTCTACACAGACGCTGCCAACCTACGTACTTTGTGCACCAACTTCTGTTCTGTTTCAGATCTTCAGATTTCACAGTTCTTTGTTTAATTTTAAAGCTTTAATTTCACCTGTTAGGGTATAGGGCATACAACAGTCATGAACCAGAACAGGTCCTTCAGCCCATCATTTCTGCAATGACCATGATACTATTTGAAACTAATGCTATCTGGCTGCACATAATCCATATCCCGCTCTTCCCTGCCCATTGATGTATCTGTCCAAATGTCTCTTAAACATTGCTCTCATCTCTGCTTTGACCAAATACCCTGGCAATCTGTTCCAGGCACTTACTCACCTCTAAAAACTCTCATGCCTGCTTTAAACTTTCCCCTCTCAGCCTAAACTTATGACTGTTGTATTTGATATTTTTCACCTGAGGGAAGAGACTCCGATTATTCACTATCCTTGCTTCTCAGTTTTATATATTTCAACAAGTTGCCCGCTCAGCCACTGACCCTCAAGCAGAAACAATCCAAGTCTGTCCACCCTGTTCTTTCCACTCATACACTCGCACCCATTTAACATCTCGTTAAGCTCTTCTTCCCTCCTCTTTAAATCCTCCCCATCCTTTCACGCCTGCGTCTCGGTAATTCTGTGTGGACTGCTGGTTCATATGTTGTGAATTACAAATTGTGCATGATCTGTGGGGAGCTTTTATTTATCCTGTGGACTTCAAATGGCCGGTTATTTATGATCTAATTTTCATCAAATGAATTGTAAATAGTCAGTGTTGTGTGGAGAGCAGGTTTTATGCTGTGGTGTTTTGAGTAGTAAGATCACACACAACTGACATGAATGTGGAGCTGATCTTTATTGTGATTATTCATACGTGTAGTCTTTGTGTGCTCGGTGAATGTTCCATTTTTGCATTTGTGTTGGCACCTCTTCCTCAAATAACAAACACACCCTCATTACTGTGACTTCATCCAGTCCCTACAGCATTCCTTATGTCTGTAAATGACAGAACCCCTAACATCCTCCTGTTGTGACATCTCCTCACAATATCGAACCTGTTTCATCGCCACCTGCCCTGTTGGTCTCTGGTATATCTCATACCGCTTTGACAGTTTCCATTTTTGAAACCTGTTATGGATTACCCAACGTGCTTTGCAGTTGTAATGGTCTCCATGTTCTGTAACACTCCATATCACTTCAACCAACTCCATTGTGGGGTCGGCCACAGTCTAGTGATAATACCACTGGGCTGTTCATCCAGAGACATAGATAATGTTCTGGGGACCTGGGCAGATTGTGGAATTAGAATTCAATAAAAATAATCATGAATGGTATGTCCGTTGTTGATCATCTTTTTGTAAAAAAAAAGTAATCTCAACTCAATGACGAATGCCCTTTGGGGAACAGCATCTGAACAGGCCTGGCCGACATGTGACTGCAGACCCACAACAAAATGGCTGACTCTTCACTCAAAAGTGCAATCGGCACTGAATACTGGCCCATCCAGTGATAGCCGAGTCCCAGGAATGAAGAAATAAAAGGGTGTATTTCCCTCCACACCCTTTGCAAACAGTGCAGCAATTCGTACTGGGTTTGTGACATTGTTCAGGCCCTTGCCACACTCTGCAACGCTCTCACTACCTTCAACACTCCTTGATCCTGCCATCTCACGGAACCCCAACAATGATCCACTTCCTGCCACGTTCCTCCTCCGAAGAGACCCCTTACAATCTGTTTAACACCGACTTCTATACTTAGGTAGTCAGCTGTCATTTTTTGATCCACATTGTTCCTCTTCAGAATTTTAGGGTATTTTTTGGTTGTCTTCTCAGCCTGTATTAATTGCATCTGATCATTTATTCCGAGTGACATGCACATAGGAATTTCTTGCTGAGGTTTTGCCTGTTTCAGTGGAATATCTTTTTAATATTTTACACTGTTCCTTCAAATGTGTTTCTGTGTTCATTTGCGGCCATACATGACAGTCTCTTTACACTGTTTAACTTGGCCGGTTCTCCCCCCCCCACAAAACTCATGTAACTGGCCTTGTTTCTTTTTGTTTGTAATTTGTATGATCACTTCAAAACTTCATACTTCCTTTGAATTCCACTTTTTCACTATTTCCCTGAGGATCTCTCGGTGTGACATTACTCATTTACTCAACTTCATGATACAGCGGTCGATCTGGGACAGCTACGTCCCTAGCCTGTTGCACAACGTGTTATTCAAAAGAACGCTGACACAAACAATCTCCGAGCTCCCCTTCGAATGACACTATCGTACTGCATATACCTTGCCCTTCCCAAAAGGAACATTGTGAGGTATATTTTACCAAAATTCCCCAACACATACCAATTCACAAATGTACAGTTTTGTTGCTTCCTATCCCGATCTGCTTGTCTTCACCAACATCACCGTGCTGCTATAATTCTTCAGCTTTTGCTTTGGTCTGGGAATCTCCTTTCACCTGACCCCCGTCTCAGCATCCTCTCTGTCAGTTTACAGGCCTGTCCATAAACCTGCCGGCGTGATTGACCAGGACAGTGGTTCCAGTTATTATTTATTCACTCATGAGATGTGCGTGTCTCTACCTGGAGAGCACTTATTACCCAGCCTAAACTGCTTTGAACTGAATGAAATGGCACAGCAAGCCAGAAGGTAGTTGAGAGTCTGCCACATGCCTGTGGGTCTGACCTGACCAAGTGAGAATGGCAGACTTCTTTCCCTAATTACTGAGCCAAACTCGTTCACTACTGTCATGGGAGGCCTACTTTAAGCATTTTTGTAGTATGCCTTCCAAAGATAGCATAGGAAGTTCAGTTATCATTGCAGGCCTGTGCTGTCTTTGTGAGGATCAACATAAAAGTGAAAGCAAATCTCCAACAAGAGGGCGGTAATGCTGCCTCTGATCTTTCTGCTCTGTGTTCCTCCTCCATGGCTGTGTCTATGTGGTCAAATGTAGACTCTTGTGGACCAGAGTCTTCAACTGTTCCAACTCCACTAACTGCTCCTATTTCTGTGACCACCTCCCCGCTCGACAGTCCCTCCATACATTTGAAATATACTCCAATCCTGACTACCATCCCTATCTCTGTAACTTGCTTCAATGTCTGCAACATGTCTCGTCTTAGTCGTCTCTTTCTCCAGTAATTGGAGTCATAGAATTTTGCAGCACAGAAACAGACTATGTGACCCAATTCATCCATCAGGCCCAGGTTTCCTGAACGGAATAAGTCACATTTGCCTGAGTTTGGCCCATATCCTTTCAAAACTTTGCTGTCGATGTACCTGCCCCATTATCTTTTCAATGTTGTAGCTTTCTCTGGCAGCTCGTTCCATATATGCACCATTCACTGTTTGGCAAATGTTACCTCTCATGTCTCCTTAAACCTTTCCCCTCTCACCTCAAACCTATGGCCTCTAGCTTTGGACACCCCTACCCTGGGGGAGAGATGTTGGCTATTCATCTTATTGATGCTCCTCGGGCATTAATTAACTTGTAAAAGGTCACCCCACAACCTCCTGTGCTTGAGTGAAATATCTCTGCTCGGGGTCCAACAGATTCATCCCTGGTTCCCCAAAAGACATCAGGTACACTTGATCAAGCTTTTTAAGACATCCAACATCACTGTTCTGTCGTGTAGACTCTTTTAGGATATTGCTCTTTATTTACCTGAATTTACGGGTTTTTCCCCACAGTGAGTACTGATATGAAACACTGTTTAGCGTCTCACCCATCTCCTGTGGTTGCCTATATTGGTGGCCTGTTTAATCTGTATGAATCCCCATTTTCTGCCCAGTCGCTCTTTTGCCCTTAATATCCTCATTGAATCTCTTCGGATTCTCCTTAACCTTATCGGCCAAAGTTATCTCATGCCCCATCTTTGCTCTCCCAATTTCATAGAACATAGAACATAGATAGTACAGCACAGTACAGGCCCTTCGGCCCACAATGTTGTGCCGAACCTCTACCCTAATCCTGAGGTCTATCCAACCTCCACCCCTAACTTATACTATCATCCATATGCCTGTCTAATAGCTGCTTAAAAGCCCTGGTGAGGGCGACTCCACTACCCTCTCCGGCAATCCATTCCACACCCTAACCACTCTGAGTAAAGAACCTATCTCTGACGTCTCCCCTATATCTATCTCCACTCACTTTAAAACTATGTCCCCTCATAATAGCTACCTCCACTCTAGGAAAAGGTCTCTGGCTGTCTACTCTATCTATACCTCTGATCATTCTGTACACATCTACCAAGTCACCTCTCATCCTTCATCGTTCTAAAAAGAAAATGCCTAGCTCTCTCAACCTTTCCTTGTAAGACCTTCCCTCTATTCCAGGCAACATCCTGGTAAATCTCCCCTGCACTTTTTCCAACGCTTCCACATCTTTCCTGTAATGAGGCAACCAGGACTGGACAAAATACTCCAGATGTGGCCGAACCAGGCTTTTGTATAGCTGGAGCATAACTTCACGGCTCTTGAATTCAGTCCCTCTGTTAATGAAAGCTAACACACCATACGCCTTCTTAACAACTCTATCCACCCGGGTGGCAACTTTCAGGGAATTGTACACATGAACCCCGAGATCCCTCTGCTCCTCCACATAAAGTTTATTCCTACACGCCCATAGTCCTCAAGGGATTAATTTGATCCAGCAGTGTCCCATTTTTCTTGATCAGAGCCTCTATATCATGAATCATTCAGAGTTTCCTACTTCTGTCAGCATCGTCCATCACACTAACAGAAATATGCCGGCTCTGACCTCTTGATTTTGAAAGCTTCCAACTTGCCAGATGCCCCTGCAAAAAGCCTCCCCAACCGTCTTTTGAAAATTCCCGTCAAATACCATCATAATTGCTCTTGACCTACTTTATAACTTTATTTTGTGCACCAGGCCAATCTTTTTCCATAGCTGTTTTCAAACTAATAAAATTGTGATCTCTTTGCCAAAGTGCTGCCTCAATACCTCATCAGTCCCTTGCCCGACCTTGTTTCGCACGTGGAGGTCAGATTTTGCCCCTTCTTCAGTCGGGATGCCTACGTATTGTTTGAGGGAGTTATTTTTCAACACACTTAACAAATTCCTCCCACTGAAAGCACATAACACTGTGTGGTATCAGTCTCAATTTGGAAAATTATAATCCCCTACCATTACACCCCCATTGTTCTGATAGATAGCTCAGACCTCTGAACATATTTGCTCTTCAATTTCTCACCAATTGTTGGGTTGTCCAATTATACCAAAGCAATTGCCCACTCTTATTTCTCAGTTCCACAAAAATAGTTTTGCTGGGCAAACCCCTGGAATATTCTCCCTAAACGCTGCCGTCATGTTTCTCCAATTCAAAAATACCTCTTCCCCTCCTAACTTGCCTCCCCTTCGAACCTTCCTGTGGTGTCTGTACCCTGGTACATTGAGCTCTCGCCTTTTCTTTCCCTCAGCTTTTTTTTTTCTGTAATACGTTAGCTGTCCCAATCCCATGTCCTCATCCATTCTCTGAGTTTATCTGCCTTTCCTGTCAAGTCCATTGCATGGAAATAAGTACAGTTCAATTAATCACTTTTACTTCATTTCTTGCCATGCTGTTGCCTGCCTTGTCTATTTAAATTGATGTCTTCAACATCTTTGCCAGTCTCTGCTGTTTCGGGTCCAACACCCCTGCTCGGCTGGATAGATCCTTTTGGGTACATCTACTAATTCACCTTGTGAGGACGTGGCCCCAGTTCATCTGTCTTCACCACGCTGTCACTCTGTGTACCAAGGTCCTTTTTGTTTCTCAGTACTCTGCCTGTACCTCCTGTTCATTATGTATGTCCTTCACTTGCCATAACTCGCACAGTGTATTATTTCAAACTTATTAGAAATAAGTTCCATCTGTCATTGCGGTGCTCAGTTTATCAGCCGATCAATATCAGACCGTCATCTGAGACCATCCACCTCACTGATGATACCATCTACTTTCACAACCAAGACATTAATGTACAGAATAAACAGTAATGGGCCTTGCAGCGATCCCTGCAGTCTGCTGATGGTCAAAGGCTGTCAATCACAAAAAATTACTCTCCTCCAGTTTAGGATCTATTTTTGCCGACTTGTCTCAATCTCGTGGGTTCCTCCCTTTTGAACCAGCCTTCCATGTGCAATATTGTCAAAGGCTTCACTGATTTTCATTCAAACCATTTCATTTGCACTGACCTCATCAATATTTTTAGGCACAATTTGAAAGAACTCAACTGAATTCATCAGACAGGATCTCTCTTGACCAAATCTCTGCTGATTAGCCCAATGGTTCCTTCCTTTGCAAGTGTTGATTTGTCCTTTCCCTCAGAATTTCTTCCAGTAATTTTGCTGCGACCGATATCAGGCTATCTCTTCTGCAATTACCTGGCCAATCTTTGCTCCCCGTCTTGAACAAATTAAACACATTAACTATCCTCCAGTCATTCAGCACTACACATGTGGTCACTAAGCGATTAAATATATCTGCAAGGCCTCTGCAATCTCCTTTCTTGCCTCTTATAGTACCTGGGATAAATTTCAATGGGCGCTGGTAATTTATCCACCAGTATGCTTGAAAAGCATTTAATTCTTGCTCCTTATTAATCGGAACATGTTGGAGATCCTCACCATCCTGAGCCACAACAATGCCACCTGAAGGTGGCAGGAACAGTACCTCATATTTTGCTTGGGAGCCCCGCAGCCCAATGGTCTCAGTGTGGACTTTGCAAGCTTAAAAATCTCCCCACCTCTGACCTCATCCCAAAACCAGCGAAGCTTGTCCCCTCTTCCTTGACCTCTCCGTCCTTTCTCCCAACTTTCTGCTCCTCCAACCTCACTGACCACTCCCCACTCCCACCTCCTACCTACCAGCCTCATCCACGCCTCTGTGACCTGTCCATCTTCCCTCAACTGACCGACCCCATCCCAACTCCCTGCCGACACTCACCTTGACTGGCTCCAGATCTGCCTCCATGGCCTGTCCATCTTCTCTCCACTAATCTGCTTTTTTAGCCACCTTCTACCACCACCTCTCCCCCCCCCCCCCCCCCAATTTATTTCAGAATTCCCTTCCTCTCCCCCTTTTCTGAAGAAGGTTCCAGACTCGAAACGTCAACTTTCCTGTTCCTATGATGCTCCTTGGCCTGCTGTGTTCATCGAGCTCTACACCTTGTTATTTTATCATGCATTCTCATTGTATCACTTTATAACAGTCCCACTTTCCGAATACAGACTCAAATGCAAGTAGTTCCTCCCCCCAACTATATGTGCCATGCCCTGTCTAATGAAAGTGATAATGCCTAGTGGTAGAGGTAATCTAATAATAAGCTGCATTCCTCAAATTTAGGCACTTAACTTCCGTACTAAATTGTCATTTTCCATAACGACATTCAAACTTAGAATTATTATATCTATCTCCAAAAAAATGATGGTAGGAGGAAACTTTATTTGCTTTTTCAGATGCATATTAACAGGTTCCCACTGAAAAAGCAAATTAACAAATTTGGACCACGTGGACTTGGAGGTGATGTGCTGGCATGTGTTGAAAATTGTTTAACAGATGGTAAAGCACTTGCTTATAAATTTGTTGATTTGTGAGTTTGCAGGCTGTTCCTTGAGTTAGAGGAAGGATTCATGTTTGGCCTCCAGCTATTCACAGTATCTATGGATCAGTTAGATGCACAGATCAAATAAATTTTTTCCATGTTTGTTGTTGGCACAAACGTAGATAGGATTGTGAGTTGCATAGACAATGCAGAGCCAATCTACCATCCCCTGAGAAAAAGAACAGGAAATGACATCACCAACCCAAAGAAACCTAACCAGATAAATAGAAAGCGGGACATAACACCAGCACTTCGGAGGCGCACTAATGATGTTACCTAGAATGGTGACGAAACGTCTGAAAACTAACCTTCCAGCTCAGTGAGCAAACTCGTTGAGCAAGATGTTGAAGGGACATGAATTGTCCCTGAGTTTCATCGCATGTTCATGCATGTGATGTGGCCATTATTTACTTCCCATCTTTTATTGCTGAAGAAGGTGGTGGTGGTTCTAAGCAATGTAAACCTTGGTTTCTCTTCACAGATGTTGACCTTTTCCAGTAACTTTTTTTTGTGAGCTGCCTTGCTTGACCCACTGTAATCCTTTGGGTGCAAGACAGCCACAGTTCTGTGAGGAAGGAGCGTGGCTTGGATGGGACCTTGTAAATGCTGCTGGTGTCATACACCTGCTGCTGTTTTCCTTCCAGGTTGTTTATGGTGTTGTGAAATGCTGCTGCTGATGATCCTCGTAGATTGTGGACACTGCTGTCACGGTGCGGTACGAGTGAAGTGAGTTAATATCGTTCCAAACATGAGGCTGCTTTGTGCTGGATGGTGTCAAGCTTATTGAATATTGTTGGAGCTGCATTCACCCAGACAAGTGAAGAGAATTCCAAGACAGTGCTGACCTGTGCAGTGCAGATGGACAGCATGTATTCTGTGGGATGCTGTTGTTTTTAAAACTCCTTTTCATTGCAAAATATCGTTTCGGTGTTTGGGAACATTTATTTTGTCCTGTCAATGATGAATGGCCAGTTCTGGACAGAGAACTGTGCTTTATTTTCTTGCAGATTGAGAGTGGCCAGGCCTCTGCATGTTCAGTTGTGATTGTTTTCAATCTGTGTTCTCCCAGCAATTGCTAACGTGTGCAATGAGAGCAAACAGTCAGTTTCCTGAGTGAAACGAGTCTTTTTTTTTAATATGTTCTGTGGACTGTGATTGCTCACAATTGTATGTGTGCAAACTGCACTTGCTCAGTCCTGTGTGAGCAGTTGTTCCCAACCTGTGACCTGCAGTTGGTCAATCCTGTGTTGCAAACTGCTTTTGTCTGTGTACATGTGAGATAACTGCACAGAGGCCGGTATCCTGTCATCAAATCACCCTTTATTTACCCTTGCTGAGTACACTGCCTATGGCCAGCCAGCTCCGAGTCATTCCCCTGAATTGAGGAGATTGTCAATCCACTGTTTTCTTTTTCCTTTCGAATCCCACAGTGGCAGATAGTGGAATTAGAATTCAATAAAAATAATCTGTAATGATGTGTCCATTGTTGATTATCAGTTGAAAAACAAAATCCCAACTCCTTCGCGAATGTCCCTAAGGGAAGGAAAACTGACCATGTCTGACCAAAATGTGACTCCAGACCCACAACAAAATGGTTGACTCGTAACTGTCCCTTAGCAATTGCCCAATGCAGTTATCAACGGGCACTAAATGCTGGTCCTTCCAGTGACACCCTCATTCCACGAATGAAGAAATAATAGGGTATATTTCCCTTCCCACCCTCTGCAAGCATTGCAGCAATTCGTACTGGTTTTGTAACATCATTCAAGCCCTTGCCACTCTCTAACGCTCTCACCACCTCCAGCTCCTTCAACTCTCCCTGGTCCTGTCATCTCATTGAGCCCCGACAATGTTTCCTCTTGCAACTACACTCCTCTTGCAAGGAGCCCATCTGCAGTCCCTTTAACACCTACTTCCATATATGATGGCCCGTTGTCATTTGCTGAAACGCATTCCTTCACTTCAGAATTTTTTTTTTTTCTTTGTTTCTTTCTTTGGTTTTCTTTGAATCCGATACTTGGTTCCCTGAGTGAGAGAGAATGGGAATTTCTTGCTGAGGTTTTGTCTGTTCCAGTGGAATGTCCATTTGTTGAATGTTTTACACCGTTCCGTGATTATTTATTCACTCGGGATGTGGGTGTTTCAAGCCGGCCAGCACTTATTTGCCACCCAAGCTGCCTTTGAACTGAGTGCCTTGCTGGGCCTTTTCAGAGGGAGTTGGGTGTCAGGCATGTTGCTCTGTGTCTGAGGTCACATGTTGGCCAGACCAGGTGAGCAGAGCAGATGTCCTTCCGTGAAGGATATCGTGGAACCAGATGGGTATTTCAGACATTGTCATTAATTTATGGATTAATAGTCTAGTGAGAGGAACACACGGCCATTGCCTGTCCCACTCGAAGCTCGTGTATCCCTGAGTACTGATACCAGTGCACCATGAATCAAAACTCCTTCTTCCTGACCATTGGGTGATCCTGACACCTTCCTGGTGATATCAGCCAGTATCTCTTCAAACAGTAACTGTCACAGTGTGGATCTAATGATTGCCGCTACAATGAGATCCTGAGCCAGCAGAATTTTCCACTCCAGAGATGTGGCAGCAGAGGCCAAGGATGGAGATGGGGATTGTCCAGATGGCTGCGGTGCTCAGCCCTCTTCCACATCTGTAGTCCTCACTGCATCAGTCTAATTTCTCAGTCTGTTTATGCTTCTGTCTTTGGCAGCTACTGAAAGTTGCTGACTGAGCAGAATTCCTGACTCCAGTCTCGTCCATCACCATGTTGAAGTCAACTGGAAAATTCAAGCGACGACGGACAGGGAGATCTGGAGCATTCGTCAGATCCTGCAGTCAGGTAAGACGCTCAGTGAGCAGAGCAGAAGGCTTAAAACATTGACCCATGAGCTGCAGTGCAGAAGGGGGCGCACAGTGTAGAAAGACCCCAGACTCAATCACAACCCTGCTGATGTTGTAGGCTTGCTCACCGAGCCAGTAGCAGGTAGACCAACATATAGGCTAGCCAAAGAACGATAACGGAAACTGAAATACTTCATGGACAACACTATCCACCCAATACACTCTTCCCAAGAATTCCTCAACATCATCAAGGACACCAGAATAGAAGAGGAGCAGATGATGATATTCTTTGATATTACAGCACAATTTACATCCATAAACACTGACCGAGCCAAAGAGACAATGGCCACTCTGCTGGATGAACCAGGATGGCAGGCGCTCCAAACTAACAGAATCAACAAGGACAGCACCCTGAAAATGCTGGATATGTGTCTCACCTCCATATATTCAAACAAATCAATGGAACACCAATGGGATCCCCGATATCAGGACAACTTGCAGAAGTGGTATGCAAAGATGAGAATGGAGAACGCTCCCCACTATCTAACCCAAACTCTGGGTCCCCTGTGGTAGATGACACCTTGATGATCACATATAGAGGACCAGAAGAAACCCACTGACAGATGAACAACATCCTCACTAGAATAAAATTCATAAAAGAAGAGGACAATAACCCTTCCTCAGCTATGGTGGAATGTAAGAGCAACAGGGAAGTCCAGATCATTGTGTACAGAATGTGTACAGCCCATACGCACCAGATATTTTATCACACCAGCAACTATCCACCAATACCTGTAAACGGAGGTACATCAGGACATAATTCAAACGAGCCACAACACACTGCAGCAACCTGGAACTGCTCATAGCAGACGTGGAGCACTTATACGGAGTTTTTAAAGGAAATGGATACCCAAAAGGCACAATCCACTGTTACCCACAGGACAGACCACAACAATAAGGCACAATACAGCCAGACACACCAGTCATCCTACTGCAAATCAGAGACCTATCAGCGGTGACCACAAGACTATTCAGATCCTGAGGTATCAGGCTCGCCCACAAACCAACAACCACCTACGACTGCTCTTGACAAATGTCTGGGATCCCACACCCAAAACCAATACGAAATACCATGCAAGGACAGTGAGAAACATTATGCAGGCCAAACTGGAAGAAAACTGACAACAAGGATGCACAAATACCAACTATCCACCAAGAGACATGACCAGTTCTCACTGATTTCAGGACACACTGACAAAGAAGGACACCAATTTGACTGGGACAACACATCCACAATCGTACAAAGCAAACAGAGACATGCTAGGGAATTCCTGGAGGCCTGGTATTCCAACTGGAAATCCATCAACAAATAGATTGATCTGGACCCGATATACAAACCACCGGAAAACAAAACCGGAAGTGATGCCAACCACCCCAGCAAACCGAGGCACATAAATAACAAGTGGGACAGAACACCAGCCCTTCACTGGAGGCACACTGACAACGTTACCTAGCAGGGTGATGAAACATCTGCAATCAAACACACTGTCTCAGCGAGCAAGTCTAAAACATCATCCACAACCTGAGCTGCAAATCTTCTCAAAAACTTCACCACCCTACTTTCAGCTCTGTTTTACTGAACTTTCCAAGGACTGCATCGGAAGTCCATAATTCTCAATCCAGGCCTGTGCTGTCTTCGTGAGGATAAGAACAGCAGAGTTAAAAGCGGGCCTCTCTCAAGACAGTGGCATTGAACCCTGGGATGTTTCCGTTCCGTGTTCTCTCTCTAACAGTCAGTCATACAGCAAGTCTACAGATCCTTTGTTGCAACTCATCGTCATCAGTGCGTTGAATCCTTCTAACTGCTTGAACATTAGGTATCTCTGGCTCCTCCAGTCCTCGCTAAAATCCCTCTGTGTATTTAAAACCTCTGCCAATTCTGACTCCCCTTCCCATCTTTGCAAATTGCTCCAGTCTTGACAATGTGTCCAATCCTGGTATTGTCCTCCTCCTCAAGTCATTACAATAATTTTGACACTTGTCATCTTATCCACTACTTACAGTCCACCATGTCTCTGTGATATCCTCCAGCCCCGACTCACCTCCCCATCTGGACATACATCATCCTCATGCCCCTGCAACACATGATATCACTGTAACTTGCTCCAGTCCCAAGAACACTCCTGCCTCCCGTAACACAGCACCACATGACCTCTGACAATTGACCATTCCTACAGACCTCCCTATCTCTCTAAATTTCTCCAGTCTGATAGCTGTTCCTGCCTGTGTAAACTGCTCGAATATATTGCATTCTGAAGCCATTTTAATCCTCCTCATGTTTGCAACCTCGTTCAGTGTGCAATCTCTCCTATCGCTACAATGCTCCTCATTCTTCATCCTTCAGGCATTAATTAGCCTTCCTAACTCTTTAACCTCTTGAAGCCACTAAAATCATCCATGTACCTGTAAAATCCTCTTGATTGCCTTATCTAACTCCAGCCCCGACACCTCTCTCTCTTTCTCTAACGTCCTTCAGTCTGAAGATCCATGCGAACTGTCACCTCATCCAGTGTCTACAATACTTTGTATTACTAACTTCATCCAATTGCAAAAACCATCCTGAACTCTGTAACCTGCAACATGTGAATCCCTCCCTATCTCTGGAATTGGTTGCAGCCCCCATAGCCCTTCACATTACTGGAACCTTCTTTTGTTCTTGTAACCTTATCCCATTCCAAACCTCAACTTATCTGTATCCTCCTCCTGTTCCTATAACCCTTGTGAACTTCTAGATCTTGTCCAAACTCTGTAATGCTCTGTATGTTGCATCATCTTCCAAAGCTGTCAACTGTCTTTCTCTCTCAAACCTTATCTAGTTCCTGCTCATCGCCCTCTCTCTGTCAAGTCCCTCGGTCTCCAAAGTGCTACTTGCAAATGTAAACTTCTGCTGTCTAAACAAAGGGCCGTATGACTGTCACCTCCTTTTTGCCACTGAAATTCTCCGTGAATGTTACCTTCTCCATTCGTTATAGCATTCCCTTTCACAGTTACCTCCTCCAGCCCTGAGAACCATTCCTGTCTGTGTAAACTCATATTGCCTGTACAAACCTCTCTCGTACTGTAACCTCCACAGATCCTCTCTGTCAATTATGCCAATTGATCACAATCAGTGCCCCCCATCCTTAAAACACGAACCGTCTTTGTAACCTCTTCCCCACCCTACAACCCTCCCTTTGTCTGTAATCCCCTCTAGACCCTGTAATCCTTGCATTTCTTCCATTCAGGAGAAACCTCTCTGCCTTGATAACTTTTTTCATCCCCCGAACCCCTCGCTATTGATGTAACCATCCCCCATCACCACAAACTCACTATCACCATCACCTCTTGCAGCTCCTCCCTATCTCTGTACACCATCAAGTCTCTACTAACCTTGCTATCATGTCGTTTCATCACTACAACCCTCACAATCACAATAAACTCAACACACTCATCAGTGACAACACATTCCATCTTCCTCCACTCCTCCTTGTGCAAGTAATCTCCTGAGTCGTTCAAAACCTTTGTCTGTTATCTCTTTCAAAAACAAAGAAGATAATTACTTTTATTACCAAGAAAAGCTTCTACCATCCTCCCTGTCACAGTAACCTCCTCTAACCCCTACATACCTCTAGTTTTGTCACCTCTTTCAGCCTGTACACTTCTGTGTAACATTGTAATCTTCTCCAGGCTGAATGACTCTCCCTGTGTCTTTAACTTCGATAGTGCTCCACAGCTCTCTTTATCTCTGTAACTTCCTCCACTCACTCCAACACTCCCTATCATTGTAGATTGCTCCAGTCATGACAGTTTCCGTATGGGGAGAAAGCAGGAAGAGGGAACTGAGCTAAATGATCAGTCGTGATCTGATTGAAGAGTGGAGCAGGCCCATGGGGCTGAATAGCCTACATCTAACCTTTTTTCCTATGTTTCAGCGTAACACTGCCTCTCTCCATAACCACCTCTGGCTCCTACTATCCTCCCTATCTGTGTAACTTACACAGCCTCTTATCACTGGAACTTTGTTAGACTGCAGAATATTGCCTGTCTCTCAAACCTGCTCCAGTACCTGCAGTACTCATGGTCTGTTTCCTCCTGCAGCCCAATAGCCTTCCATGTTTTCTTTACCTTTAGCTGCTGGAATTCTCCCTATTGTGTAACATTATATCCTCCAGTGTCCCGACCTCCGTGTGCTCCTCCAATCCCTGTAGCCACCCCTGCCTCTGTGACCTTGTCCCACACCCTCATACTTCTGACAACATTGAAACTTTCCCTATCTCTGTTACCGTTTCCTGCTCCTTTAAACCTGTCTGTATGATGCTGTGTAGCTCATCAGCCCACCCTGTGTATGCAATCTGAACCAGCCTCTGTTGCCCTCCTTTATATCTGTAAACTCCTCATTTTCCTGCAAACGTCTATCTCCAGTAAATTCCTCCAGCCCCTGTCTCACTCCCCATCTGTCAGGCCTCCTCCAGTCCCTGCAGACTCTGTAGCCCACAGTCTTTCTAACCTCCTTCAGGCCCAATAAATCTCCCTACACTCTGTACACTTTTTGTAGCCGTTGCAAGTTCCATTTCGCTGTTTGCTCCTCCCCTGCCTAGAGCCCTGCCATTCTTTGTAAACCAGCATCTCAAACACTGTCTCTTTGTGTAATGCTGCAATGTGTTCCCTATTACTGTAGCTTAAAAATGCCCCCCTCTCTGTAGATAGCTCTTCCACCCCTGTCAATGCAAATTTCACCCACCCCTACAACCCTCCGTGTCTCAGGAACCTATCCAGTTTGTTCAATGCTACTTTATCTGTATAACTGTCTCCAGCCCCTATTGCTGTTTCTGTCTCTTTGAAGACACTTTTGGACTCCAGCCTTCCCATCTATCTAAATTCCAGAAGCTAAGTATTGCTTCATCTGTACATTTCTTCAGTCGCTATAAGCGTCCATTTCTGTTTTGGATCCTATTTTCTGTGTACAATGCACCATTCCATAAAACATTCCCTGTTAGTGTAAAGCACCGCCATCCTATAAGCATCCTTATCCCTGCAAACTGCTCCAGCCCTCCTAACTTCCCTCCCTCTATGAACTCATGCAGCCCCTACATCTCTTTGTCTTGATGTGACCTCCTCTTAGTTCTAAGGTCCTGTCTACCTATGACATCTCGTCCACTTAGCACAGCCTTCCCAAACTTGACATGTATTGACGTCTGTGTAGTCTCCTCTACTCCTGACAACCATTTCTATTTATATTACTGCATTCAGATCACATGCTTTTTAGCTCCCTGAAACCCCTTCCTGTGATTGCAACCCTCCGTATTTATGTAAAATTCTCATGTGCACAAAATCATCCCGATCTCAATCACCTCCATTTACCTCTGGTGCTGTTCTGGGGATGTTTCAGAGATAGGAAGGTTATAGAACCTGGACATGTTCCAGAGAAAGGGACATTTGCAGACATGGGAGAATAGTGCAAATGTAGGAAAAGGTGGGATCCTGCAGAATGTTAGAGATCGGGGAATGTATATTACCTGTAGGACGGTACCGAGGTAGAAAGGGTGTGGAGTGAGAAGGAGGTTACTTTTTGTATCATGGATTTTCCTGATTGCATCATGAAATTGTAAAACAAAATAGTTTGTATCTGCAAATGCAATTGTGAGATCTTGCTGAGCTGATATTGAGGCTCATTACTTGAATGTCTGAGCACTGCCTCAGATTCCCAGGCTGGGAGATGTGAGCTCTGATGTGAATCTGTTTGCCCAGTCTGTCTGTGTATCTGACACTCATCTGCTACAGCTCTGGTCAGAAAGCACTCTCCATGCATCAGGTGATACCCACATCTACATGACTGGTCAGAACTCCCCTCATCAACGCATTCATTTGGACTTTTTTTGATGTTACTTTGAAGTAGCAGTTTTGTGAGCTACAAGAATTGTTCTCCAATGGGACAGAATGAAAAATGTAGTCTAAAGTTTTGGCAAAGATCAATAGCTCGGGTTGTGGATAAGACTGTTGACTTGCTCACTGAGCTGGCTTATATTTGTTCAGGAGTTTTGTCACCGTGCCTGGAGACAGCCTTTGAAGCAATGTTATTCTACTGTGCTGGGAATTTATGCTGTCCAGTCCATTATGGTGAGTACTGTCATTTCCAGTTTTGATCTGTATGGGTTTGTAAATAGGGTCCAATTCTATAAATTTGTTGATTTGAAGTATGGATGGAGAATCATGCCTCCGGGAATTTCCATGCATGCCTGTGTTTGACGTGGGCTACTGTGGCCACTTAGCCTCAGTTAAATTGACGGCCTTCATTGTCTGAATGCACAGATATTAAGGAGAATTCATTGTGCCATTTTGCTGCTAGCTGATGTTCACATATTCTGATGGCTAATTTCCTTTGTCTGTCCAATGCCATGTTTTCTGGTAGTTGTGGCATGGTATTACGTTTTCGAATAGACAACAAGACTGGATGTAAGTTTGCTCACTGAGCTGGAAGGTTCATTTTCACACGTTTCGTCGCTTTTTTTGAATTTAAAAAAATATACTTTATTCATAAGATGCACAAAATAAAACATATTTATACACCTACCCAGTCATGTAAGCCGCTCCGGATTACCTAGGGGGTACGTACACCAACTAAAGGAAAAAAACAAAACAAAGAAGACAAAAAAAGCAAAGAAAATACCCCGGCAGTCGTCTCCCCGCACAGTCCGCATTGGGACCCTGACCAGTTGGGGAAGGCGCCAGCTGGGCCCAGTGACCAGATAGGGTCCAAGATAATAAAATGTGAGGCTGGATGAACACAGCAGGCCGAGCAGCATCTCAGGAACACAAAAGCTGACGTTTCGGGCCTAGACCCTTCTAGGGGGGGGGTCTAGGCCCGAAACGTCAGCTTTTGTGTTCCTGAGATGCTGCTCGGCCTGCTGTGTTCATCCAGCCTCACATTTTATTATCTTGGATTCTCCAGCATCTGCAGTTCCCATTATCTCTGATACCAGATAGGGCCTTTTTTTTTCTATTCTGGACAAGGGGTTTCATACAGTGGTCTTTCCCCACCGCACCTTGGCGGCGGCTGCCCCAAGCTTTAGTGCGTCTCTTAGCACGTAGTCCTGGACCTTGGAGTGCGCCACTTTGCAAAACGCGGTCGGGGTCAGTTCTTTCAGCTGGCAGACCAGAAAGTTGTGGGCAGACCAAACAGCGTCTTTCACCGTATTGATGGTCCTCCAGGCGCGGTTGATGTTGGTCTCGGTGTGCCTCACGGGAAACAGCCTGTGGAGCACGGAGTCACGCGTCACGGAGCTGCTCGGGACAAACCTTGTCAAATATTACTGCATCCACCTCCAGACCTCCTGTGCAGAGGCACACTCCAGAAGGAGGTGATCAACAGTCTCGTCAACCCCGCAGCCACCTCGAGGGCAGCGTGCGGTGGCGCAGAGATTCCGGGCATGCATAAAGGATCTCCCTGGCAGAACCCCTCTCACTGCCAGCCAAGCAATGTCCTTATGTTTGTTTGAAAGTTCTGGCGATGAGGCATTCTGCCAAACGACTTCGGCCGTCTGCATGTGGAACCACACGACGGGATCCACCCTCTCCTTTTCCCGAAGGGTTTCGAGGTTACTATGTGCTGACCACTGCCTGACGGCCTTGTGGTCAAAGGTGTTTCCCTTCAAAAATTTCTCCACGAAGGACAGGTGGTACGGGACGGTCCAACTACTTGGAGCGTTCTGCGGCAACGAGGCCAAGCCCATCCTTCGCAACACCGAGTACAGGTAGAGCCTCAGTAAGTAGTGCCACTTGGTGTTTGCGTCCTGAGGATCTACGCACAGCTTGATGCAGCCGCACACACAGATAGCCATCAGGGCGAGGGTGGCATTCGGTACGCCCTTTCTCCCATTTTCTAGGACTTTGCACATGGTGTCCCTGTGGACCCGGTCAATCCTCGACCCCCAAATGAAGTGGAAGATGGCCCGGGTGACTGCAGCGGTGCAGGTCCAGGGAATAGGCCAGGCCTGCGCCACATACAACAGTACCGAAAGCCCCTCGCACCTGACAACCAGGTTCTTACCCGTGATGCAGAGGGACCGGAGCGTCCAACTGCCCAGCTTCTGCTTCAGTTTGGTGATACGCTCCTCCCAAGTCTTAGTGCACGCCCCAGCTCCACCGAACCAAACATCCAGCACCTTCAGGTAGTCTGTCCTGACGGTGAGGGGGATGAAGTTCCCAAAGAACATGGCCTCGCTCTTACCCCTATTGACTTGGGCACCCAAAGCCAGTTCAAACTGGCCACAGATGTCCAACAGCCTACTCACCGACCGACGATTGGTGCAGAAGCCGGCAACATCGTCCATGTACAGGGAGGTCCTGACCTGAAGGCCTCCGCTGCCTGGGATAGTCACGAACTTCAGGCTCACGTCCTTCTTGATGGATGCGGCGATGGGCTCCACACAGCACACAAACAAGGCAGGAGAGAGGGGGCAGCCCTGCCTGACTCCAGATCTGACGGGAAAACTGTCCGATTCCCACCTGTTCATCGAGACTGCGCTAACAATGTTGGTGTAGAGCAGCCGGATCCTGTTGTGGATACCCTCCCCGAACCCCAATTTGGCGAGGACGTCCCTCATGTAAGCATGAGAGACCCCGTCAAAGGCCTTCTCCTGGTCCAGGTTGACGAGGCAGGTGTCCACCCGCCTGTCCTGCATGTAGGCGATCGTATCCCTGATGAGCGTGAGGCTCCCAGCGAGCTTCCTGCCTGGCACAGCACAGGTTTGGTCAGGGGCAATCAGCGACTCCAGGACAGACCTGCCCTGGTTGGCTATGACCTTGGCCATGATTTTGTCGTCCACGTTCAATAGTGAAATGGGACGCCAATTCTTAATTTCTTCCCTCTTCCCCCTTCCCCTTGTAAATGAGGGTGATGATGCCCTTCCTCATGGACTTGCACATTTCCCCTGCCCGAAGCACTCTGTCGTACACCTCCAGCAGTTCCTGACCGACTAGGTCCCACAGAGCGGAATACAGCTCAACCGGTAAGCCTTCGCTCCTGGGAGTCTTATTCCTCTCAACGGACTTGAGTGCTCTGGTCAGCTCGTTCAGGGATATTGGCCGGCCCAGCCACTCCCTCGTGCCATCGTCTAAGACCTCCGTGATAGACGACAGGAACGACTCGGAGGCCATGCTGTCCGTGGGCTTCGTGTTGTACAGTCCGGCATAGAAGAATCTGCTGATCCTCAAAATGTGGGGCCGAGACGACATCACCGAGCCGTCGTCCTCCTTCAGCCGGCTAAGCACAGAGCTCTCTTTGTGCACCTTCTGAAAGAAGAAACGCGAACACGTCTCAGCCTGCTCCACGGAGTGGACCCTGGACCGCAAGATAATCTTGGAGGCCTCTGCGGCGAAGAGCGAGGCTTGCTGGCCCCTCACCTCGCGGAGGTCCTCTGTGAAATCGACCCCCATTGACTGCAGGAGGAGCAGGTTCTGCATCCTTTTCTGGAGCCATGACAGATTTCCCCACCTCTCTCTCGCCTTCCGAACGCCCTTGAGGACAAAGAACCTCTTGATGTTCTCCTTCACCGTCTCCCACCAGTCGCCCAGAGACTCGGAGGGGTTTCACAGTTCTCCAACCAGCGTACTCCCTCTTAAGCTCCTTGAAGTTCTCTGTGGTCAACAGAGTCGTGTTGAGGTTCCACGTCCCCTTGCCGGCCTGCTGGTCGTCCTGTAAGTGACAGTCGGCCAGCAGGAGGCAGTGGTCAGAGAAGAACACCGGCTCGACGCCGGTGGACCTGACTGAGAGCGCCCGCGACACAAACAGGATGTCTATCCTTGAGCTGATAGACCCGTCTGGCCGCGACCAGGTGCATCTCCACTGCACTCCGTCTGCACGGGTGCTGAAGACATTGATCAGCTTGGCGTCCTTCACCGTGCCCACCAGGAATCTGGATGTGACGTCTGGTTGACTTCCCCCCCACCTACTGTCCCCATGCCGGATGTTCCATCTGCATCGATGATGCAGTTGAAGTCTCCGCCTAGGATGACCGGCCTGGACGTAGCCAGCAGGGGTGGAAGCCGCTGCAGGACGGCCAACCGCTCACTCCGCTGGGGTGTACACCTTGATCAGCCTCAGGGGAGCGTTCCTGTAGGTGACATCAGCCACTAGGAGGCACCCCCGCCACCACCTCCTGAACTTGAGAGATGATGAGTTTGTGCCCCCGCAGCAGAATAGCCAGGCCCAAGGAGCAACAGTCGCTTCCCCCCCCCCCCCCCCCCCCCCCCCCCCCCGACCAGATCAAAGGCCCACAGGTCCAGGCACCCGACCACTTCCTGTACCTGCTGAGCTGCGGTATCCCGTACTCCTGCAGAAACAGGAGGTCTGCCTTGACGGTGGTCAGGTAGGCTGACGTGGACACACATCTTGAGGTGGACTTGACCCTGCGCACATTAATGCTCACAACTCGTACCCGCAGTGACCGCAGTACCCTCCCCGATTCCAAGGTCCAGCCCCTCCATCTGTCCCTTCATGCCCATTGCCCGGGCTAACTGCTGGACGCTCTCCGGGTTCAGGAAACCGTCCGTGCTGCCTTCCGGGTGGCATCCCCCCGTCGGGGGTATGGAGTCAGGAGAGTCCAGCTCTGGGTCAGGCTGGGGACACACTGCTTCCTGCTTCCCGCCTGAAGGTTCAGGGGGGCCTCCAGGGCCAAAGCAGCGCGTGGCTGGGTGTCGGTGGGAGTCTCAGGGCGCCTCCCATCACCTGGAAGCGGTGTGCTGCTTTCCTTCTCCCTTGAGATCTTTAGCTTCTGCTTTGGGCGGGCCCCCTCCGAATCTTTCCCCCCCCTGTAGCTGCCTCTTCCTGCCTGATGGCTGCGGTGCCGGGGCCCACCAGCACACCTTCCTCCTCGCTTTCCGGACCGTCGTCCACTCCCTTGGGTCACCTGTCGCCTCCTCCATCGACTCTGGGTTGTCCGGGGGGAGCGGAGCCTGCAGAGGCGCTTTGCTGGCCTCGGGTCCATCCTGTGGGGCTGGGCCCGCCTGCACGACCTGGCTGTCCTGCACACTAGCGGGGTCCTTGCAGGGGCCTGGTGCCTTCCCCTCCTCCGGGGGGGCTCGCCCCGCATTGCCCCTGCTGGCGACCTGGGCATAGGTATTCCCCTGATGCGGGCATGCCCTATAGATGTGGCCCGCTTCCCCGCAAAGGTTGCAGCTTTTTTCTTGTGGGCAATCGTTTGCCAAGTGTCCCTCCTCCCTGCAGATGGTGGCTTTGCAGTCGGCCGCCACGTGACCTGACCTACCAAAGGCCTGGCACACTTTAGGTTGCCCTGCGTAGGTCAGGTAGCCTTTGCTCCCACCGATCGCGACGCTGGATGGTGGGTGTATGATGTTCCCGGCCACGTCCTTCCTCAGCGTCACCTTGACCTGCCTCTTACTGGTCCAGATCCCGAAGGGTCCATGATGTTGGTTCTTTCCCCTTCCACCTTCACGTACCTTCCGAGGAAGGTCAGGAGATCAACTGCTGGCACATGCGGGTTGTACATGTGTACAGTCAGCATACGGCTCCTCTGCACTGACATCACGAACAGCGGGACAGTGGTCAGTACTGAGAGGGGCCCTTACCTCCTTTCTGCTTGAAAAACTCCAGGAAGCGCTCGCAAAGCTTGGCACTCCTGAAGGTTACATCATATAAACCTCCTCCAGGGAAATACTGCAGGCAGTAAATGTCCACAGCAGTGAACCCACAACAGTCCAACAGGACCCTTTTCATGAAGAAGTTGCAGTCCACAGGTGCACCTTCATCCACCTTCTTCACGGAAACACGGATTGTGTTCTGGACCCCCTGACCCAGGGCACGAGCACTCGTCGCAGCCATCGTTGCAGGTTGGCTGCTCCCCTGACCCAGCGCTAGGCTGAATCCAGCATTAAGATCCACCGGTTGCAAGGGTGCACAGCCAACCCGACGTCTTCCTTCCACCTCCAACACGGTCACACTGTCCTCCTCTCGGTCCACAAAAGAATGGGTCTTTATTTTTACCGGATGTAAGCTGGTTCACTGAGCTGGAAGGTTTGTTCCCAGACGTTTTGTCGCCATTCTAGTTAACATGATCAGTGGGCCTCGGGTGAAGCCCTGGTGTCATGTCCCGCTTTCTATTTATATGTTCAGGTTTCCTTGGGTTGGTGATGTCATTTCCTGTGTTTTTTCTCAGGGGATGGTAGACTGATTTGGAGCCAATGTGTTTGTTTGATGGAATTTATTCCGGTTGGAATGCCATGCTTCTAGGAATTCTCGTGCATGTCTCTGTTGGGCTTGTCTTGGGATGGATGTGTCGTCCCAATCAAAGTGGTGTCCTTCCTCATCTGTGTGTAAGGATACGAGTGATAGTGGGTCATGTCGTTTTGTGGCTAGTTGATGTTCATGTATCCTGGTGGCTAGCTTTCTGCCTGTTTGTCCAATGTAGTGTTTGTCACAGTTCTTGCAAGAAAAAACCTGGCCAAAGAAACACTGACTGCAGTATTATGAGAAGAACAGAAGACACATACACCAGACACCACCAACCTCATCAGCAAGGACAACATCATCAAGCTAGTGGACCTATGCCTCACCACCCACTTCACTTTCACTAATAAAACCTACAGACAAACCAACGGTACACCCATGGGATCTCCGATATCAGGGTTCTTAGCAGAGGCAGTAATGCAGAGACTCGAACAAACAGCTCTGCCAACCATCCAACCCAAACTTTGGGTCTGCTACGTGGATGACACCTTTGTCATCACGAAACAAAACAAATCAGAGGAAACCTTCAAGACCATCAATAATACCCTTTACTGGCATAACATTCACAAAAGAGGAGGAAAACAACAACAAACTGCCATTCCTAGGTGTCACAGTAGAGCGAACAGTCAATGGGGAACTTCAAACCAGCGTCTACAGGAAAACAACACATACGGACCAAATACTGAACTACAGGAGCAACCATCCCAACACCCACAAACGAAGCTGCATTAGAACATTATTCCAACGAGCCACTGCACACTGTGCAGCACAGAGGAACTACGAAGAGCAGAAGAAAATCACCTATACAGCGTATTCAAAAAGAATGGGTACCCTATGAACACCGTCCGCCGATTTCTCAGCAACAAACCCAAACAAACAGACAAAACAGGCTCAGAAACCATAACCACGCTCCCCTACATTAAAGACATTTCTGAAATGACTGCCAGACTACTCGGACCTCTTGGCATCAGGGTAGCCCACAAACCCACCAACACACTAAAACAGCAACTAATGAACTTAAAAGACCCTAGACAGACAACGAGCAAAACGAATGTCATTTACAAAATACCTTGCAAGAACTGTGACAAGCACTACATTGGACAAATGGGCAAAACGCTAGCCACCAGGATACATGCTGCAAAAAGAAAATCGGAGATGGCAAAACCGATCTGCAGCGAAAGTGATCACACATGAAAACGCAAAAGCAGATCACTAAGCAAAGACACAATCTTTTCGGTCGCTTTCCCTGGTGGACTAGTGGTTAGCATTTGGCACTTTCGCCGCTGCGGCCTGAGACCAATTTCCCCGTAAGGGAATGGAAGCTCTGTAGTACTACTCTATGTTGGTGATAGCGCTTCTGACTGATTTTTCAGGAGCTGACACCCGATCTGTTTTGTCCCAAAAGTTATCATTTAAGATAAAACAAATCTGACAATCTGACACAAAAACAGTAACCCAAAGAGAAACTCAGCAAGCATGGTAATATCTGCAGAGGGAAACATTTCGGATCCACTGACCATTCGTCACTGCCAGGTTATCTGTGTTTCTATAGTAATATGCTGGGAGACATTGTTAACTTTATCTTTTGAATCATTTATTTATCAAAATCACACTTGCTCCTTAGCTTACCAGCATTAACTTTTGAACTTTAAAGGGACTTGAACAGCACTATTGCTCCTTCTGTTGCCCTGAGGTAATGAGATCCTCTGTTTTTTTTTCTTTTCTGTCAGCAGCCATGTGAAGTGGAGAATTGGTCCTTCCAGTGTCTACCACAGTAAGCTTCTACTTATCTCTCTTTGTCTCTGTGTATCCACCTGGCCGTCTTTCACATTATCTAACAGCCCATCTGTATATACCCCTCATTTCCTGTTTATGCTCTGTGTAAAGTCTGACATTCGGAGACACTCTGAGAATGGGATGTTTTGTACTGGACTTACATTCCTCAGATAATGTGTCTTTTGTTATGGCTGAGGTAAGGAGACATTTCTTGTCTCAAAAGATTATGAATCTCCAGAATTTAAATTGGAATTCCTAATCCACCAGGAAAAAAAACAATGTCACAATTATAGGATTATAGCGATTGTCTTTACTGTTGGTGTAAAATGTTTGATTGATGACACCAGAGAATGAGAGGGATTGGCTTGTGGTCTCTGTGCTAAGACCACCACATTCCTGGTAAGGGTGCAGTTTATCCTGCCTCACCTCGTTACTCCTGCCAAACGGGGAATGAAGGGATGAGAATACAAGTAAAGGTGAAGCAGAAGTGCTTGTGGAAGAGCAGAAAGGAACTTTATGATGAATCCAGCAGTAAAAGAGACCCTGAAGCAGACTCGTGATGTCAAATGTGTTTTCTTTGCCAGTAAAACTCACCGTCACTGCTTCAATTCAATGGTCCCTGCTTTGTGAGGCGGTATCTTTGCTGGTTGTTCACACTGTGAATGTTACCATTGCTGCTCATGTTCATGCTAACTCCACAACTCTAATGCATGTAAGCATCACACATAAACTGGAGATTGGAGCTGAAAACCGAGAGACCTCCAGCTGTGCAACAAGACTAGCTCCCTGCATTAGGAGCTTCGGCAAAGCTTCATGCCAATAGCTTCGGTTTTGCAAATAGCCAGTGCATTCAGTTATTGAGAGAAAGATTGGCGTTTCAAGGCTACCCAAGAGCCCAGCTTCTTTTATTTTGTTACCCTGTGATGTTGCCGGTGATACAGAAGATCGTCAATCGGGATTATGCCTTCAGGAGATAGCTTCGAAACTTTGTCAGCTCCACTATTTTCTAGTCAGACCTCCAGACATCCAGGTTTCAAAGCAGTTATTCTCAACATTGTGATCCGACAATAAACCAACTATGTACCTGCATTTAGTTAATTGAAGTTTATGAAGAGATTGGAATCAAACAAACCCATCAACGATCGTGTCTTCCCCAGCTCCACGCTCAGTGAGACAGGGACAAGCAGCAGGATTTTGTCATCACACTGTCCATGGCCACTGCATCTTCAATCAGCTGCTTGCTGCACATCCCTGGCAGGCAAGATCCTACAACCAGGGCCAATCTTCTCCATCCACCAAGCACAAGATCAAGAAAAAAACAGGAAGATTTCTCCCGCTCAGTAAATCCCAGAGCACCATTGACACAATCTCCGCGTGAGTGGAATTTTCTCTTAGCTCCACTTGGGAAAACGTAACTGACACTCCGTATGAACGTCTCTTCTCCTGTGAAAAATGACATTTCACAAGGTATGCAGCAGATTCTTCTTGATCTTTGAATAGTTTTTAACTGAAGTGTGAAAATCCAGCCCCCAAATGCGAAGCTACAGAAGTTGCTGATGTACTGATCAAACAAAGTGCTGAAAGTATTAAGTGAGACTGGGCAGACAGACACACATCTCACACAATCTGTAACAGAAATCACTGGGTTTATTGCAGCAGATTCACCATCCCAGAGTGACTGACAGTCACATGGGCAGCTAAAGGATGAGGGCACCGACATTAAAATATGAATTTTGAATGTTAAATGAAAATGGGTTATTATGGTCTGAAGGAGTAACAGCTGAAAAGTGGAAGATGTAAATGATATTATTTGTGATTGAGCAGAATAAACTGGGAACTTGTGATTTTCGAGGTGGATCATCTTTGGCACATTGAAATGAGGTTGCAGGGGCTTTGGTGTGAAAAGGGAAAATAAGGATTTTAGATAAATAACAAGACAACCAAGTCAAGCCTGGCTAGCTCAGTTGGTAGAGCGTGAGACTCTTAATCTCAGCATCGTGGGTTCGAGCCCCACGCTGGGCGTCGTAGCTTCTTACTGCTTTGCTTTCTGTGATGAAGCATAGCTTTCCAACGTTATCAGTGAAACGAGCAGCTGCAGCTATGCTGAAAACATGACTGCACTTCTGCTGTGAAAATCCTGGTTTCCAGTTTTGCAGTGAAATTTGATTCCACTTCCCTGGAAATCGCAGAGATCGTTTTGGACATGCAGCCGCTTGTGTAATAAATGACAGGACTTGCAAAGGCACTAACGCAACTCCAACCCTGCACCAATAAGATTGTTCAAAGTCACAAACTGAGAATGGTCACGTCCTGGGCAGCTCCATGTTAAATGGAGCTGAAACAGAACGAACTAACTCTGGGGATACCACGGAAAACATCGATGACGTCTACTTGAACTCAATGGCTATCCTCCTCGCCCATTTTCTTGGCTGCTCGATAGCGCCCTGCTACAATATTAATTTCACACCAAATGCTGATAGTTCTTCAATCAAAACAAATACCAACAGAAAGCTTCGGTCCCTCTCCATTGTGGGTAAGAACCTGGTTGTCAGGTGCAAGGGGCTTTTGGTACTGTTGTATGTGGCGCAGACCTGGCCTATTCCCTGGACCTGCGCCACTGCGGTCACCCGGTCCATCTTCCACTTCATTTGGGGATCGAAAATGGACCGGGTCCGCAGGGACACCATGTACAAAGACCTGGAAAATGGGGGAAAGGATGTACCGAACGCCACCCTCGCCCTGATGGCTACCTTTGTGTGTGGCTGCATCAAGCTCTGGGTAAATCCTCAGTACGCAAACACCAAGTGTCATTACTTACTGAGGTTCTACCTGTCCCCGGTGTTGCGAAGGATGGGCCTGGCCTTGTTGCCGTGGAACGCTCCGAGTAATTGGACCGTCGCATACCACCTGTCCTTCGTGGAGAAGTTTATGAAAGGAGACACCTTTTGACCACAAGGCTGTCAGGTAGTGGTCAGCACGTAGTATCCTCGAGACCCTTCGGGAAAAGGAGAGGGTGGATCCCGTCGTGTGGTTCCCCTCGCAGACTCCCAAAATCGTTTGGCAGAATGCCTCATCCCCAGAACTTTCAAACAAGCACAAGGACATTACTTGGCTGGCAGTGAGAGGGGCTCTTCCAGTGAGATCCTTTATGCACACCTGGAATCTCTGCGCCACCCCACGCTGCCCTTGAGGCGGATGTTGGGGTGATGAGACTGTCAATCACCTCCTTCTCCCTGCTCTACGGGCTGTTCCTGGGACGCACACCTAGACCAAAATCAACTGCGCCTGGAGGACCATCAATGCGGTGAAAGATGCTCTTTGGTCTGCCCGCAACTTGCTGGTCTGCCAGCTGAAAGAACTGACCCCGACCGAGTGTTGCAGACTGGCCCACTCCAAGGTCCAGGACTACGTGCTGATAACGCGCTAAAGCTTGGGGCAGCCGCCGCCAAGGCGCGTTGGGGAAAGACCACCAAATGAAACCCCTCGTCCAGAATGGAAAAAAAGGGACCTATCTGGTAACTGGGCCCAGCTGGCGCCTTCCCCAACTGGTCAGGGGGCTAACGGGGACTCTGTGGGGAGACGACTGCCGGGGTATTTTCTTTGCCTTGTATTTTTTTCTTTGTTTTGTTTTTGCCTTTCGTTGGTGTCCGTACCCCCTGGGTAACCAGGAGCAGCTTGCATGACTGGGTCGGTGTATAAATGTTTTATTTTTTGTACTTTCTATGAATAAAGTATATTTTTTTCAAATAAAAACAAGTGATGAAACGTCTGAAAATGAACCTTACAGCTCAGTGAGCAAACTTGCATCCTCGATATTAGTTCTGGTGAAATGGAGTTTCGGTACAGTTTAGAAACAGCAAGGGACTGAAATTGACCGTGGTCCGTGTACATACACCCCAGTCAACTATCGTGGTAATTTTAGCAGAAGGCACTAAACAGGAAATTGAAGACACCAGGAGAAAGGGGGAGCTCTAATTATGATGAATGGCCATTGACTTCAAGAGTCAGGTGACTTCAGTCTGCATAAAGATTGGGCAAAGCGAATCAGTTATCATTCCATACAGGAGGAATTTCTGACGTACTTTTTAAATTCATTCACGGGATGAGGGCATCACTGGCTAGGCTAACATTTATTACCCATTCCTAAATGACCAGAGAGCAGGGAAGAGTCAAACGCATTGCTGTGGGTCTGGAGTTACATGTAAGCAAGGAAGGCAGTTCACTTCCCTTAACTGATAACGGTTCGTATTGAATTTAAATTCCGCCGTCTGCTGCAACGGGATTCAAACACAAGCTCCCAAAATACTATCTGGGTTTCTGGATTAAGTGTCCAATGATGACGACCTCAGGCCATTCTCTTCCCCAATGAAGTGTGTGCTGTGCGGGTTTCTGGATCAACACTTTGAGGAACCAACAAGCAAAACTGAAGTTTGAGGTGGGAAGACTGTGCTCATGCCCCCTCGGGGAAGTGAACCTCATTTTCACCCACAGAAGGAAAGAAACAAGGACGCCTTCCACCGAGAGTGCCAGAGGCTTTCGGAGAGAGCAATCCCCAGAAAGCAGAACTTTACTCACTTGGCTCTATTGTCCCATTCCAGACTCCAAAACTAGAACCTGTTTACAGCAACAAATGGAAGTATTTGACGGATGCCCTGGGTTTGTGCTCCTCCCCCATTGCTCACCTACAGTTTTCCTGCTTCACCTTGTACTTCCAGCCAAACATCACTGATGCCAGCTGCTTCCTGCCATTCCAAATGCTGCTCCTCAAGTGGAAGGACAAACAGCAATGTGGAAATTCACACATATTTCCGGCCTGTGGAGGAAATGATACTGTTATAATTTCAGATAATTTTTAAAGGGCTCTTTTTGACCTTTGAAGCAGGGTGTGTACAAACACTATCACAGGCTCGAACTCACAACCACTTGTTTCTGAGACCAGTGCTCTGACCACTGAGCTGTGGAGCCAGGCACAAGGCATGGAAAGAGGGTCTCATGTATTGGAAATAACAAAAGAATAGATAACTGGAGACTATTATATATCAAGACGTAACAAAACCGAAACAGAGCAGAGGGGCATCATGTGCAGAAGGTTGGGAGAATGCAAGGCCGAATCAGACAGTGTCCTGAGTGCCATAAACTGATCTTTCCTGCTGGTCCAGTGATTACGATTCAGTGCCTTCACTGTCGTAGCCTGTTCATGGTTATCATTTAAAGTAATAAATCTGAAATATTGACTGATCTTGAGAAGCAGAATTATGTCATTGATCAGTCAAAATCAATTCACTCCATGTTACAGTTCCACAGCAGCAATGCCAGCTGAAACTGCCTGGCGTGCAATCAGTTTAAAACAAGAATAGAGGGGAGGTCAGGAAAAGTGAAGGGCAATGGTAGTTTGTGAGAGTTGGCTGGAGGCCAAGTGGAGTCAGGTTCAATGTGGGTGCTGAAGACCAGTCTTCACTGTTACCCTGTTATACAGATCACATTGGATCAATCACACAAGGACCCTCCTTTGTGTGTTGTCCTTTGCACATCACAACTCGGGTCAGTGCCTTGAGGGGCTCGGATACTTTTAATTTGGCAACTAACTCAGGTCAGTTTTGCACAAACTAAGCTGTGTCGGGACACTATTTAAACGGACCACCACTCATTGCAATGACCCAGAACTATGCAGAAAGAGGAAGAACACCAATACAAAATCTTCGCTTTGAATGGATATCCCTGCAATTTCATCCGCAGGTGCTGACTAAACAGCAACACGAAGAGGACACATTATGCCCTAACACACTGGACACACTGCCATACATCAAGAACATATCAGAACTGACTGACAACTCCTATGAGCACTAGGAGTTACGGTAGCACACAAGCCCAAAGCCATGCTACGACAAACATTCTCAAGGATTAAAGACACCATACCCACGACATGCAGAACTGACATTGTTTACAAAATACCGCGCAACGATTACCACGAACATTATATCAGACAGACAGGAAGGAAACTAGCCATCAGTGTACATGAACATCAGCTGGCAGCAAAATGACATGACAAACTTTCCCTAATATCAGTACACCCGGATAATGAAGGCCATCAGTTTAACTGGGACAACATAACCATAGTAGTGCAAACCAAACACAGACACACATGGGAATTCCTAGAGGCATGGTTCTCAATCCATAATGCAGTCAGCAAACATATAGAATTGGACCCCATATGTTACCCATACAGAAGAGAATGCACAATGACAGAAGTCGCCGGAACGGACCAGGCAGTATAAATTCCAAGTGGAGGAGGACAACATCACTTCATCGGAAGTCTCACCCATGACGTTACTTCGCATTGTGACGAAAAGTCTAAATGAAAACAAGCTCACAACTTTACTTGTTAACTTTACTGTTTTATGTGTGGCTCAAAGTCAGTCTTTGTGATATTATACACACACTGTTCTACCTGCTTATCCCGCTGTACACAAGGTTTCCCAACAAAAGGCAGCTTTATGTGGAACATAAGCAGTTTCTCCTGACAATGGGCACCATTGCCATGAGCTGGGATATGAAATAGACTGTGAGCTGAAGTAGCCCCACACTCATGTTACTCATTTACCTTTCAATTTCAATTTTCAATTTCCAACACCCAGCGATCCATTCACTTCAGCTGCTGGGAACCTGACAAGAACAGCGTTGGGCAGACATTCCTCTTCGGGAGATTCTGTCAATTTGCAAGGGTAGAAAAGCTGTCAACTTTACTCGAGTGAGACAGGATACAATATTCCAATCCAAATTCCGACGCAGTATCAATGACACCACTGGCTCCACATGTCTTGCTGCAGCTTTCATCCCGTAGATTGTGATGTAATCAGGGATACTGGCAGAAAAACCATTTGCAAGGTGAATATCCAATAAAATAATCACCGTCACTGCTGCACTTCAATGTTCTCCCCTTTGTGAAGCAGTGAATGTCACTGGCAAACGAAACACATTAGCCCTCACATGCCTGCTTCACTATCACCTGTTTCTTTGCCACCTGTTTCTCTGCTGGAACTTGCCATTGTTTTATTCACAGTCATTGCAAAATTCTGCCTCACATATCTTTTTTTATTACATAATCTCCTCGCAACTTAAAAACATCCCCCAGTCTTGAAATCTCCCACCCTTGGGAAATGATGACCATAATTCATATTATCTACATGTCTCATTATTTTATGAACTTCTAACAGGCCGCCTCTCAACCTCTTAAGCACCAGCGAGAAAAGTCAAAGTCTATCCAACCTTTCTTTATAAATCAAACCTTCCATACCAGGCAATATCCTGGTAAACCTCTTCTTAACACTCGCCAGCTTCATAATATGCCTCCTGTAATTGTGCGACAGAAACCGCGCACTGTATTCCAGAAGAGGTCTCATCAACATCCTGTGCAACCTCAATATGACTTCCCAACTCCTAAACTGAAACGATCGAGCAATGAAGGCTGGCGTGCCAAAAGCATGTTTAACGACTGTCTAAATGTGATGTAAACTTCAAATAATCATATACCTGGATCCCCTAGGTCCATGAGTAGACACCTTAACAGTGAGACAAAGTCTGTGGGAGGATGGGGAATAGTTTTGAATTTCTTTGACCTCACATCTAAAGAAATTATTTGTACACATGCAGCCGAATAAGATCAACAATTCATTCTTCGTGAAGAACTATAAATGAACCTGAACATTTTTCCATTAAAAAGTTAGACCCTCTCGAGTCAGAAGAAAGATGTCGCTGTTCTGTTTCTGAGATGTTATCCAACGAGTTCTGTACCATGTCATTCATTCACCATATCCTGATACATGAACTTTGGATCACTCTCCAAAGGTATCAGTAACTATTGCCAATCCTCAGTTACATCTGGATAATTTGATGTTTGACCTTTCTGAACCAGTGCAGGTCGTGTGGTGAAGTCGCACTTGCAATGATATTAGGTAAGGAGTTCCCAAATGATCATGAAGAATTAGTGATGTTTTCCAAAAGGACAATTTAAATGTTTTCACATTTTTGATTCAATTCAATGATCTGACATATTACACAAGGTTGTCATAAAACAATATTTGATACCAGGCACTTATTAGGACAAGTGACCCAAAACTGGCCAAAGAAGTAGGTTTCAAGGAATATCCTGAACAAACAAAGGGCTTTGAATCCAGGGATGTTTAGGGAATAAATTCAAGAGCTTATGGCCTTGGAAGCTGAAAACATGAAAAAGGTGGGAGAGTTAAAACCAGAAATCTACTGGCGGTTGGAAGTCAGGGAGAACAAATGTCTTGAAGGAAAAACCAAAAGAACAGTAGATGCTTGAAAGTAGTAACACAAGCAGAAATTGATGAAAAACTCAGCTTATCTGGCAGTGCTTATGGAGAAAGAGCAGCATTATTGTTTTATGACCAGTAACCCTTCTTCAGATATACCTCAGAGGGTTTTGCAGCTGGGGGGACTATCAAACGAAGGAGATATAATGACAAAATTTCTAAATAAGGATATGAATTTCAATACCTTGGTGCTTTGCCACCCAGAAAATGTGTATGTTAATGAGCACAGGATGGCAAAACTCGAAGATGCTGAAATGGGTGAGAGTAAACACATGGGCAGCAGATTTTTGGATCATCTCAAGATTTCAGGGAAGTAGTATTAAGAAGCCGGCCAGGAGTGTGTTTGGGGAGTTAAGTCGAGAGGTAACAAAGGAATGGATGAGAGTTTCAGCAGCAAATGAACTGAGATGCTGTTGAGGTTGAAATTGTATGTGGCCTTTGTGATAATGGGCGGGGTGTGAGTAATGTGGTTGGAAGCTCACCTTGGGTTGAAATATTGCACCATGACTGTGAGCAGTGTGTTACCAGCCAGTTACCAGGGGCAGGGATGGAGTCAGTGGTGAGGGAGTGGAGTTTGGCTGCCAGCCTGGATTGATATTTAGCATTTTCTATTTAAATGTGATCTATACCCCTTTTCAAACAGGAACAGACTTGGCAGCAGAACTAATTTGTGAACCAACTGTCGGCTTTATTGAGACAAAGTGTGGAGTTTATCTGTTATGAAGTAAACTACAGTGACAAACTCAGACAGCTATTTCCAGGTCCACTGTACCAAGTGTGGCCTACTCTACATTGGGGAAACCAAGCGGAGGCTTGGAGACCGCTTTGCAGAACACCTCCGTTCAGTTCGCAACAAACAACTGCACCTCCCAGTTGCAAACCATTTCCACTCCCCCTCCCATTCTTTAGATGACATGTCCATCATGGGCCTCCTGCAGTGCCACAATGATGCCACCCGAAGGTTGCAGGAACAGCAACTCATATTCCGCCTGGGAACCCAGCAACCCAATGATATCAATGTGGACTTCACCAGCTTCAAAATCTGCCGTTCCCCCACCGCATCCCAAAACCAGCCCAGTTCGTCCCCTCCCCCCACTGCACCACACAACCAGCCCAGCTCTTCCCCCCCACCCACTGCATCCCAAAACCAGTCCAACCTGTCTCTGCCTCCCTAACCGGTTCTTCCTCTCACCCATCCCTTCCTCCCACCCCAAGCCGCACCCCCATCTACCTACTAACCTCATCCCACCTCCTTGACTTGTCCGTCTTCCCTGGACTGACCTATCCCCTCCCTACCTCCCCACCTATACTCTCTCCACCTATCTTCTTTACTCTCCATCTTCGGTCCGCCTCCCCCTCTCTCCCTATTTATTCCAGTTCCCTCTACCCATCCCCCTCTCTGATGAAGGGTCTAGGCCCGAAACGTCAGCTTTTGTGCTCCTGAGATGCTGCTTGGCCTGCTGTGTTCATCCAGCCTCACATTTTATTATCTCTATTTACAGTTGAATGTGGATTATACTGCTTATGCCAATAACTAGGCAGTAGAGCAGTGATACAACTTATTGGAGTTTTTGCAGCCTCGGTCTTCAAACTTTTTCTTCTGTCATGGACTTTTATCTTCTGATTCTCGTTGCTTTCCATTACACAGACCTTTCTTGAGAATCTCTTTTCTGCTTGTTCTTTTTTGATTAACCTCCCTCTCTGCCCAATCACAGTTCATATGAACAACACTCACCTCACTTAACCACGTGGTGTTCTTCATATTCATAATTATTCTCTTTACATCTTACCTGAGGACTGCTATACCTGTATTTATCACTCTTACTTCACTGCTATTTCTCTATTCGCTGCCAGAGCGGTATCAAGAGCTATCTTTAGCTTTGAGCTGCAGGAAGCCTTTTCAATCGCGACTTATTAAAAAAAAACAAAAGAACTGGGATGTTATAAATCAGGAACAAAAACAAAGTTGCTGGAAAAGCTCAGCAGGTCTGGCAGCATCTGTGAAGGTAAAAAGACAGAGTTAACGTTTCGGGTGCAGTGCCCCTTCCTCAGAGCGACTTATTAAAACCCCAGGATCGCTAATGTAACAATCTTTCTCATCCAGTTCTCAGTCTCATTTGTCTCAAAATGCAACATTGTGATGACCATCATTAGCTTCTCACAATGACAACATGAAGCACTGCGCATGCTCCAGATCACAAGGGCATCTGGGTGATTGATGTCAGCGAGGGGCCAATAGGGCTGCCGTGCATGACCGGTGGATGTCGCTGCCATTCTAACCAATCAGAATGAGGAGGGGGGGGCGGGATCGGTGAAAACCACATGATCATTCACGAGAGCAGCGCAGAGTTGCTCAGATAATTTGAACCGCAGATGCTGGAGAATCCGAGATAACATGGTGTAGAGCTGGATGAACACAGCAGGTCAAGCAGCATCAGAGGAGCAGGAAAGCTGACGTTTTGGGCCTAGATCCTTCGCTGAGTCCAAGATTTGTGCAATTGAGGTAAGAGCAGGACACGGTAAAGAAAGCAAATCGGCAGAAAGCGGGAGGGAAGTGATATTCGTATGGGTTTGGAAGTTGTACAAAGACTTAGTGCACGTTGGAAATCACACACATTTAAAACTCCCAGACTCATGTTTGCAGAAAACAAATCAATGCCTCAGATGGCGATAGGCCCGTGTGACCGTCACCATCTTTATTGGGGGCAATGATCCGCGGGGCGTATGTGCGGCAGCTTTGAAACTTTAAAAGGGCCGAGGTGAAGCTGGGCGCGTGCGCGGCCGCCTCTGGCTGAAAGTGAGAGAACAAGGTGTGGGGCTGGAGGAACACAGCAGGACAGGCAGCATCAGAGGGGCAGGAAAGCTGGCATTTTCGGGCCTAGACCCTTCAGAAATGGGGAAGGGGCAGGGGATACTGAAATAAACAGGGAGACAGGTGGAGAGGAGACAGACAAGTTAAAGAGGTGGGGATGGAGCAGGTAAAGGTGAATGTAGGTGGGGATAGGTCAGTCTCGGGAGGAGGGGATAGGTGAGAGGAAGAACATGTTAGGGAGGCGGGGATGAGCAGTTGTTTATTGCGAACTGAGCGTAGATATTCTGTAAAGTGATCCCTAAGCCTCTGCTTGGTTTCCCTGATGTAGAGGAGGCCACAACGGGTACAGCAGATGCAGTACAGCACATTAGCACCTGCATTCCCCACACAGATGGCCTAAAAGCCCTATACTATTTCCTGTCCTGCAGGTCTGACTAGTTCCCCTCCACTGACCCCCTTATGCGCTTAGGTGAACTCATCCTCACCCTCAACAATTTCTCTATCAACTCCTCCCACCTCCTACAGACAAAAAGGGTGGCCATGGGTATCCGCATGGGCCCAAGCTATGCCTGCCTCTTTGTCGGAACAATCCCTCTTCCGTACATACACTGGCCCTGAACCCCACCTCTTCTTCCGGTACATGGATGACTGTATTGGCGCTGCCTTGTACTCCCATGAGGAGCTCGAACAGTTCATCCACTTCACCAACACCTACCACCCCAACGTTAAGCTCACCTGGGCATCTCTTAACACCTTTCTCACCTTCCTGGACCTCTGTTTCCATCTTGGGCAACCGTCTGGAAACCAATATCCATTTCATGCCCACCGACTCTCTCAGCTACCTAGAATACACCTCCTCCCACCCACCGCCCTAAAAAAATGCCATCTACTATTCCCAATTCATTCACTTCTGCCGAATCTGCTCCCAGGATTCCACTCCCGTACATCTGATGTCCTTCCTTTTCAAGGACCGCAACGCTGCCCCCCTCCCCCCAGCAGTGATCGAGAATGCCCTTGACCGTGTCTCCCGTATTTTTCCACAACTCCTCCCTCGCGCACCGTCCCTGCAATAACAACCGAAAAAGAATCTCCCTCATCCTCATGTACCACCCCACCAATCACCGGATCCAACGCATCATCCTCTGACATTTCCGCAATCAGGAATCCGACCCCAACACCAAAGACATTTTCCCCTCCCCACCCTTGCCTGTTTTCCGGAGGGACCACTCTCTCCGTGACTCCTGTGGCTCCACACTCCCCTCCAGCCCCACCACACCTGGCACTCTTCCCTGCAACCGCAGAAAGTGCTACACTTGCCCCCACACCACCTCCCTCACCCCCATCCCAGGCCCTAAGAAAACTTTCTACATCAAGCAGATGTTCACCTGCACATCTGCTAATGTGGTATACCGCATCCCCTGTACCCGTTGTGGCCTCCTCTACATTGGGGAAACCAAGCGGAGGCTTGGGGACTGCTTTGCAGAACACCTACACTCGGTTCACAATAAACAACTGCACCTCCCAGTCGTGAACCATTTCAACTCCCCGTCCCATTCCTCAGACGAAATGCCCATCCTGGGCCACCTGCAGTGCCACAACGATGCCACCCAAGGGTTGCAGAAACAGCAACTCGTATTCTGCCTGGCAACCCTGCAGCCCAATGGTGTCAATGTGGATTTCACAAGCTTCAAAATCTTCCCTCCCCCAACTGCATCCCAAAACTTGCCCAGGTTGTCCCTGCCTGTCTAACCTGTTCTTCCTTTCTCCTATCCCCTCCTCCCACCTCAAGCTGCACCCCCATTTACTGCCTACTAACCTCATCCCACCCCCCTGACCTATCTGTCCTCCCTAAACTGACCTATCACCTCACTACCTCCCCACCTATACTCACCTTTACCTGCTCCATGCTGGCATCTTTGACTTGTCCGTCTCCTCTCCACATATCTTCTCTCTCCATCTTCGATCTGTCTCCCTATTTAGTTCACAACCCAATTATCTCAGGATTTTGAACGTTGAAGGAGAAAGCAGCACTCACACTTTGGACAAATGCAAATGGTTTGTGTGTAAAAGAGTCTGAAGATTCATCTGAAATGTTCTAACACCATCGCAGTGACACTTGGGAGACACTGTGGAAATGGGCAGATTGCAAGAAGGAATTTCTTCATCCATCCCAGCTGGAAACTGACCACCAGAGTCACACTGGAGAGAAACCATTCACCCGCTCTGATTGTGGTATGGGAATCACTCAGTCATCTAACCTGTTTAAACACCAGGGAGTTCACACTGGAGAGAAACCATTCACTTGCTTGGAATGTGCGAAAGCATTCACTCAGACAACTCACCTACTGATACACCAGCAAATTCACACTGGAGAGAGACCAATTGGCCTGTTCTGTGTGTGGGAAAGTTTTTCTGACTCGAATTCCCCTCTGACACACCAGCGATTTCACTCTGGGGAGAGACCATTCGTGAGCTCTGAGTGTGGGAAAGCATTCACTCAGTCATCCAAACTGTCACAAAGAACCACAGTTGAAGGATTTTGCTATCACGCTCACGATCAAATGAACTATAGTTTTTGGCTGTTTGTACTGATGTTACTAATCTCTGCTCAATTAAAGGTGCTGATGTTGTGAATGAAATGTTAATAACAGTTGTATATTTGTCAGGTGGAGCTTGGAAATAGTCACGTCACGACACATTCACACTGACTAAAGACTATCCACCAGCACAGTGTGTGAAAAGGGATTTCCTGGTTCATCAGGACTGGTTAACTAGCAGCAAATTTGAGTAACTTTTTTTAAATTCTGCTGTTAGCTGTCTCCAAACCAGGTATTTTTGGGCTTGTTTCTGGAGATCGTAGAATCCCTCCAGTGTGGAAGCAGATGACTTGGCCCATCAAGTCCACACTGAACCTATGAAAAGTGTCTTACCCAGACCCTGTCTGCGCTGGTTTCCTCCCACAGTCCATAAATGTGCAAATTAGGTCGATTGACGATGCTAAATTCCCCTTAGTGTCTTGTGTGCAAAATGCAAGGACAGAGTAGGGTGTGAGACTGGATGGGATGCTCTTTGGAGGATTTGTATGGACTGAATGGCCATCTTCCACACTGTAGGAATCCTATGATGATCTTGATGGCCCTTTATTTATTAGTTATGTCTGCACACCTTTTACAATTACGGATCCTATTGCTCTCCACAGACACGTTTCGACTTTTAATAGGTATTTGTTGATTTGTAAACAATCGTAATGTTTCCTTTTGATTTTTGCCCACAAAATGAAAGTTTTAAGTCTAAACAAAAGATTGGGAGGAGTCCAGTACTATATCCCCGATTGCATTTTCCCAATCGGCTATGAAACCTGGTGTCCATTGTGACTCTGTTCGCGGGGGGCGGGGAATGTAGTCTCTTCAGATCTTTACCTGTTGTCCATGGCAGTGATGGATTTCATGATGAATACGTATGCACGAGATATCATACAATGTCTTGGTTTATTTTCTATTTAGTCTGCTGTACTTTACTCTACAGAGACCGAGATAATGGTCTGGGGACCTAGGTTTGAATCCCACCATTCCAGATGGTGGAATTTGAGTTTTAAAAAAAAATCTGGAAATAAGAATCTAATGATGACCATGAATCCATTGTCATTGTTGGAAAAACCTATGTCCTTTAGGGAAGGAAACTGCCATTCTTATCCAGTAATATCAAGATCCCATGAATGATTTTTTTTAAAAAAATTTTTTAAAAAATCTCCCACAAATACATTTATCTCTGTCTTAATTTATTTGACAACCGACAGTTCAAACTGGTTGATGGCTACTTTCACTTTTGATCAAGTTGTGGCCATTTCATGGTTGAAACAAAAAAAAGAGCATGAATAACCACAGTTGTTCTCGTAGGAACAATGCATGCTCTGCCATGTTTGAAAAAAAAGCCTCATCTCACTTATGAGCCAGATATCAAAGCTGACCAAATCCTGATGCTGTGGACCGTGAAAGTGAAATTCTTCACCGTCTTATCCACTTGTGTTGCTATTTCAGGGAGCTATGAAACTCCCAATCTCCTGAACACCTTTGAGAATTTCATCAAACTGACCCCCAATGACAAGAATGGAGAGGGTCAGCTTGGCTTGATGATCATAATTCAGGCTCAACCAATCTCCTGGAGCATTTTGAGAATGTAATTAGTAGTGAGTGTGGCCACCTCTCTGTACGAAAGTGATACAGATCCTCTGATCGTGCTTGCCCCACATGGCTGATATTGAGTAATTTCTTGGACATGCTGTGTCAGGATCTCCTGACTTAATCCTGTCTCCCTTGCCCTGACTGAGAACTGTTTCCCTGAGACTTTGCGACGCGACTATTTGGTCGAAACATATGTGTGTTGCCACAGCTGCTGACAAACCCTTGACTGACTGCTGGTAATAACAGTGCTAAGCTGCCTGGCTTATGCCTGTGATAAACAACCAGGCAAGACAGGAGCACTGTGAAACATTAAGTTCTAGTTGAGACATCAAAGTGCAAAAATGCCAGAGAAAGGCAGAGATATTGTGGCAGAACACGTCTCAGGTGCTGAAAAGCTTGTAGAGTTCTTTCAGAAAGCATGTACTTTGCAGACAGGCAATTCTGCATCTTGATGTAGCATTTTTATCTAACTTCTGGCTCATTTTGCTACATTTGCAAATATCTCATGAGTTAGGAAGCATGGACTGGGAGCAGTTGTTCCATGGTAAGGGAACTATAGACATGTGGAGACTGTTTAAGGAACAGTTGTTGGGAGTGATGAGTAAATATGTCCCTCTGAGACAGGCAAGAAGGGGTAAGATAAAGGAACCTTGGATGACGAGAGCGGTGGAGCTTCTTGTGAAAAGGAAGAAGGTAGCTTACATAAGTTGGAGGAAGCTAGGGTCAAGTTCAGCTAGAGAGGATTACATGCAGGCAAGGAAGGAGCTCAAAAATGGTCTGAGGAGAGCCAGGAGGGGGCACAAGAAAGGCTTGGCGGAAGGAATCCGGGAAAACACAAAGGCATTTTACACTTACGTGAGGAATAAGAGAATGATCAAAGAAAGAGTAGGGCCGATCAGGGATAGCATAGGGAACTTGTGTGTGGAGTCTGAGGAGGTAGGGGAAGCCCTAAATGAGTTTTTTGCTTCTGTCTTTACGAAAGAAACGAACTTTGTAGTGAATGAAACCTTTGAAGAGCAGGTGTGCATGCTGGAATGGATAGAGATAGAAGAAGCTGATGTGCTGAAAATTTTGTCAAACATTAAGATTGACAAGTCGCCAGGCCCGGACCAGATTTGTCCTCGGCTGCTTTGGGAAGCAAGAAATGCAATTGCTTCGCCACTTGCGAAGATCTTTGCATCCTCGCTCTCCACTGGAGTCGTACCTGAGGACTGGAGAGAGGCAAATGTAATTCCTCTCTTCAAGAAAGGAAATAGGGAAATCCCCGGCAATTATAGACCAGTAAGTCTCACGTCTGTCGTCTGCAAGGTGTTAGAAAGGATTCTGAGGGATAAGATTTATGACCATCTGGAAGAGCATGGCTTGATCAAATACAGTCAACACGGCTTTGTGAGGGGTAGGTCATGCCTCACAAACGTTATCGAGTTTTTTGAGGATGTGACTAGAAAAATTGATGAGGGTCGAGCTGTGGATGTGGTGTATATGGACTGCAGTAAGGCATTTGATAAGGTTCCCCATGGTAGGCTCATTCAGAAGGTCAGGAGTAATGGGATACAGGGGAACTTAGCTGCTTGGATACAGAATTGGCTGGCCAACAGAAGACAGCGAGTGGTAGTAGAAGGAAAATATTCTGCCTGGAAGTCAGTGGTGAGTGGGGTTCCACAGGGCTCTGTCCTTGAGCCTCTACTGTTTGTAATTTTTATTAATGACTTGGATGAGGGGATTGAAGGATGGGTCAGCAAGTTTGCAGACGACACAAAGGTCGGAGGTGTCGTTGACAGTATAGAGGGCTGTTGTAGGCTGCAGCGGGACATTGACAGGATGCAGAGATGGGCTGAGAGGTGGCAGATGGAGTTCAACCTGGATAAATGCGAGGTGATGCATTTTGGAAGGTCAAATTTGAAAGGATAGGATTCTTGGCAGCGTGGAGGAACAGAGGGATCTTGGTGTGCAGATACATAGATCCCTTAAAATGGCCACCCAAGTGGACAGGGTTGTTAAGAAAGCATATGGTGTTTTGGCTTTCATGAACAGGGGGATTGAGTTTAAGAGTCGTGAGATCTTGTTGCAGCTCTATAAAACTTTGGTTAGACCGCACTTGGAATACTGCGTCCAGTTCTGGGCGCCCTATTATAGGAAAGATGTGGATGCTTTGGAGAGGGTTCAGAGGAGGTTTACCAGGATTCTGCCTGGACTGGAGGGCTTATCTTATGAAGAGAGGTTGACTGAGCTCGGTCTCTTTTCATTGGAGAAAAGGAGGAGGAGAGGGGACCTAATTGAGGTATACAAGATAATGAGAGGCATAGATAGAGTTGATAGACAGAGACTATTTCCCAGTGCAGAAATGGCTAGCACGAGGGGTCATAGTTTTAAGCTGGTTGGTGGAAAGTATAGAGGGGATGTCAGAGGTGGGTTCTTTACACAGAGAGTTGTGAGAGCATGGAATGCGTTGCCAGCAGCAGTTGTGGAAGCAAGGTCATTGGGGTCATTTAAGAGACTGCTGGACATGCATATGGTCACAGAAATTTGAGGGTGCATACATGAGGATCAATGGTCGGCACAACATTGTGGGCTGAAGGGCCTGTTCTGTGCTGTACTGTTCTATGTTCTATGTTCTATGTTCTATCTCCTGGTCTGGCTAATGTGAGAATTGGCTTGGTCATTTGCAGTTGTATCCCATGTTAGTGAATTGGTAATCTGATTAAACTCACAGGCCTTGACTTGAGAAAAATAAAGCACATATTTGATTGGTTGCTGTTGCACTCAAATGAAAAACGTGCAGTGTATATGCCATATCTTTTCCTAGCTCACAGTGTTTCCAAAATCTCTCGTTCAATACATCCCAAGTCGTCACCATCAAAGTCAAAACTAGTGAATACTTCGATCGCTTCATCTTTTGTTTTTTTTTCTGAAATGCTATTTGTAATGAGGTAGTATTGGCAGGCAATTTTCTTTTACTTCTGTTGCCATGTGTGAATATTCAGGGATGGTGTTGGTGGGAAGATGCGACATGCACCACAGATGAGGCACGAACATTAGAACAAGTGCTGAGCATGCAGAAAAGGAGAGATGAACGGTTACCTTGGAAAAAGCATATTTGGAGAAAGTTGGGTGAGAGTGTTGAGAGAAAGCACTTTGGCGGCATGGTGGCTCAGTATTTAGCACTGCGGCCTCACAGCACCAGGACACGTGTTTGATTCCAGCCTTAGGTGACTGCCTGTGTGGAGTTTGCACATTCTCTCTGTGTCTGTGTGGGTTTCCTCAGAGTGCTCTCACAGTCCAAAGATGTGCAGGCTAGGTAGATTAGCCATGTTAAATTGCCTGTTGTGTTAAGGGAGAGTTTGATTAGGTGGGGTGTAGGTCTGGCTGGGATACTCTGAGGTTTGATGTGGACTTGTTGGGCTAAGGGCTGTTATGGTTCCAGAGTGCTGATCTGCTGGAGATTACAAGGTCCAGAGCTGGATGAACACAGCAGGCCAAACAGCAAAGGAGCAGGAAGTCCGATGCCTCAGGCCTAGACACCCTTCTTCAGTTTTTGATAAGGCTGTTTTTAAAATTGGTTTAACGAGACTGCACCATTCCGAGGAACACTGCAATACCAGGATGATGCATGGAGAGGACAGAGCAAGCTGCTGTTCCAAAAAATCGGTTTAATATAGGGTCCTTAAGTAAAGAACATATCAGATATTAAAAGCTGATAAGAACATTTTTTTTTAATTTGAAAAAATATACTTTATTCATAAGATGTACAAAAAAACACATTCATACACCTACCCAGTCATGCAAGCTGCTCTGGGTTACCCAGGGCGTACGTACACCAACTAAAGGGAAAAAAAACAAAACATTGAAGAAAAAAAACAAAGCAAAGAAAATACACCGGCAGTCTTCACCCCGCACAGTCTCTGTTGGCCCCCTGACCAGTTGGGGAAGGCGCCAGCTGGGCCCAGTTACCAGATAGGGCCCTTTTTTTCTATTCTGGATGAGGCGTTTCATACGGTGGTCTTTCCCCACCGCGCCTTGGCGGCGGCTGCCCCAAGCTTTAGCGCGTCACTCAGCACATAGTCCTGGACCTTGGAGTGCGCCAGTCTGTAACATTCGGTCGGGGTCAGTTCTTTCAGCTGACAGACCAGCAAGTTGCAGGCAGATCAAAGAGCGTCTTTCACCGCATTGTTGGTCCTCCAGGCACAGTTGATGTTGGTCTCGGTGTGCATCCCGGGAAACAGCCCATAGAGCATGGACTCCCGCGTCACGGATCTACTCGGGATGAACCTCAACAAAGACCACTGCATCCCCCTCCAGACCTCCTGTGCATAGGCACTGTCCAGAAGGAGGTGATAGACAGTCTCGTTCCCCCTCATGCAGCCGCCTCGAGGGCAGCGTGCAGTGGCACAGAGATTCGGGGCGTGCATGAAGGATCTCACTGGCAGAGCCCCTGTCACTACCAGCCAAGCAATGTCTTTGTGCTCGTTTGAAAGTTCTGGCGATGAGGCATTCTGCCAAATAACTTTGGCAGTCTGCACAGGGATACAACAGGACGCGATCCACCCTCTGTTTTTCCCAAAGCGTCTCGAGGATACTACGTGCTGACCACTGCCAGATGGCCTTGTGGTCGAAGGTGTTTCCTTTCAAAAATTTCTCCACAAACGACAGGTGGTACAGGACGGTCCAACTACTCGGAGCGTTCTGCGGCAATGAGGCCAGGCCCATCCTTCACAACACAGGGGACAGGCAGAACCTCAGTCAGTAGTGACACTTGGTGTTTGCGTACTGAGGATCTACGCACAGCTTGATGCAGCCGCACACAAAGGTAGCCGTCAGGGCGAGGCTGGAGTTCGGTACATACTTTCTCCCCATTTTACAGGTCTTTGTACATGGTGTCCCTGCGGACCCGGTCCATCCTCCACCCCCAAATGAAGTGGAAGATGGCCCGGGTGACCACAGCGGCGCAGATCCAGGAAATACGCCAGGGCTGCGCCACATACAACAGTACCGAAAGCCCCTCGCACCTGACAACCAGGTTCTTACCCGTGATGGAGAGGGACCAGAACGTCCACGTGCCCAGCTTCTGCTTCAGTTTGGTGATATGCTCCTCCCAATTCTGAGTGCATGTCCCAGCTCCAACAAACCAAACACCCAGCACCTTCAGGTAGTCTGTGCTGACGGTGAAGGGGATGAAGGAGCGGTTGTCCCAGTTCCCGAAGAATATGTCCTCGTTCTTACCCCTATTGGCTTGGGCCGCAGATGTCTACTCACCGACGTCTACGCACACTCACCGACTGACGATCGGTGCAGAAGACGGCGACATGTTCCATGTGCAGGAGGTCTTGACCTGAAGGCCTCCGCTGCCTGGGATAGTCACGCCCTTCAGGCTCACGTCCTTCCTGATGGATGCGGCGAAGGGCTCCACACAGCACACGAACAAGGCAGGAGAGAGCGGGCACCCCTGCTTGACTCCAGATCTGACGGGAGAACTGTCCGATTCCCACCCATTGATCGAGACTGTGCTAACGATGTTGGTGTAGAGCAGCCAGATCCAATTACTGATGCCCTCCCCGAACCCCAATTTGGAGAGACCCTGTTGAAGGCCTTCTCCTGGTCCAGGCTGACGAGGCAGGTGTCCACCCGCCTGTCCTGCACGTAGGCGATCATACTGATGAACGCGAAACTCTCAGCGATCTTCCTGCCCGGCACAGCACAGTTTTTGTCAGGGTGATTCAGCAACTCCCGGACAGTCCTGACCCGGTTGGCTGTGACCTTAGCCAGGATTTTGTAGTCCATGTTCAATAGTGAAATGGGACGCCAATGCGTAATTTCTTCCCTCTCTCCCTTCCTCTTGTAAATGACGGTGATGATGCCCTTCCTCATGGACTTGCACATTTCCCCTCTCTGAAGCGCACGATCGTACACCTCAAGCAGGTTCTGGCCGACCAGGTCCCACAGAGCGGAATACAGCTCGACCGGTAAGCCATCGCTCCCAGGAATCTTATTCCTCTCAAAGGACATGAGGGCTGTAGTCAGCTCGTCCAGGGATATCTGCCGGTCCAGCCACTCCCTCGTGCCGCCGCCTAAGACCTCCGTGATAGACGACAGGAGCAACTCGGAGGTCATGCTGGCCGTGGGCTTCGCATCATACAGTCTGGCATAGAAGGATCTGCTAATCCTCAAAATGTCAGGCTGAGACGACGTCACCGAGCCGTCGTTCTCCTTCAGCCGGCTGAGCACAGAGCTCTTTGTGCACCTCCTGAAAGAAGAAACCCGAGCACATCTTGTCCTGCTCCACTGTGCGGACCCTGGACCGGAAGATTATCCTGGAGGCCTCCGTGGCAAAGGGGGAGGCTTGCTGGCCCCTCACCTTGCGGACATCCTCCGTGACATCGACCCCCATTGACTGCAGAAGGAGCAGGTTCTGCGTCCTTTTCTGGAGTTGCGACAGCTTTCCCCGCCTTTCTCTCACCTTCCGAACACCCTTGAGCAAAAGAACCTCTTGATGTTCTCCTCCACCTTCTCCCACCAGTCACCCGGAGACTCAAAGAGGGGTTTCACGGTTCTCCAACCTGCATACACCCTCTTAAGCTCCTCGACATACTCTGTGGTCAACAGAGTCGTGTTGATGTTCCACGTCCCCTTGCCAGTCTGCTGGTTGTCCTGTAAGTGACAGTCGGCCAGCAGGAGGCAGTGGTCAGAGAAGAACACCGGCTCGACGCCAGTGGACCTGACCGAGAACAAACAGGAAGTCTATCCTTGAGCAGATAGACCCATCTGGCTGCGACCAGGTGTATCTCCGCTGCGCTCCGTCTGCAGGGGTGCTGAAGACGTCGAGCAACTTGGTGTCCTTCACCGTGTCCAGCAGGAATCTGGACGTGGCGTCCAATTTACTCTCCCCACCCACTGTCCCCACACTGGATCTTCCATCTGCATCGATGATGCAGTTGAAGTCTCCACCTAGAATGACTGGTCTAGGCATAGCCAGCAGGGTTGGAAGCCGCTGCAGGATGGCCAACCGCTCGCTGTGTACCACTGGGGCCCTCCAGCGTGCCTTCCTCCTTGGCTTCCGGACCGTTGTCCACTCCCCTGGGTCACCTGTAGCCTCCTCCATTGACTCTGGGTTGTCAGGGGGTGGGTGGGGGCAGTGGGGGAGAAAGCGGAGCGTGCAGGGGCGCTTTGCTGGCCTCGGTTCCATCCTGCGGGGCTGGTCCCTCCTGCACAGTCGGACAAAGGTCCTTGCATGGGCCTGGTGCCTGCCTCTCCTACAGGGGAGGGTGGGTGGGGGGGCTTGCCCCGCATTGCCGCTGCTAGTGACCTGGGCGTAGGTGGTCCCCCACCACAGTCACGGCCTGCAGATGTAGCTCACTTTCCTACAAAGGTTCCAGATTTTTTCTTTTGTCAATCCTTTGCAAGGGGTCCATCCTCCTTGCAGTTCCATCAGATGGTGACTTTGCAGTCGGCCACCATGTGACCTGACCTACCAGAGGCATGGCAGACTTTGGGTTGCCTTGCGCAGGTCAGGTAGTCCTTGCTCCCACCAATCGTGAAGCTGCCTGGTGGGTGTATGATGTTCCCGACTACGCCCGTCCTCAGCATCACCCTGGCCTGCCTCTTACTTGTCCAGATCCCAAAGGGGTCCAGGATGTTGGTTAGGTCCCCTTCCAAGGAAGGTCAGGACATCAGCTGCTCGCACATGCATGTTGTACATGTGTACAGTCACCATACGGCTCCTCGGCACAGGCATCACAAACAGTGGGACAGCGGTCAATGCAGAGAGGGGGCCCCTCACATCCTTTCTCCTTGAAAACCTCCAGGAAGCGCTCACAAAGCTTGGTGCTCCTGATGGTTACATTGTAAAAACCTCCTCCAGGGAAATCCTGCAGGCAGTAAATGTCAGCAGCAGCAAACCCACAACAGTCCAAAATGACCCTCTTCACACAGAAGGCGCGGTCCACAGGTGCACCTTCATCCACCTTCTTCACGGAAACACAGATGGTGTTCCGGACCCCCTGACACAGGGCACAAGCACTTGCCACAGCCATCCTTGCAGGTTTGCTGCTCCCCTGAACCAGCATTAGGCCTTAACCAGCATTAAGATCCACCAGTTACAAGGGTGCACAATCAACCTGACATCTTCCTTCCACCTCCAATACTCGCTCTATCCTCTTCTCAGTCCACAATGATAAGAACAGGTATAAACACACCTTTTTTTTTAATTTGAAAGAAAATATACATTATTCATAAGATCTACAAAAAAAACATATTTGTACACCTACCCAGTCATGCAGGTTACCCAGGGGGTAGATACACCAACTAAAGGGAAAAAAAACAAACAAAGAAGAAAAAAAAACAAACAAAGAAGAAAAACAGACAAAGAAAACACCCCAGCACAGTCCCCCTTGGCTCCCTGACCAGTTGGGGAAAGCACCAGCTGGATCCAGTTAACAAAGATAAACACACCCTCAATTTTAACCAAAGAAGGCCAAAAAGTAAAGACATTGTAATACTGGACTACCTTAGGTCCCAGTTACCTTCCATATTTTCCATCAGCCTGACTGAGTGCAAAGACTTGTAAGTCACTGCTGACAGTTTTTACTGTTGTTCCCGGACTCCTGGGTTTCCTAACCGGGGAAAACCGATAGTCGGTTTACACCAGTACTTTTTCAAGACCTTTTCTATAAAAATCTCTTTGCAATGAATGTAGATCATTGGAAATGTACCAATCAGATGAGGTGGGGCATGTCACTAACAAGCCTCATCAACCAGCTCCATGACTAGCGGATGGTCAGTGAGATTGCAGCAACAATCGGTACAGAACCGCACACTCAGAGAATGTCCCAGCACAGAGGAAGGTGCTTCAGCGTGTCACTGTCTGCATCAGCTGACTGTACAGGTAATTTCACCAGTCCCACCCATCATGGTCTTACCGATGCCCTGTAAATCTCTCATTGTTCAACTCTCTCCTGAGGGTCACGAATGATTCTGCCTCCAGCGCCCTCTCAGGCAGTGCGCAGCCAGCAGGAACCACTCGCTGATAACAGTGGGTCTATCTCCCTCGATAAATATGACTTTTTGTTGCAAAAAAGGCAAATCACCACGGCCTCCCTCCAAACCCATCCCACTCCATGATCTGGGCTCATCCTTCCCCCCACTGCATCCCAAAACCAGCCCAGCCTGTCTCTGCCTCCCTAACCTGTTCTTCCTCTCACCCATCCCTTCCTCCTACCCCAAACCGCACCTCCATTTCTAACCTACTAACCTCATCCCACTTCCTTGATCTGTCTGTCTTCCTGACCTATCCCCTCCCTACCTCCCCACCTAAACTCTCCTCTCCACCTATCTTCTTTTCTCTCCATCTTCGGTCCGCCTCCCCCTCTTTCCCTATTTATTCCAGATCCCTCAACCCATCCCCCTCTCTGATGAAGGGTCTAGGCCCGAAACGTCAGCTTTTTGTGCTCCTGAGATGCTGCTCGGCCTGTTGTGTTCATCCAGCTTCAGACTTTATTAGCTTGGATTCTCCAGCATCTGCAGTTCCCATTATCTCTGATTGCTGCAACTTGTCTATTCGAACCAGATATCCTAAATTATTTTAGTCCCATTTGCCAGCATTGGGCCCGTATCCCGCTGTCCCCTTCCTATGCATTTCCCAATCCTGGTGCTGTTTAAGAGCTGTGACTGTACCACCTCCTCCATACATGCAGCATTCTCTACATGTAAAACTGTCCCTCAGGTCCCTTTTAAATCTTTCACCTCTCAACTTAAACCCATGCTCTCAGGTTTGGATTCCTTTCCCTGCAGGAAAGGTATTGCCAATTCACCCCATCCAAGCCCCTCGTGATTTTATAAACCTCTGTAAGGTCACGCCTCAGCCTATGACGTTCCAGGGAATCAGCCCCAGCCTATTCAGCCTCCTCTCCCTGTAGCTCAAACCATTCGATCCAAGCACCATCCTTGTAAATCTTTTTTTTTCTGAAACCTTTCAGTTTAACAACTTTCCTGTAGCAGGGATATTATAACTGAGTGCAGTATTCTAAAAGTGGCAATGTTCTGTGCATCTGCATCGTAACGCCCAAACTCTGATACTCAATACAATAAAAGCAAGTATGCCAAATGCCTTCTTCGCCACCCTGTCTAACTGTGAGTCCACTTTCAACGAACAATGCATCTGCACCCCAATGTCTCTGTTTGGTGACACTCCACAAAGTCTGACCATTAACTTATAAGTCCTGCCTGAGTTTGCCTTACCAAATTGCAACACCTCACATTTATCTAGACTTTATCTGCCACTCCTTGGCCCATTGGCCCATCTGATCAAGGTCCCGTTGTACTCTGAGATAACATTCTTCACTATCCACAACAACATGAATTTTGGGGGCATCTGCAAACTTACTAACCATCCCTCCTCTGCTTCCATCTAAATCATTTATATAAAGTTATGGATAAGCAGTGTCCCAGCACTGATTCTTGTGACACACCACAGGTCACAGGCCTTCAGTCTGATATATAACACTCTACCATCACTCTGTGCCTCCTGCCTTCAAGCCAGTCTTGGATCCAAACCACTAGCTTCCACTGGATTCCATGTGATCTAACCAGTCTACCATGAGGAACCTTTTCAAACACCTTTGCGTAGCGCATCCAAACAATGTTTACCCTCTCTGCCTTCATCAACCTTCTTTGTCACCTCTGCAAAATCCTCATGTTAGTGGGACTTGATTTACATCACACCAACACCAGAGTCAGATAACTGGGAACAGTATATGAAGCAAAATGTGTACATGAGATTACAAAGTGTGGAGCTGGATGAACACGGCAGGCCAAAAAGCCAGCAGCCCCAGAGGAGACAGCCACGCTGAGCCCTGCTGAGTTTTCACCATCACCCCTAGACCTCCCCCTGACTGAGGTCAAATGGTCAGTCCTCAGTAAGGGGCTCACCTTTATCCCCCTCCACACACACATCAATGAATACCACTCACGTTTGGACATCGAGCAGTTTTTCGGCTGCCTTCACCGCTCCACCTATCTTCTCCTCTCTCCCTCTTTGATCCGCCTCTCCCTATTTATTTCAGAACCCTCTCACCATTCCCCTTTTTCTGATGAAGGGACTAGGCCCGAAACATCAGCTCCTAAGCTACTGCTTGGCCTGCTGTGTTCATCCAGCTCCACACTTTGTTATCTCGGATTCTCCAGCATCTGCAGTTCCTATTATCTCTGATACAAAATGTGTACATTACTGGTTAAAAATACTGAAATAATTTCATTGTCTTCAACTTTAAAATCAAATGCTGGAGTCTGCAGCTCAAAAGATATCAGAAGCACTGGGGTGAGAGGAAACCCACAGTTCAGGAAATGCTCAGGAATCAGGGTGACATCATTGAGCAATTGCCCGTGTGTGATAACATCACCCACTTGAACACAAAGCATTCGGGTCTGCACAAACAGGTGATGTGCACAAAGGATGTGAGGGTCTGTGGAGTGATTGAAAGGAGATTGATCAGAATGATTCAGGAACTGAGGGATATTAGTTGTAAGGTCAGGTTGGAGAAACTGAAGGTGTTCTGCACAAAGCAAACAAGACTGAGGTGATCTTTGACAAAGGTGTCTAGGTTTATGAGAGATTTAGATAAGGTAGATAAAGAGCAGCTGTTCCTCTTCACTTGTAGTAAAATTCTTAGAAACACAGATTTAAGATATTGGGCAATAGTTACCGGGAGATGTAAGGAAGGAACTTAACGTTACTTTTATTTGACTCAATACTGACATTCAAAGACCAACAATATCCAGGGCAGAATGATTAAAAAATCAAGTGACACGCTTAGATCTTGCTGTATCTAAGCAAGTTTCTGATCTGCAAATCCTTTTCTAACACTGAAGCTCTGAAATTCATTTCCTTCGTCTGCTCAAACACTGTTCTGCAAAACAAAATCCTTGCTCCTTGTTGAAACATGCAGGTTTTTTGGAGGATTAATGGGTTGGTTGCAGAAAGGTTGGTTCCCTTCTGGACCATCTAGGGCCAGAATACCTCATATCAGAAAGGGGTTTCATATTTAAGCCAGAGATGAGGAAGAAATTATTCTCTCAGACAGTTGTGAATCAGTGGAATTCTTCAGAGCAGAGGTTTGTTGTGGCTGGGCCAATAAGTATATTTAAGGCTGAGATCAACAGATCTTTAAGCAATAAAGGTATCAAGGTCTATGGGGAAAGGCAACAAAGTGCAGATCAGACAGGATCTTATTGAATGGCAGAGCAGAGTTGATGGTCTAAATGGTCTCTTTCTGTTTGTAAACTCAATGGTCTTGAAATGAGGCTGCAAAACTCTCCGCAGTAAAATGTGCAAAATGAAAATTGCATGGAACCCTTCAGAAAGCTGAACCAAGGTGAGACATGGAAAGGGCAACACACAAATGATAGTCAATGTGGGTGATTGATCCGGAGTGATCTGTGTACCAGGGTAAACAGGAAAACTGGTCTTCAGCTCTCACATTGAGCTCGGCTCAAAGTTTTGGCAAAGATCTATAGCTCAGTTTGAGGGTGAGTTGTTGACTTGTTCGCCAAGCTGGCTTGTTCTTGTTCAGATGGTTCATCACCATGCTAGGTGACATCATCAGTAGAGCCTCCGTTGAAGCAGTGTTTTTCTCCTCTGCTTAGAATTTATACTGTTTGCTCTGTTATGGTGAGTAGTGTCATTTCTGGTTTTGATCTGTGTGGGTTTGTATAGGGGTCCAATTCTTTATGTTTGCTGATTGCATGATGGGTGGAGAACAATGCCTCTAGGAATTCCTGTGCATGTCTATGTTTGGCTCGGGCTACTATGGTTACCTTGTCCCAGTTAAACTGATGGCCTTCATTGTCTGAGTGTCTCGATATTAAGGAGAGTTTGTCATTCCGTTTTGCTACTAGTTGAAGTTTTTGAATTCCAATGTCTAGTTTCATTCCTGTCTCTCCGATGTAACATTTACAGTCATAATTGCATGGTATTTTGTAAACCACATTGGTTCTGCATGTTGTGGGAATGGGGTCTTTAATTCTTGTAAGTGTTTGTCATTGAGCAGCTGTGGGAGTGTCCACCACCATGACTCTGAGTGGTCTGAGGGGTCTTGTTGTCACTTCCAATATATTCTTGATGCATGACAGTGTGGCCAGCGTGTGAGGGCGTACTGTGTCCTTCTATTGTTGTCTGTTTAACATCCGCAACCTCACCAAAATTCCCTCACACAAGGTACTACTGCAGAAGACCAGATAATCCCAGTTCCCAGGCCTGGAATCAGAGTGTCAGTGGCCCAGCCACGAAGATACAATGGGAAATGTGGGATGGCAATGAGCGCACAGGGCTACTCTGTGGTTCCTATCACACAATCGGTGAGCGTGCGGTCCTTCTGTGATGGTACAGAGGTGCGTAAAATGCCGAGGCTGTGAGCTTGAACCACACCCAGAGATGCTTTTATTGACATGGAGCAGGGATTGTTGGGTCATCGGGCTGTGGGAAATATCACAGATCAATGTTGGTCAAAACAGAATTTGTAAAAAGACTAGCTTCTTTTGTTGGTTCTTGAACTTTCCCAGGGAAATGTCTCAATTATCAACCATATTAGAGATTGCTCTCCCATCCCCTGAGAGACTCCCCCTGCCTGTTAAATTCACTTTTTGTATGTCTATCTCTGTCTTTGAAAACTTGATTTTAATTTCATATCCACGACCTTTTCATTGGAACCAGTTGAATTTTCATGTGTTTGACACCATTATGGAGAGGAAGTGAAACAACCTACCAGCTGTGGGGTGTGACAATGGAAGGCAGAAGGGTGAGAAAATGATGATCAAGAGAGTGGGGAACGATGATAGCCTTCAGATGAATTTGAATGTCATTGTTCACAACCCGGGGAAAGTTATCACCCACTGATAAATAACAATCAGAAAAATAACAATGACGGAAATTGCTGGTGAAACTCTTGAAGTCTGACGGCATCTGCGGAGAGAAAGCAGGGTTAATGTTCCCAGTTCAGTGACCCTTCTTTGGAATGAGGCATGTAACTGTTGGTTTTGCATTTACCAAAAGTTCGGTCAAATCATGAGTCTGCCCACCTGTGTGGGTTGCTGGTCTGCTTGGTCCCTTCGACGTTGTGTGTCTGTTAGTCAAACATTTATTTGTGTGTGTGTGTGTGTGTGTGTGTGTGTGTGTGTGGCGGAGAGGGAGCATGCTGGGCCCATTACCCAGAAGGTCACTGGATTGAAACCATTCTCTGCTGCTTACACCAACAAATTGATGTTTGTTAGCAGCTAAGTTAATTTTGCTCACATTGTCTCTGCACCAGCTTCTTGCTCTCAGTAACCACTTCAACCTACATTTAAAACACATTTATCCTGACATGGACGCACACTGTAAATGTTACAAACATGCACCAGCTGGTACTTTTTCCTTTCACTCAATCCCTTTCTCAACAGGAACCAACACCGGTGTGATGGTCCAAATGGCCTTCTCCTGTCTCTGTCACTCTGGGATGATCTGAACAGTGAACATTATCCTCTACAGTAAGGCAATACAGCGGAGAGATAGCAGTGCAGTGGTGATAATCCCTGGGGACTGAGACACAGCAGCTGCTGGAGTTTAAATTCAATGAATAAAATCTGGAAAGTAAACCTGAATTTCAGGAACAGAGGCCATGACTTTAATTTCCTGAAATCCCATTCATTCATGTCCCTTTGGAAGGGAAGTCCTTGCCTGGTCTGGCATACAAGTGGCTTGAGGCCCACAACAACATGGTTGATCCCTATCTGCCCTCTGACATCAGTTCAAGGTAAATTAGGGATGAACAACAAATGCTGTCCTGACCAGCGATACCCACATTCTACGGGAGAATAAGGAAGAACAAAAACACATTCACAACAAGAAAAAAATAGGCCTTCTCTCTGCATTGACTTGAATTCACCTGATCGCCCAATCTGGACAGAGACAAGGACACCCACAGCACAGAGAAACCAGGGAAATTGCAGAATGAGGGAAGGATTCAATTACCCACTGAGGTGGAAACTCATTTAATCAGGTGTACTGGGGAGAGGTTGTTCACCAGTCCCATGTGTGGGAAGGGATCATTCAGAAAAATAAACTCCGGAGCCACCCACAAATTCACATATAGTTATACTCTGCTGTTATAGCTGCTGCGAATCCCCACCTCAGAAGGAACCATATCTTGACACCGGTTTCCAGTGGAATTCTGAGGGTTACTCACCCTGCAATGTTATCTCTGATTTCTCTCCACAGATGCTGCCAGTTCTACTGACCTTTTCCAGTAATTTCTGTTTTCTTATTTGTTTCTGATTTACAGCAATTGCAGTCCTTTCAGTTTTTAATCCAGTGGAGTTCCACTGCTTTCTGATGTATAACCATCATTAAATCCTAGTTGTAGAAGCCATAATTTAGAATAAATAATCATGTAGTTGACCATGACGAAGAAAACCGTGGACTGCAGGGAGTTATCAATCATGTGGAAAGATAAAATGGTGAAAGGAATTGAATCCACAGGAGTGAGTGATAATGAATTTAGGGAGACTGAACTATGAAAGTGAGGAATAGTGAGTGGTGTAGAGGGACAAACAGACCTTGGAACGAACATTCACAAAAACCTGAATGTGGTTAGATAGGAAGATCAGGTGGTTGAGAGGGTTTGATATATTTTGGATGCACATTATTCAGCTGATAGTTCCAATTCAGCTTCTCATCAATATTAGCCCCCAGGATGATGATAATGGGGAATTCCATAAAGATACACCCAGTGAATGTCACTTGGCTGTGGTTAGATTCTCATTTCTCAGATTTGGTCATTATTTGTTGGTACTTGTTGGTGCAAATGTTCTTTGTCACATGGTAGGGTCACTTCAATGTTGTCCAGGCTCACTGCATTTAGATATCTACTGCTTTGGTATCCAAGGAGCCACAAACGGTGCTAAAGTATTGTGCAAGCATCAGCAAACATTCCCACTTCTGACCTTATGGCGCAGGGAAGGTCATTGATGAAACAGCTGAAGGTGGTTGGGACTAGAACCTGATCCTGAGGAACTCCTGCAGCTGAGACGATTGCCATCCTACAATCACAAGCCTCCCCTTCTGTATTCAGTATTATCAAACCAGGGTGAAGTAGAGTGAGGAGGGTAAGAGAATGTACATTGGAAACAGAGAAGGAAAAGGAGAACATTAAAACACAGAACAAGTAGAAAATAAACTTGTCCAAGCAGTGCAGCACAAGGTAACTGTCAAATACAACCATATCAGGTCAGAATTATTGTTGCTCCGACAGTTTAACTGCAGGTCCATAACAGTGAACCATCAACAGTTACTTAGGGCTCAGAAACTATCTGTATAGCTTAAGATAGTCACGTAAGTGTTACTCACCCAGCTGTGAGCTGACGGTCGGATAGAGAAGCTCTGAAGATAGTATGGAAGTGGAAGTCCTGTTGAAATTAGAGGACTCAGAACTTTGTCAGAAACTGAACAGCATCCTGTTTTTATAGTAAGTAAGTGAAATAATTTATTTCATATCAATGTCATATGCAACCATTTTTACATGAAAATGCCTTCACATGCTGTTTTGAGCTGTAAAAGGTGGAGTGTCTCCGAGCTAAACTTACAGACCTCTTCCACAAGTATGTGGTACAAGTTTGAATAAATTCACCTTGTTTCGATTTACTGAGGTCTGAAGATGCAATCTTTTCAAAAACCAGCTATCCAAGGAAGAATAATATTCTCTGGTTCCTATTGAACTTAGCTTTGTCATGATTCCTTAATACAATGCTCTGTCAAATGGAGCCTTAAGATAGTGGATAGTCACTCTCACATTTGGAATTCAGCTGTTTGGTCCATGTTTGCACTAAGAATGTAGGGAGGAGAGGAGATGAGTGGCCCTTGCTTAACTCAAACTGAGATCCATCACTATGATATGACAAAGCAAGAGCTGTTTGATGTTATGGTTGTCACCCTGTTTTGACTGCATTTACGTACTGACAGGCCAGACAATTGACTGAAGGCTTGTCCACACAGGCCACGTATATGGTTTCTCTTCACTGTGAATGACACTTGTTCCTTCCATATTCAAAGCTCCTGAGAATTAAGTGTTCCCGGCAGTTCTTGATCCAGTGTTTGAGTTGAGCAGCCTGTCAGTAAATGCTCCCTTTCCAATTCCCTGAAAAAATAAATTTACAACAGTTAAAAGTAGAATGAAAGCTGCTGGATTGTCACCTGGATCATTAAAAACTGCAGATGCTGTAAATCAGGAATGAAAAATAATTTGCTGGTAAAGCTCAGCAGATCTGGCAACATCTGTGAATGAAAAAAACAGGTTAATGTTTCAGGTCTGATGATCCTTTCTCAAGTTCAGAGGAAGGGTCACCGAACTCAAAACATTAACTCTGTTCTTTCCTTCACAGATGTTGTCAGTCTTGCTGAGCTATTCCACTTGGATCATTTGATATCTTTGAAAGGACAGAAGATGAAAAATACAGGACAAATCAGGCTGTGGGAACTGGCTACAGAGCCAATCATTATTTGTGCAGAGCCAGAGTGGGAGGTTTGAGTGAGACCACAACAATGCTGTCGGTGTAACAATACAAACCGTACAACTATCTGACCATAACCTGTGTCAGTCTGTAACTGGATACGTGTAAATGACCGAAGCTGGCTGAAAATGCATTCCTGCAAGCAGGTGGGAATTCATGGTCCTCCTTTCGATAATTAATTCCCCCTTTTGCACTGGTGGGATTTGTATTTGGAGTACTGTTGTCAGTTCTGGTCACCCGACTTAGAGAAGGTTGTTATGAAACATTTCAGGGCAGATTCAATAGACTAATACCTGGAATGAGTGGATTGCCTTAAAGGAACATCTGGAGGAAAATACAGGCTAGGTCTGTATTGTCTGGAGTTTAGAAAAGAAAGAGGATACTAAATTGAAACACGAAAGATCCTGAGGGGACCTGACCAGATGCATGGTGAAAACATGGTCCCTCTTGTGGAAGGATCTAGAACTGAGGTCATTGTTTAAAGGTAAGGGTGAGTCCATTTGAAATAGTGAGGAACATTTCTTTTCTCTCAGAGGGCTGAGAATCTTTGTGACTCCCTTCGGCAAAAGGCAGTGGATGCAGCATCTTTTTTTTTAAAAGGCAGAGACAGATTCTTGCTGACCAAGACAATGAAAGATATTCTGCGATATGCAGGTACATAGAACCGAGGTTGAAATTAAATCAGTGATTTTATTGAGTCGCAGAGCAGGCTCGAGGGGCCGAGTGACCCACACTTGTTCCTCATTCCTACGTTTGAATAAACCGCAGGACAAAGAAGCTCAGGTCTTGTCTGATGACTGCGGGTGAGGAGGGTGTTTGAGCTCCCACTTCACTCACCCAGTGGATTAGTTCCTCTCTACACCCCGACCAGCTTCAATTAACATTTGAAAAGTTTTAATCACATCAGCTGTCATCCTTCTAAGTTACAGGGAATACATCATTCCTGGTGAGATGATGCATTTTAATAGGAGAAGAGATCAGAAATTCGGAATCAGTTATCCATTCTGCCTCTCAAGCCTCAAAAAGGTCAAAGTTGATCTATTTTGGCTTCAATTCCACATTCGCACTTGGCCTTGATAGTCTTTTTAAAAACACATCCTGTGGGCATTGCTGGCTGTGTTTAACTGTCATTAAGAAAGTGGCAGTGATCTGTCTCCATGAACCACTGTAGTCCATGAGCGGTAGGTGGACGCATAATGCTGTTAGGGAGAGAATTCAGGATTTTGATCCAGCAACACTGAAGGTGTAGCGATACATTTCCAAGTCAGGATGGTGAGTGGTGTGGAGGGAATTCACACCCAACACAGAGTCTACAGCACGGAAAAACGTTCTGCTGACTCTGTCTGATCTTGACACTATCTTGCAAGTACTCTGTCATTCCATCTTTTATAGTGGACACGAACATATTTTTCCAACCAACAATTTTATGCAAATTCCCTGTTTTCTTTCTGACTCCGTTCTTACATATTGGGGTTACAGTAGCGATCCTCCAATCCATAAAAACTGAGTCTATAGAATTTGGAGGAAAACCAGTTGTGAATCTGCTATTTCTATTGCCACTTCCTAAGGTACTTTGAGATGAAGGTTATCAGTGTCTGGGGATTTATCTGCCTGTTATCCCATTAGTTGTCCCAATATCATTTTCCTACTAATTCTGATTCCACCTTCCCATTAGACCCTGTGATCCCCTTAATTTTGGGAGGTTATTTGTACCCTCCTTATTGAAAATCTCAGTCATATTTAATTGTTCCGCTATCACTTTGTACCCCATTATAAATTCCCTGTTTCTGCTTGTCAGGAGACCCTATATTCTTCTTGACCAGTCTTTCATTACCAATCTTCAACTAAGAGTTTAATGATGATTATGAAACCGCTGTTGATCGTCAGGAAAAAGCCATCTGGCTCATAAATATCCTTCAGGGAAAGGAACTGTTATCCTTCACCTGGTTTGGTCTGTGTGTGACTCCAGCCATACAGCAATGCAGCTGACACTTGATAGCCCTCTGGGCAATCACAGATGGGCAATAAATTCTGGCCAAGCCAGCAAAGTTCACATCCTGTGAATGAATATAAAACAAAATTCTGTTGGTTTGTATGGTCCCTGCAGCATGCACTCATGTTCTGTTTTCTCACTCTGATTAAATCCCTTTCTTTCCCTTTGCAGAAACCTAAACTGCTCCCAATCCTGTTGTCAGTTGTTTTATTGACCTAATTGTGTATGCTGCTTCCTTAAATTTAATACCTGTTCATTTCCCTTTCTGTGCTGTGGTTTGATCATGTTTCCCATTTTGTTCTTATGCCAGGCTGCGATGAAGAACTTCCACAGCTTGCCCACGTCCTCTTTCAACATTTGCCATTACCCATTTCCCATCATCCATTTACACACTGATTCACCATTTATCACAACTAGCTCGTGCCTCATATCATTTTAACTTCTTTCATTTAAATACAGGACCCAAGTCTCAGAAACAACATTCATCACTCTCCAGCTTTGTGAAGAATTCTATCCTATTGTGGTCCCTCATCCTTAAGGGCCCGTACTCAACTCGATTGTCAATTATTCCATCCTCATTATACAACACCCATCTGCTTCTTCAACATGTTGATTCATAAAATTGTACCATATAGACACTAAATATCCCTCCTGCACTGTACTGCTACAGTTGTGATTTGGACAATTTATAAGTAGGTTGCAGTCACCTGTAATTAAAGCCATAACTTTATGCCTTATATCTCTCAATTCCACCCTAATGCCTTCCCTAATATTACTGCAGCTTGGGTTCCATATGCAGCACTAAGGTCATTTTCTGTCCATTGGTGTTTCTCAGCTCAATCCAAACAGACTCTACTTCACTACACCCTATATCCTGGCTCACATCAGTTTCCTGTTTTAATCAGCAGCTCCTGACAAATCCTTTTCCCTCTTTCCTGCCCAATCCATCTTCCTCAGACAACCCACTTATTCCAGGTTTCAATCTTGTAAACCTCCTCTGAGCTACTTTGAATAAACGAAGAGAAGACCAAAACCTGCAGACAGTATTCGAGATCTGGTCTGACCCCTTCCTTGTACAAATGAAGCAGAACATCTTCTCATTGATTATTATTTGTTGTCATAATAAGGGAGATGGCCTAGTGGCGTTCTGGATTTCAGAGAGATCCTAATCAATTGGTGCAATGGGCTGAGTAATGGGAGATTGAATTTTATTTGGATAAATGTTTGTTTTACCACAACACAATACTTCACAAAGGCAGGACTTGCACAATTAATGCTTGGGCTCTGGGTAGTGTTGCAGATCAGGAAAAAAAAACCTCGGGTTTCAGGTACATCATTCTTTGAAATTTGCATCACAGGTAGACAGGGTGGTGAGGAAGGCATTTAGCACACTTGTCTTCATTGCTCAGGCCTTTGAGTACAGGAGCTGGGAAGTGATGTTGGTGAGTCCTCTTCTGGAGGACTGTGCGCTGCTCTGGTTGTCCTGTTATGGGAAGAATATTGTTAAACTGGACTGGGTTTGGAAAAAAAACTTACCATGATATTGCCAGGAATGGAGGGGTTGAGTTATAAATATACGCTGGATTGGCAGGATCTTCTTTCACGGGAAGTAAGAGGTTGAGGGATGACCTTGTGTAGTTTTAATAAAATAATGAGAGACACAGATAAGGAATAGCAAAGGTCGTTTCCCTCAGGTGGGGGATTTCAAAACCAGGGGCATATTTTTAAAATGAGAGGAGAAAGATTTTTAAAAAACTCATGACGGGCATCTTTTTGTTTTATTTAGAGTGCTCAGTGTGTGGAACGAACTGCCAGAGGAAGTGATGGATGTGGGTAGTTACGATGTTTGAAAAACATTCAGATAAGTACATGAATTTGAATGGTTTGGAGCGAATATGGGCCAATTGCAGGAATTTTTTTTAAATAAGGAAAACATTGCTGCTATCACTGGAAGAGATGCTTCTGAAAAATCATCCCATGAAAACATATGCTGAAATTAGAAATAAGAAAGGAGCAATCATCTGACGGGATTGTACCATAGGCTTCCTAATAGTCAGAGGGAAACTGCGGAACAAATATCCAGAGGGATCTCAGATACGTGTAAGAATAATAAAGTTATAATAGTTGGTGATTTTCAGTTTCCAAACATTTACCGGGACTGCCAGTGTGTAAAAGGTTTAGATGGTGAGTATTTTGTGAAATGTGTTCAAGAAACTTTTCTTTATCAATAAATCGATGTTCCTATGGAAAAAAAAAGGCGGAGCAAGTGACTGAAGTGACAGTACAGGGAAACTCTGAGTCTTGTGACAGAATTACTATCAGTTTCAAAACAATTATGGAACAGAATATGCCTTCCAGAAAAAGTAAAAGCTTTAATTGGAGGAAGGCAAATTTTAATGCTATAAGAAAAGAACTCTCAACACTTCTGAGGAAGGATTAACAGACCTGCAACATTAACTCCGATTTGTCGCTCACAGATGCTGCCAGACCTGCGAAGCTTTTCCAGCAGCTTCTGTTTTTATAACTTTCAAAAGTTGACATGAGTAGACGGCAGGTATAAGGATGTCTGATAAGTGGGGGGCTTTCAAAAATGTGACAATTCAGAGTCATTATGTCTCTGTAAGAGTGAAAGGTAAGGCTGGTAGGATTAGAGAACAATGGGTGAAAAAAGATACTCAGGTTTTAGTCAGGAATTTAAAAAAAATAAATTAGTAGATATAAAAAAAATTGGCTCAAATGAATCTCTTGAACAGTGTAAACAGTGTTGGGGGCATTCTTAAACAGGAGATCAGGATGGCAAAAAGGCAACATGAAACTGCCTTGGTTGATAAGCTGAAGAATAATTCAAAGAGTTTCTACAAGTGCATTAAAAGCAAGAGAGCACCGAGAGGGCAAGCAGGGCTCCATAAAGATGAAAGAGATCAACTCTGTGTTGAGCATCAGGAGAGGAGAGAGATTTGAAAGGAATATATTGCATCAGTTTTTACTGTTGAGAAAGAAATGGAGGGGGTACAAGTCAGGGGTAGAAATATTTTGGTTTGAAAACAGCTCACGGAGATGGGGGAGATTTTTAATGAATATTTCTCCTCAGTGTTTACTAAGCAGAGAATCATGGATGCTAAGGAAACAAGGGAAGCAAGTGGGGATGTTTTGGACCATCGAGGTGGCGTTTGCAGCCTTAAAGCACATTAAGTTGATAATTCCACTGGATCTGATGAAGTCCATCTTCGGACACTGTGGGAGGCTGGGGAAGAAATTGCAGAGACCCTTGCAGAGATTTTTCCCTTCATCTTTTCTCACGACTGAAATTCCAGAAGACTGGAGGGTGGCTAATGTTGTTCCATTGGTTAAGAAAGGTAGCAAAGACCAGCCAGTGAACCAGTGGAAGACAAGGTATTGAAGATGATATTTAGAGAGTGGATCAACCAAAGCTGGGATATTCAAGATCTGATTAGGGTTAGTCAGCATGGATTTGTGCACAGGAATCATGTCTGACAAATCTATTCAAGTTTTTTGAGGAGGTAAGCAGGAGGATTGATGAGTTTAGGGCAGCGAATGCTATCTATATGGACTTTAGTAAGGCCTTCAACAAGGTCCCATACGGCAGCCTAGTCATGAAGGCTCAGTTGTGTGGGATCCAGGGAGAGCTAGATCATGGGATTCGAAATTGGGTCGATGGTAGGAAGCATAGCGTGATGGCTGAACTTTGGTTCTCAGACTAGTGGCCTGTGGCTAATGGTGTGCCACGGGGGTCAATACTGGGATCATTGTTATTTGTCCCTTACATAAATGATCTGGATGTGAATGTATATGGCATGATTAGTAATTTTGTATCATCTGCAAACTTAAGAGGTATTGCTGAGGTATCAAAAATTACACGGGGATTGTGATCAGATGGGGAAGTGGGCTGAGGATTGCCAAATGAAATTCAACACAGCTAAGCGTGAGGTGTTAGCATTTGGAAAGTTCAGCCAAGGAAGGAGTTATACAGTAAATGGTGAAGTTCTGAGGAATATTGTGGAGCAGAGAAACTGAGAAGCACAAGTGCATAGTTGGTTGAAAGCAGCATCACAGGTAGACAGGGTGGTGAAGAAAGCATTCAGCATCCTGGCCTTCTTCGGTCGATGCATTGCATATAAGAGTTGGGATGTTATGTTAAAGGTGTACAGGTCATTGGTGAGGCCACACTTGCAGTGTGGTGTACAGTTTTGGTCACCCTGTTTCAGGAAAGGCATAGTTAAACTGGAAAATGTGCAAAGAAGAGTTACGAGAATGTTGCTAGGAATACAGGCAAGTTCTAAGGAGAGGTTGGCCAGGATTGGACTTTATTCCTTGGAATGGAGGAGAATTAGGGCATACCTTACTGAGGTGAATAAAATCATGAGGGGCAGAGATAGGATGAATGCACGTAGTCTTGTTCCCAGGGATGGGGAATGGAAAACTAGAGTGTACAGATTTAAGGTGAGAGAGGTCAGATTTAAGGAGGACGTGAGGGGCAACTTCTTCACACAGACAGTGGTGCATATTTGGAATGGGCTGCCAGAGAATGTGGTTGAGACAGGTACAATAGCAACGTTTAGAACACATTTGGGCAGGTACATGGATGGAAGTGTTAAGTGGGGATATGGACCAAATGCAGGCAGTTAGAAATTGCTGAGTGGGTACCATAGTCAGCACAGACCAGTTTGGGCCGAAGGGCCTGTTTCCATGCTGTATTACACTCTGACTTTAAACCTCCAGTTCCTGCTTTAGTGCATCAAACCATGCTGTGTGAAGTTAAAGAGAAAACTTGGGGCCCCTTTGCAGAAATATTTGCATCATCTATAATTACGGGTGAGGTGCCAGATGACTGGAGAGTGGCTAAAATTGTGCCTTTGTTTAAGGGATATCAGGAGAAGCCTGGGAGCTGTAGACCTGAGTCTGACTTCGGTTTTGGGTATGTATTTGAAGGTAATTGTCAAATGTAGGATTTATGTATTTGGAGAGTCAAGGAATGATTAGTTGATTGAGTTTTTTGGAGAAGTAGCAAAGAAAATTATTAAGGGCAGAATGGTGGATGTAGTTTATTTTGACAAGAGTAAAGTTTTTGACAAGGTTCCACAAGGTGGACTAATTAGTAAAGTTAGATCGTATGGGATTCAGGGGGAGCTTGTCAGCTGGATACAGATATGGCTTAGTGACAGGACACAGGGACTGGTGGTGGAGGGTTGTTTATCAGACCGGAGGCCTGTTCCCAGAAGTGTTCCACAGGAGTCAGTGCTCGCTCCAATTTTGTTTGACCTTACATAAAAAAAGCGATTTAGATTAAAATAGTGGAGACATGGTCAGTAAGTTTGCAGATGACTCCAAAATAGGCAGGATAGTGGACAGTGACGTAGGCTGTCCAGGATTACAAAGAGATCTTGATTTACAGGGTTAAGAGGCTGAGGAATGGCAGGTGGTGTTTAATTTGGATAAAGGCGAGGTATTTCATTTTGGTAAAACAAACAAGATCAGTATTTGTACAATTAAATGTAGGGCCTTGGGGTTAGTGTTGTCGAACAGAGAGACCTCAGGGCTCAGGCCCTTAATTCTGTGAGGTTGGCATCACATGTAGAAAGGGTGGTTAAGTCGGTGTTTAGCCTGCTTGCCTTCACTGCTCAGACCTTTTGAGTACAGGAGGTGGGACGTCATGTTGAAATTGTGCAGAACATCAGTGAGGCCTCTTCTGGAGTAATGTGTCCACTTCAGATCTCCTGTTCTTCAAAGGATATCATCAACCTGGGGAGGATTCAGCAAAGATTTAGCAGGAAGTTGCCAGGAGTGGAGGTTGAGAATCATAAGGAGAGGCTTGATTGGTTGAGGCATTTTTCCATTGCAGTCTCAGAATGGAGGGGTGATTTATATGTTTATATAATCATGAAGAGTACACCTAAAGTGAATGGGAGATCCCTTTTCATTTGGGAGGGGAAATTCAAGACAAGGGAGCTGGACGAAGCAAACTGAAACGTTCCCGGTTCATGCCTGAATCTGGACAGTTCTTATTGCCAGACTATTTGACGAAGGGCCAAACAGATGGAGGTTAGGTGATGCTTCTCGTGGCTGGATTAGCTTTCTACTCTGTGTGGCTTCATGCTACACTTACAGTCTATAGGTTACCAGTACTGGAGGGTATGAGTTATGTGGAGAGACTGGGGCTTCACTGGAAAATAGGAGGTTGAGCAGTGACTTTTGAGAGGTTTATTAAATCGTGAGGGGTATAATGTGAACAGCAAGGGCCTTCTCCCTTGGATAGGGGAGTCCAAAACTAGAGGGTATTTTTTTAACGGGAGAGGAGAAAAATTTGAAGGGCAGTAAAGGGGAACTGTTTCAAACAGAGGGTCGTTTCTATGTGGAATGAACTGCCAAAGGAAGTGAAAGATGCAGGTACACTTCCAACATTTAAAAGACATTTGTACAGGTACATGAATGGGAAAGCTTTAGAGGGATATGGACCCAACTCAAGCAAGTGGGACTCGTTCAGTTTGGGAAGCCTGGTCAGCATGGACAAGTTGTAATGAAGGAGGCTAGAGAACGCAGAAATTTTTTTGATATTTTGAAAATAGTTCACATTACAGGAGATGAAGTGCTAAATGTCTCAGAAAATATAAAGATTGATAAATCTCCAGTACCTGATCTCGTGTATCTGAGGATATTGTGGGAAGTAAGGGAGGAGGTTGCAGAAATATTCGTATCATCTATAAATATGGGTGGGTGTGACATGACTGGAGAGTGGCTGATATTATCCCTTTGTTTTAGAAGGGATGTGGGAGAAGCCTGAGAACTATGAACCTTAGCCTAACACTGGAAAACAGTGACAGAATTAGGTTGGTGTGGATTTATGAAAGGGAAATCATGTTGGACAAAACTGCCGGAATGTTTCAAAAATGCAACATTTAGAGTTGAAAAGGCAGTGGATGTGGCTTATGTAGGCTTTGAGAAGGCATTCAAACTCCCCACATAAGAGATTAGCACGTAAATTTAAAGCATGAGAGATTGGGTATTCACAGGGATACAGAACTGTTTGGCACACAGAAACAGTCAGAATAAACAGTCATTTCTTGTATGCCAACCAGTGCCCAGTGTGGAACTGTGGTCCATGGTGGATCCCAGGTATTCATACAATCAATTTATCATTTAAATGAGAAATGCGTCTCAGTTCGAGATTATCCAGTTGGATTACAAAACTAGGAAAACACAAGTCACTGACAGTCAGCATGCAGGTGTAGCAGGGGGTGAAGAAGGCAAATGGTATTTTGACCTGCAGAGTTAGAGCGTTTGAGTACAGGAGCAGGGATGTCTTACTGAAATTGTACAGGATCTTGGTGAGACCACACCTGGGATGGTATGTGTAAATTTGGAATTTTTATCTGTGGAAGGAATTTCTGGCTACAGAGGCTGTTCACAACAGTTGATCAGACTGATTCCTGGGATGGCAAGACTTACATATAAGGATAGGATGGATTGGTTAGGATGAAATTCACTGGAGTTTAGAAGAACGATGAAAGATTTCACAGAAACCAAAAAAATTCTAGGTAAATACAGGAAGGATGTTATCAATGACCAGGGAGTTGGAGCTTAGGGGCATGGACTCGGCTGTGAAGAATTGAAATGAGGAAATTTTAAAAAAATACAGAGACTGGTGACCCAGTGAAATTTGCTGCCACAGAAAGCAGTTAAGGCCGAACACTGGATGTTTCCAAGAAGACGATAACATGTATAGTTGTCGGGGCTTAAGGGATCAAAAGAACTGGCTCTAAAGTGGGAGGAGGCTGAGTAGAATGATCAGCCATGATCAAAGTGACTAGCGGAGAAGGATCGAAAGCTACAATGGCCTGCGCCTGCTCCTATTTTCTATGTTTCTATTCTGTTGAAGGTGGAATATAAGAACAAAATGACAACAACAGACACAAAAAACAGCACGACCTTATCACCACTGGATGAAAATCCTACAACTCCTTTCCAATTTGCAACATGGGAGCTACATCACCACGTGGATTGCAGCAGTTCAAGAAAGTGCAGTGTGATTTTGGAAGCTTCTGCAGTGGCTGCTCTGTCTCTCATTTTCAATCCAGTTTTCAAGTTGTTGAATGCCCTGAGAAAAGTAACAGAGTATGTCAGAAATATCTTTGGAAGTTTGCTGATACTGGGGGAAGCAAGGGGTGGGATAGGGGCTGGAGGTACAGAAGTGGGTAAAGTGGGGGAAGAGGGACAATGAGAGAAACAACTGGCTGGATTTTGTCGGGGGGTGATGGGTGAAGAATAACCCCAATATCCAAACCACACGGACCCACCCTGTTCAGCTCTCTCCCTCCACTCTGTGGTCTTTCTCTGAGCCTCTGTCACACCAGCAGCTAGCTCAGCATCAAAGATGTGCATTTGGCCCAGTTTTAAAGTCCTTCTGTTTGACAACATTCTCTCCCAGACTTGCTGGCACCAGTTCCCAGATGCGGACCTTATTAATGGCCAAAAGAGTCTACACAGTTTTCCAATAAGAAACAACCTGCAATCGACTTCCAGGCCTGGCCTCAGAAGCCAATAATTGATTTTGCATTTTTTGGAGCACAATAGCTGCTCACAGTCCAGACGTCACCGTTCAACTCTCAGATTCAAGTCAAAAATGACTTTTTAAAAACTCAAAACAAAAGTCAGCGAGGGTGCTAACACAATACGCAATGGAAAGACCTCGAACCAGTGAGTGCACATTGGAGTTCTGCTTTACTGAGAACACCTCTCATTGCTGTAATCACATTCTGAAGTGGCTTGACAGGGTAAAAGCTGACAGGACTTTCCCGCTCACAGGACAGTCTAGGCCTGTTTCAGGGAGGAAGCCTGAGGCTCTCTGCAAACTAAACGCGGTACTGGAAGACCCCTGTTTGGGACCTGAGACCTAAACTGAGCAATCACGCAGCCCTCTTGCTGGAATACAGCACCGAAGCTGCCCTCCCCTTTAACCTGTACTCACCACTTGTGGCTCTCATGGAGGACCATTTCATTCCGGATATCTCTCCCAGTACGCATGCTCACAGTCACAATGAGCTGTGCGCATGCTTCATAGCTGAATACGCCGGTTTGAGATAATGGGAACTGCGGATGCTGGAGAGTGTGAGATAACAAGCTGTGGGGCTGGATGGACACAGCAGGACAAGCAGCATCTCAGGGGCACAAAAGCTGGTGTTTCGGGCCTAGACCCTTCTTCAGAAAAGGGGGATGGGGAGAGGGTTCTGGAATAAATAGGGAGAGAGTGGGGAGGCGGACCGAAGATGGAGAGAGGAGAAGGTAGTTGGCTGTTGGTTTGTTCGCCGAGTTTGGCAAATGAATTGCAAACGTTTCGTCTCCAGTCGAGAAGCCATCATCAGTGCGTAGCTGCTGCTGCGTAGGAGAAGATAGGTGGAGAGGAGGCAGGCAGGTCAAAGAGGCAGGGATGGAGCCAGTAAAGGTGAGTGTAGGTGGGGAGGTAGGTAGGGGATAGGTCAGTCCGGGAAGGACGACAGGTCAAGCGGTCAGGATGAGGTTTGTAGGTAAGAAATGGGGGTGTGGCTTAAGGTGGGAGGAGGGGACAGGTGAGTGGAAGAACAGGTTAGAGAGGTGGGGACGAGCTGGGCTGGTTTGGGATGCAGTGGGGGAGGGGAGATTTTGGAGCTTGTGAAATCCACATTGATACCATTGGGCTGCAGGGTTCCCAAGTGGAATATGAGTTGCTGTTCTGTCACCTTCAGGTAGCATCATTGTGGTGCTGCAGGAGGCCCAGGATGGACATGCCATTTGTAGAATGGGAGGGGGAGTTGTTTAGTTCGAACCGAGCATGGGTGATCTGCAAAGTTGTCCCCACGCCTCCGCTTGGTTTCTCCGATGTAGCGGAGCCACAATGGGAACAGCGGATGCAGTCTGGCACATTATCAGATGTGCGGCCTGGGATCGAGGTGAGGGGGGAGGGGTAGGGGCAGCTGGAGCACTTCCTGCGGTTGCAGGGAAAAGTGCCGGGTGTGTTGGGGCTGGAGGAGAGTGTGGAGCGGACAAGAGAGTCACGGAGAGAGTAGTCCATCCGGAAAGCAGACAAGGGTGGGGACGGGGTGTGAGGGATGAGTTGTTCAAAATGTGGGAGACGCGGTCGAGGGAGTTCTCAACCACTGAGTGGGGGGAGGTTGCCGTCCTTGAAAAACGAGGACATCTGAGATGTACAGGGGTGGAACTCATCAACCTGGGAGCAGTTGCGGCAGAATTGGGAATAGGGGATGGCATTTTTGCAGGAAGGTGGGTGGGAGGAGGTGTATTACAGGTAGCTGTGGGAGTCAGTGCGCTTGAAATGGATATTGGTTTCTGGGTGGTTGCCAGAGATGGAGACAGAGAGATTCAGGAAGGAGGGAGAGGCATTAGAGATGGTCCAGGTGAACTTAAGGGTGTGGTGGAAGGTGTCAGTGAAGTGAATGAACTGTTTGAGCTCCTCGTGGATGCATGAGGTGGCGTGGATGTCGTCATCACTGTAATGGAGGAAGAGGTGGAGTTTAGGGCCTGTGCAAGTATGGAAGAGGGATTGTTCCACATAACCTACAAAGAGGCAGGCACAGCTTGGGTCCATGTAGGTACCCATGGCCACCCCTTTTGTAGGTAGTGGGAGGAATTGAAAGAGAAGTTGTTGAGGGTGAGGACGAGTTTGGCTAGGCGGATGAGGGTGTCAGCGTTGGGGCACTGGTTGGGCCTGCGGGATAGGAAGAAGCATGGGGAATGCGGGTGGAAAGGAACTGGACGTCCATGGTAAAGATGAAGTGTTGGAGACTGGGGAATTGTAAGTTTTGTAGGAGATGGAGAGTGTGGGTGGTGTCACAGACGTAGGTAGGGAGTTCCTGGGCTAAGGGTGAAAAAATGAATTCCAGTTAGGTGGAGATAAGTTCAGTGGGGCAGGAGCAGGCAGAGATAATGGGTCAACCAGGGCAGGCAGGTTTGTGGATTTTGGGAAGGAGATAGAAGTGGCCGTTGCAGGGTTGGGGAATGATGAGGTTGGAGGCTGTGGGTGGGAGGTCATCTGAGGTGATGAGGTTGTGGATGGTTTGGGACATGATGGTTTGGTAGTCGGGCGTGGGGTCATGATTAAGGGGGCAGTAGGAGGTGGTGTTGGAGAGTTGGCGTATAACCTCAGCGATGTAGAGGTCAGTGCACCATACCACAACTGTGCCTTCCTTGTCCATGGGTTTTATGGTGAAGTTGGGATTGGAGCAGAGGGCTGTACGTTCTGCAGGGAAGAGGTTGGAGTGAGTGCGAGGGGTGGAGAGGTTGAGGCATTTGATGTCACGGTGGCAGTTGGTGATGAAGAGGTCGAGGGAGGGTAGAGGACCTTCGGATGGTGCCCAGGAGGAGGGGGTGCATTGGAGGTGAATGAAGAAGTCAGTAGAGGGAGGGTTAGGCTCACGGTTAGAGAAGTAAGCATGGAGGCAGAGGCGGCGGAAAACCTACTCAATGTCCAAGCGTGACCGGTATTGATTGATGTGTGGGTGAAGGGAGACAAAGGTGAGCCCCTTACTGAGGACTGATCGTTTGTCCTCAGTAAGGGGGAGGTCTGTGGGGATGGTGAAGACTCGACAGGGCTCAGTGTTTCTGTCTCCTCTGGAGCTGCTAGCTGTGGAGGCTGTGGGTGGAGTGACATCGGAGATGGTTGTGGGTGGAGTTGCATGGGCATGGGCGGAGTTGGATCGGTGGTGGGCGGAGTGCCGTTTGCGCTGGTGGTGGGAGGAGCAGGGTAGGAGGAGGCAGCTGCGTTGACGGTAGGTGTGTCCTCAGTGTCTATGGTGTTGGACATGGAAATGGAGGTGGTGGCATTCGCTGTCCCGGGAACGGTGTATCCTGCGGCGGAGGATGTGACGTCATCCCCAGTTGCTCCGAGAGTGGCCACATGGCCAAAGCTGGCGGGCACATTTTGGGCGAGTTCTTGTGTCGGGTTGGGGATTTGGGAGGTGTAGGTTGCCCGTTTTGGATGGTAGGCACCAGGAAGTTTACTGTACTTACGGTTTTTTGTCTCCACTGAAGCTGAGTAGAATTGTGAGTTCAGGTTCTGGATCCTACGAAGAATAAAAAAACAGGAGAGGTCCTTTGCAGGTCTGAGAGAGGGAGGCTCTGAGCTGGGGTAGGCTGGATTGCAGTGCCTGGAGTTGCCATCGCATTTCTGCGAGTGTGTGTTTCAGGAGTCACAGGGAAAGATGCTTCTGAAGTGTCTTAATGTTCTGGATGTAGACATTGTCACATTTGGGGCCAAGTTGGGAAGGCTTGAATGTGGACTGTAGTCCAATGGGGATGATCTGGTTCCGTAGGCAGGTACTAAGGAAGGTGATGTGGCTGTCGTACCTGGTTTGCTGCAGGGCATGGTCGAGCAGTTTCAAGGCCGAAGAGGACACTTTTTGGCCACTTTTCCAGGGTAATGGTGAGACTGCATGAGGCTGTGTGCATGATGAAATCAGAAGCCATCCGGGGATGATTCACCGAACTGATTCCTGTGAGAAGTATTTATCTTCAGAGGAAATCATGACCAGACTGGCCCTGGATTTATTGGACTTTAGGCGAATGACACACCATCTTGTTTAAACGCAAAATATTCCAAGCAGTCTTTTCAAGTTGAATGCTGAAACATTATTTCCATTTGTGCACGAGATTACCACCAGTGGATGGACTGTAAACTGGAGAATATTTCATTGAGACAATGTTGACTTATTTCTTTTACCCTTTCAAAGGATTGTGTGTTTATGGAAATCTTTCCAGAGAGAGATGGAGGATAAATCATTGAATATTCCTAAGGGAGAGGCAGACAGATTCTTGACTGAGAATAACACACCAATGTTATAAGGGGTGGAGAGGAACGTTTATTTGAGGCCACATCATTCAAGAGCTCACCGCATGGAGGACTTGGTTTGATTTTTCTAATCACTTACTCCTGATCCAAGTTTTCACATGGCCACGAAGGCTCTGCCTTTCAGAATGATGGGTACAACTTCCAAATATGATTTTTAAACGACACTATGAAAATACTCAGGAAAGCTTCATGGTTTTTCAGCAAGATCAGAGAGACAGAACAAAGTTAAAATCTCAATAAAACTTCTTTAGTAAACAGATTGGGCTGAATATATGTCTTTAATAGTACAGATTACTTTTATTTGGAGTGTTGAGATGACTTTTGTTGGCAAGACCAGCATTTATTGCCTCTGTCTAATTTCCATTCAGAATATGATGGTGAAACCCAGGGACACTAACATATGTTTCATGGAGACTTTCAGGATTCTGAAGAAGTGTCAGTGAATGGACAATGATATAGATTCAAGCCAGGATGCTGTGTGGTCTTGGAGATTGTAATCCTCACCACTTGATGCTCACAACATATGGAAATTGTGATCAGAGATAATGGGAACTGCAGATGCTGGAGAATCCAAATAAGAAAGTGTGAAGCTCGATGAACACAGGAGGCCAAGTAGCATCTCAGGAGCACAAAAGCTGACGTATTATGGAAATTGTGAGACTGCTTTTTCTGTTTTCAAAAATTAAGGTCAGAGAGCCATTCAGCATAAAAACAGGACCTTCACATCAACATGTCTATTCCAATCAAAAAAACAAAACTACATTAATCACACTTATCTTGAAGTCAACACCCACTAGGCGTGGCATTTTGAGTGCTTTCCAGCTGCTTCAAAAAATGCTGCGTTATCTTTAATTATCTGTCACCTGAGCTGTGATTTGTCTATTTCTTTCACATTATGCATGAACTGCATTTTGCAAATATATCCCACAACCTCAAAGACAGCAATTAGCTCTATAGATCAATATTTTTTCTGGAAAATCAGACCTTTTTAATTCATTTGGGATTTTAGTGTAGCTAGACCGGCATTAATTGACCTTGAAAACTTCCAGCTAGAAGTTCGCCAAATTGGAAATGTGGTGGACACTGAAAAAGGTTACTTCAGAGTACAATGGGATCTTGATCAGATGGGACAATGGACCAAGGAATGGTAGGTAGATTTAATTTGAATAAATCTGACATGTTGCATTTTGGAAATCAAATTGGGGCAGCACTTGTGCTCTAAATGGTAAGGCCCTGGGGAGTATTGCTGAGCAATGAGTCCTGGTGTGCAGGCACTTGGTTCCTTGAAAGTTGATTCAGAGATAGATAGGATAGTAAAGAAAGCATTTAACACAGAACATAGAATAGTACAGGCCCTTCGGCCCTCGATGTTGTGCCGAAATGTGAAACAATCTGAAGTCCATCTAAACTACACTGTTCCATTATCATCCATATGTTTATCCAATGACCATTTAAATGCCCTTAAAGTTGGGAATCTACTCCTGTTGCATTTGGTACAACTTGCCTTTATTGGCCAGTGCATTGCGTGTAGTTGTTGGGAGGTCCTGTTGCGGCTGTACACTGGTTAGGCCACTTTTGGAATATTGCATGCAATTCTCGTCTCCCTGCTATTGGAAGGATTTTGTGAAAACTGAAAAGGTTCAGAAAAGATTGATAAGAATGTTGCCTGGGTTGGAAGGTTTGAGCTGCAGGGAGAAACTGAAGAGGCTTTTGCCTGGAGATTCGAAGGCTGAGGGGTGACCTTACTGAGATTTATAAAGTCAGGAGGAGAATAGATAGGGTATCTAGACAAGGTGTTTTCAGCATGATGGGGGAGTCCAAAATTAGAGGGTGCGAGTTTAAGGTGAGCTGGTAAAGATTTAGAAGGAATCTCAGGGGTAACTTTTTCACACAGAGGGAGGTGAGTGTGTGGAATGAGATGCAAGGAGAAGTAATGGAGTTTGGTACAATTACAACATTTGAAAAGATGGGTCTGTGATTAGGAAAGGTTTAGAAGGATATGTGTCAAAAGCTAGCAAATAGGACAAGATTTATTGGGGATATGTAATTGGTATGGATGAAGAGAACTGAAGCCTCTGTTTCCATTCTTCACAACTTTCTGACTCTATGATTTGGTGAATTTCTGATGAATAGTTACACACAGGATATTTGTCACTGGAAGTTGATTATCTCATTGAATATCAAGGTGGTGCTTTTGGATTGCCTCCTGTTGGAGATAATTCCTAACCGGCAACACTGAAGAACTGTTCGTGTTAGCCATTCATCAGCTAAACCTGAATGGTGCCACATATTTTGGAATAACGACATAGACTACTGCAGGAACTGAGGACTGTGAAGCGGTGCTGAGGAATATGATCTGTTAGTTTGTAAGCATTCACAATCTTGGCTCAAACAGAAACATTCTCTTTGGAAATGCATATTCGAGTGGCACGAACATGGAACCAGATCATGGAAACAGCAGTGGAGTGGAGTGGGGATTAAAAACCGGCAGGAAAACAAATACATTCTCAAAGTGTGTGCATGGGAAGAAGGAGTTTATTCATCTTTTAGGAATGACGCCATAACAGCTAAAATATTTTATTCTAATGAAGGGAAAGCTGTGTCCATTTTATTGGTTTCGTTAAAATAATGGCGATAAACAGCTGGAATAATCTTGCACTGACCATTTGAAAAATCCTGTATGTCTTCAGAGATAGCTGGGCTGTCCTCGGCTGAGTAAGTGCTGATACTGTCTGAGTGATGCTGTTTTGAAACACATTCTGAGCACAGTTGATGGAACAGACAAACAAGTACCATTGGCCAGTACTTCAGAATACATCAGACCTTTCATGGCTGCTCCCACACAGAACCATACAATTGAGAAAAGGCCCATTGAGATTACACCACCAGATGCTGATCCAAATGCTTTTAAAGTTTGGGATGTTACCTGCCTCAACCACGCTCCTAAGCAGTGCAATCCAGACACCAACTAGCCTCGTCACAAATAGGACAAACATCTGCTGACAGAATCGGAAGTCCGCACCGAAAAAAAAGCTTTGGAATATTGTGAGAACAATGAGCACAGTGTTCTGTACTTTCACTCATTCGTGTTTTAGCTCATGTTCCAACATCATTTGAAGTGAGATCAGAGTAACTTGCCATGCCACCCATGTTACTTCACTCATTGTGGCATTGTGGACCCTGAACAAAAATGTGATCAATGCAAATTGGAGACAATCCTGCACTGGTAATGTCCTCGACTCGACAATGGGGAAATCAGTCTCTGAAAGTAGTCATTCAAGTCACTTGTCGTCCTGCATAGGCACTAAATTGCTGTTCCTTGACTATAATGTATTGAAAAAAAAATCCTGGAATCCCTAACAAACAGCTCTGTGTGCATGTCTGCAGCATTTGGATTGGAAGTGTTTCAGGAAGGCAGCTCACTGTTACTTTCTCCAGAGCTATTGGTGATGACAAATAAACTCAGCCTTTGCTAGTGCCTGCTAAAACCCATGGTTGAGTGCGTCCTATTAAAAATATCAGGATATTTTATGTTTTCAAAGTTGAGCCCAAAGTCTCAGAAAGGTAAGACTTTGCTGGATGAGTGTAACCCCAGCGAAATCAGGAGCACGGTATGACATTGAGTTAAGGATCCACATCGTTTTCAATAAGAGGACTGATTGTGCGATATCAGTGCCACTGAGTTCAAACTTTTCATGGCAGTTTATCTCAATGTAACATGCCATCGAAACTTGGGATCTTTATTAAAGAAACTTTGCAATGTCTCCTTTAATGACCTTTCACAAATACTTGAAGGTCAACTCAAATGGCAGCTTCACTGTTGTGATTCAGATCAGACAAATTGTGACAGTCCAAAAGAAAGAAAAGAAATGTTGGAATAAAAATTATCATGTCTAGCAGCATCTGCAATATGACTTTTTCAGAATAGATTCATTACAGACCAGATCTGTTAACTCAAAACCTGTCTCCAGATGTTACCTCATATATTGTGTTTCTCCACTAACTTCTATTTCAGGTTTCCTTAATCTCCAGAATTTTGCTTTTCTTGATAGGTCCAGATGTTGAACTTGGTTATATTTGGACAATATCGTCCATCCCTGATTCCGTGAGAGCCATTGGGCTGACAACAGGTGTATTACACCAGTGTCTGTTTCTTTATTAAAAATATTCTGTGAATATCATCCTCAATGCAGGAATTTCAGGAAATTGATTTTGATTGAAAGTAAATTTCCAAGGCAGCTGCACTTCATGAGACAACAGAAATAGGTTACTCATGATGGCACAATCTGTGCCCGTCACTGAAAGTGTTTCCCCTTAGGCTCTGAAGCCTTTTCATACAAATCTCAGAATAATTACAGCAAGATGGAGGTCACTCAGCCCATCATCTCTACACCAGCTGGCAGTGAACTATATCCCTACTATCATTATCCTGTAAAATCCCTATACACCTAACATTTTGAAATCCCAAAATGTCAGCTTTTCTGCTCCTAAGATGCTGCTTGGCCTGTTGTGTTCATCCAGCTCTAAAGCTTGTTATTTTGAAATCTTTGTCTGCTTTTATTTCTGAATATCCTGTGCGTATATGAACAATTTTATCATTCTGCATACACCATGATTAAACAGTGTTTACATCAAATATAGTTTCCTATTACATTTAAAATTATCATGGTGTGTTCATATTGTTGTTTGGCATTCCATCTCCCAAATATAATCTCTTTCCTTGCTCTGCATTACATTTTTTTCCATCTGTCAGAATAAGTGCTAGCCAAATACTGGTGACATTGGGATATCACTGTGCTCCCGTCCAGTCACTACAGCCACTGCCCCCATTCCTCTCTGTCTCTGAACCAATGTCACATTCATTCTGTCCCTGGCTCTTTAGTCCATGGGCTTTCATGAACAGCATCATTGTACGCACCACATTTGATTTTAGTTTTAGTCAATTGAATCAAGAAATGTAAATGTTACTGCTTTAAAGCACATAAACCGCAATGAAGAACTTTGTATCTTCAACATACAATGTTGTTTTATTGCAGGAGTGAGAAGGCCAACCCAATTTTGCTCAGCATTTTTTTTGTACAATCAGCACAGTAATGACATTTTGCTTGTCTTTTTTTGCTGGGGGGGGGGGATAGTGTATTGATGCAGGTGGTTACAGCATTGCACGTGGACAACAAGGGAGAGCCACTTAACCTGAAAAATGAAAACATCCATCATTCTCCCTCACCACATACATCTTTAGAGCAATTGGTGATGGAATATACAACAAATAGACAATGATGTGAACATCCAATCCAGCCCAGTTTCAACTGTGAACCAAAGGTTCACTGAAAGTGTAAAGAAAGGGGTTAACTGGAACTATTTGTTCAGTGACTATGATTGATGTCAGTCTCTATGGATTCTAACTGCGTCACAGAAAGCTTTCCCTCTCCTATAACTAAGGCGCTCTGTTCTATGTCTTATCCCATAGTATAAGCGGGAGCATCAGTGACAGCCCTAACAGGGATCGGCAGCTGCAGAAAGAGGGGGTGGAGAGATCAGAATCTGAGGACAATAGACTGGAATGTGACAACAATGGATCAGAATCTCAGAACAATAGACTGGAATGTTACAACAATGGATCAGAATCTGAGAGCAATAGACTGGAATGTTACAACAATGGATCAGAATCTCAGAACAATAGTCTGTAATGTTACAACAATGGATCAGAATCTGAGACCAATAGACTGGAATGTTACAACAATGGGCAGGGGTTTATCCTCGGGTCTTATTTTTCTTACTGCATCTTGGTCAACGTTACCACTTCGAATAGAAGGTGTACTGATGATTATTCAGGCTGGTTACTATCCCATTCTCGCTGTTGTTGGTGTTCCTGGTAAGCCTTTCTATCTCTGTCCAGTCACTACTGCCGCAATGCATATACAACTTTGTTGCCGTTTCTGTTACCTGTATTTGGAAAAGATGGAAACAATTATCTTCAGTTTCAATTAAAACCTCGCTTCATTGTCCATGAATTTCAGACTCATCCTTCGCAAGCATCTGAGAACAAGGCTTGTTCACAACATTGAGGGCCTTTTTTGATTTATGTCTTACTATTGTTTCCATCATCAAATTTGTCCAACACCAGCTCCATAATATCTGCAATCTCCCGCTCTGCCTCTGTGCTGTGGCTGGATAAACCATTATCTATGCCTTGGTAAAATTCAGGCTTTATGTTTCCAGCTGTCTTCTGACCAGTCTTCCAAGTTACAAATAATTTGATCACACCCTTGTTCTTGCTTTCAAAGTAACTAACGATAGGGACTCCATATTAGAGTAGTTAAGTCACTCAGCAGGTAATGCAGAGACACTGGTTATTACATTGTTTATTACGGGTATTGTTTCAAATCCTACCACAATTGGTGGTAGGACTTTCATTCTAATGATAAGAATTGCAACCATGGCCAATTTAACTAATAGCAACCATAAAACCAGCAGCAATTTGTCAAAAAACCTATCTCATTTCACTGATCTCCTTTGGTAAAGAAATCTAACGTTATTACCCGGGGTGAATTAAGTGTGAATTCAGACCCACAAAACGTTTCTGGCTTCAGACTGTCGTGTAGAATGGTCACAGCTGAAGGTAATTAATGATGGGCATTAAATGCTTCTTTTGCCAATGATTTTGTCATACCATGAAATTTATTTGAAAAAAAACAGTAAAACCAAAGAAAGAAATATGTCAGAGGTCTGAAACAAAAATAAAACTGAGGAAGTGAACAGTGCTGAGGAAAGTGAACAGTTTGGCAGTCTCTGATGAAATAAAAATGGAGTTAACATTTCAAGTCGACTGAACAAACATCAGAACTGAAATCTGCTGGCAGAGATTGTGATTTATGCTGGTGACAGGGATATTTGTTTTGAAGGGGGAAGGAATGAGTTGAATAAATTGAGAAAGAGACAGCGAGAGAAAAATACAAGCAAAAAAGGGGATTGTTGATGATCAGGTCGGATGGAAATAAAATGTGGAATTAATTACTTTTTTTGCCTTTTCCCATATTCCTGAATACCATGCCCATGTCGATGTACTTCTAAGTCCCTGCTGAAAGTAAGCTGTGTCACCTCAGTCTGTCTTTCCTGAATGTGGTCATCTTCTTTATGCATTAATGGTTTGTGGGTGTGACTGGCTGGGCCAGCATTTACTTCCCTTTCCTCGTTGCCCTTGAGAAGGTGTTTGTGAGCTTTTTTCTTGCATCTCTACCGTACACATGCTGTATATTGCTGTAAATAGGTCTGTGCTGTGTCATTTCTGTGAGGCTTTGTGGTGCTTGATATAACTGAGTGGCTGGTTTGGTCATTCCAAATAGCAGTTGAGAGTTCACCACATTGCTGTTGGTCTGGAGTCACATGTAGGCCAGGCCAGGTAAGGATGGCAGATTTCCTTCCCTGAAAGCCATTAGTGAGCCAGGTGTTTTTTTTTTCCCAATGATCAATGATGGCTTAATAGTTTCATCATTCCAGGTATTTCAATGAATTCAAATTCCACAATCTGCTGTGGCGGGATTTGAATTGGGGTGTGGGTCATTACCTGGATCCTTGGATTAGTATTCAGAAATAATTCCACAAGGCCATCTCATCCCCAACATCCCCTGTCAACTCCAGCAGCAATAGTGGTGTTGCTGTTACTGTGACTGTGGTACAGAAAATTGTGCAATTACATTGTCAACTGCTTCTATTCAGTGTGGGCACATTAAAATTTCAGTTCATTGTGACCGTACAGAGATATAACGGTTTATCAGCCAGAAAAATAAACTAAGGAGAGGAAGGCATTTTCAACACTGAGAGAGTGCGCCCTGTATGCACTAGGGAGAGGCCAGTACTGACAATGGCCATCAAGTGAACTGGTTTCATTCCAGAACTTCCTCAGAGATAGTAGGAACTGCCGATGCTGCAATCTGAGATAACAAGGTGTAGAGTTGGATGATCACAACAGGCCAGGCAGTATCAAAGGTTCAGGAAAGTTGATGTTTTGGGATTTGAAAAGGATAGGTGTATATTCTGGCTGGGAGGTTTGCTGGTGTCACTCAGGAGGATTGAAATTAGCTTGGCGGGGGTGTGGGAATCAATGCAAAGTGAATGGACTGAAAGGGAACTAGAGAAATAGGGCCAGTAAGACTCAGAGAAAGAACAAACTGGGTGTAGTTGCTAATCAAAGCGGATCTAGTAGACTGAAGTTCACCTGTTTCAATGCAAGAAGTGTAACAGGTAGGGCAGGAGAACTTAGAGCTGGGATTAGTACTGAGAACTGTGATTTTGTTGCTATTACAGAGACTTGGTTAAGGGAGGGGCAGGATTGATCGCTTAACGTTCCAGGATACAGGTGTTTCAGGCAGGATTGAGGCAGGTAGATAATGGTTGGGTGAGTTGCACTACTTGCTAAGGTGAACATCACAGCTGTACCATGGGAGGACACCTCGGATGGCTCATACAGCGAGGCAATACGGGTAGAACTCAGGAACAGGAAGGGTGCAATCACAATGTTTGGGGTTTACTATAGGCCTTCATACAGTCAGCAGGAGATAGAAGAACAGGTTTGTAGCCAGACTTTGGCAAGATGTAAAAGTACAAGGTTGCTATTGTGGGTAATTTTAGCTTCCCATACATTGACTGGGACTCACTTAGTGCTTGGGGCTCGGATGGGGCAGAGTTTGTCAAGAGAATCCAGGAGGGCTTTTTGAAACACAATGTAGACAGTCCATCTTGGAAAGGGGCCGTACTGGACCTAGTATTGGGAATGAACCTGCCCAGGTGGTCGATGTCTCAATGAGGGAATAGCTCAAAGACTGTGATCACAATTCAGTAAGTTTAAGGGTCCTGATGGATAATGATAGTTGTAGTTATCGAGTGAAGGTGCTAAAGTGGGGAAAGGCTAATTATAACAATATTAGGCCGAAACTGAAGAATGTAGATTGGGACAGATGTTTGAGGGCAATTTCACATCTGGTATGTGGGAGGCTTTCAAGTGTAAGTTGCTGGGAACTCAGGACAAGTACATTACTGTAAGGATGAGGGAAAGTACGCCAAGTTTTGGGAATCTTGAATAATGGGAGATATTGTGAGCTTAATTAGAAAGAAAGAGAAAGTATTTATTGAGGCTAGGAGGCTGGGAATATATGACTCGAGGGTGGAATATAAGGAAAGATTAAAGAAATTTAAGCGAGGAGACAGGGCGGCTATAAAGTGGTCATGAAAAGTCATTGACCAACAAGATTACAGAAAATCCCATATATACATACAAAGAGCAAGAGGGTAGCCAGGCAGAGGGATGGCCCACTCAAGGACAGGGAAGGGAATTTACATGCGGAGCCAGAGGAATATGGCGAGGTATTAAATGAGAACTTTGTGTCAGTATTTACCATAGAGAACGATGTGGTGGATGATGAGTCTGGGGAAGGGTGTGTAGATAGTTTGGGTCATATTGAGATCAAAAGTGTGGCATTCCTCAGGAATCAGTATTAGGACCTTTGCTATATATATATATATATATATATATATATAAATGATTTGGAGGAGAATATAACTGGTCTGATTAGTAAGTTTGCTGATGACACAAAGATTGTTGAAATTGCGGACAGCGATGAGCACTGTCAAAGGACAAAGCTGAATATCGATAGCTTGGTGACTTGGGCAGAGAGATGGCAGATGGAGTTCAATGTGGAAACATGTGAGGTAATGCATTTTGGAAGGTCTAATCCAGCTGGAAAATATCCAGTAAATGGCAGAACCCTGAAGAGCACTCATGGGCAGTGGGATCTGGGTGTCCAGGTACACAGGTCACTGAAAGTGGCTACGCAGGTAGAAAAGGTCGTCAACAAGGCATACGACATGCCAACCATCATTGGCCTAGGCATTGAGTATAAAAATTGGCAGGTAATGTTGCAGCCTGTCCTGTCTCAGAGACCATTGAAGAGTTCAACACTGGTCTGGAGTCACTTTTAGGACATACCAGGAAAGCACAGTAGATTTGCATTCTGAAAGTACATTGTTAAAGCACATTGGTTTTTACAATCGATATTGGTTTCAAGGCCCACTTTTACTGACATCAGATTTGAAATTTTGGTCTTTTGTTCATTGTCTTAACATTCCTTGGCTGCCAAAGCATTAGCCTGGTCGGGATTAGTAATCTAATGATATATCCACAACAGCAACATCTCCACATGGGGACCCATCAAAAACCACACTGAGCAGGTTATTTCTGTGCTGCTTGACAGCTCTGTCAAAAACAACTTCCAACAATTCGACGATCTTGATGAGACTGAGGGTGTGGCAGTTGGTCAGATTGTAACTATTCTCCTCTTAGGGGACTGGGCTCAGCTGAGTAATTGTCCACATTGCCAGGTAGGTGTCAGAGTTGTGGCTGGAATGAAACAGCTTCCCCAGGGGCACGGCTTGTTGTGCAGCACAAGCCTTCAGTCCCATTGCAGGAACGGCGACAGGGCCAGTTATCTTCTTCGTGTCTTTAGTTTATCATCTTTTTCTTGGTATCATGTGGAGTGAATTGAATTGGTTGAAGACTGGCATCTATGATTTTGTAGGGGATCATGACAGGGCCAGTTATCTTCTTCGTGTCTTTAGTTTATCATCTTTTTCTTGGTATCATGTGCAGTGAATTGAATTTGTTGAAGACTGGCATCTGTGATTTTGTAGGAGATCATGACGAGGGTGAGCTAAGTCATCCACTCAATACTTCTGGCTGAGGATGGCGCAGATACTACATCCTTGACTTTTGTACTGATGTGGAGGGCTGTTCCATTGTTTCGGATGGGGATATTTGTGGAGCCCTCTCCTCCAGGGAGTTGTTTAACTGTCAATCACCATTTATGACTGGTTGTGGCAGGACTTCTGGTCTGTTGGTCATGCAATCACTTTGCCCTGTCTGTAATGGGTTAGTTCTGCTGTTTGGAATGCAAGCAGCCAAATCTGGCATTTATAATGGGCTGGCATCAGTTTAGGTTCAGATGGTTCTGACCCTGGCGTGTTTGCCTGCATTTGTCACTGAACCATTGATCAGCTTCATGGTAACCATAGACTGAGGGATTCTCTGGGACAAAAAGTTCCAGATTGTGGTTGAACACAATTCTGCTGCTGCTGTTGCTGTGGTTTACATCACCACATGAATGCCCAGGTTTGAGCTGCAATATGTGCAATGTAATTGTACTGCCTGTCCCCCAGTTCAGTCCGAGTCCCCATCGCTCCTGTACTCAGTGACCTACTGTGGGTTCTGATGTGGTAACACTTCTATTTTAATGTTCTTATTCTTCTCAGAGTGATGTCACGCCTCCAATTTGTCACATTCCTCAAAGCACATTTAACATATTCATCTGAATCTTTTCGCTTGCCCCAGTGAAATCTTCTGTTTTTAAAGTGAATGTGCTTCTCCCTGTTTATCTGCCTGACCATGATGAAGTGCTCTGTAGTGCCAGTGATGCCAGCCTTAACCAATGAATTAGTGCACCTTGCTGTGCCATTCACTTCCCAGTGTATGATGCTCCATGTTGGACAGGGCGTTTGTGCAGCTTTGACACACACTGTTGGAATTTATTTGAAAATAGAAATTGCCGAAGAAACTAAGCAGGTCTGGCAGCATCTGTGGATTGAAAGCAAAGTTAATCTGTCAGATCCGGTGACACTTCTTCAAAGCTCTCAGTTTCATCAGCAATTTTTGTTTTTGTTTCAGATTTCCAGTGTCCACAGTTCTATGTTTTGTTGAAAATTTATTTTGTGCTGATTCATTTCTGGAGAAACTCAGCAAGTCTGGATGCATCTGTGGAGATGGAGAAACAGAATTAAGATTTCAAGTCCAGCGTGAGCCTTTTTCAGAACTGAAAAGGATTGAAAAAGTACCTTGACAGATGTGCAGGAGGAGTGACAGAAAACAGAGGGTGTGGTGTACAGTGCAAAAGACAAATGGACATTTAGTTGTGGTGAAAGAGAAACAGATGCAAAATGGGAGTAAATGCAGGTGTGAATGGGGGAAGATGGTTTCTTTCCATTGAGTGCAAGTTAAACAAACATGACAAGGTCACACGGACGCCGGGAGGGAGAACGTACAAAAAATGGAGAACATTCCCAATGGTGTCAGGCTGTGAAGTTATGGAATTGAATATTAAAGCCTACAAGCTAGAAAGCTCAAAGCGTAAAATGAGGTGTAACTCGAGCTTGGGATGCCCTGCGTTGAAGCTTTGCAGGAACCCAGGATCGAAACGTTAGCATGAGAACAAGGTATAGTATCGAAATTGGAAGCAACAAGAAGGTTAGGTTTATTCCTACAGACAGAGTGGAAGTGTTTGGCAAAGCAGTCTCTCTTTGGTCTTGCCAGTGTAAAGCAGGCAGCATTGTGAGCAGCAATGACAGTAGACTGGATTGAAAGAGTGCAAGTGAAATGCTGGTTCTCCTGGAAGGTGTGTTTTGGGTTGCTGAGGAAGGAGGAATAAGTGCGATCTTTTCAAATAACCGGCTTTATTTCATCTTCAATATTGATGACATTGTTGTACATCGGGACCTCTGCAGCAACAGCTTTCATTGTGCTTTTCAGACTTTTTTAAACTCAATTTACTCACAGGCAGTTCCTGACATCCTTAGCGACAGGGTCTGGGCAACAATTTGTTTGTCATGTGCGCTCCTGTATGCTTTAAACCGATTTCCTTCATTTCAACTGCACTTTCAAGTCTTCTGTTTGTAATACGATTTATAAATTTAACCCTTGTCATGCTGTAGCTTAATCAAATATTGTTTCAATATACTCCACCACTTCCCTGCTTTTATACTCTGGATCTCTACTCATAAAACTAAGGATCCACTCAGCCTTATTCAAAATATTTTTCATTGCCCCATCACCTATAATTTCCTGATTTCTGTGTCTCTCTCTCTTTAAACAGCGGGGTGATATTTGCCAGTCTTCTGGGACCCTCTCTGACTCCAGCGATTCCTGAAAGATCACCAGCAAAGCCAAACAAACTTGTCTGCTATCTCCTTAGAACTATGGCGCACAGTCCATCTGATCTGGTTAATTTATCTACCTTCAAATCTTTCAGCTTCCCCAGCACCTTCTCCTTACTGATGGTCACCTCATTTACCTCTGCCTCTGATTCGCTTTATGTTCTGGCTGGCTGCTGGTGT